>NC_092769.1:7666445-8012278 GCF_047496795.1 Chiloscyllium punctatum
TTCACTGCTCTCCCTCAATGTCAGGGTTGTCGTTTATTAGGTAAGGAGACCAAATCTGCACACAATACTTCATAATTGTCGAGGTGGGATCTCACCAAGGCCTTGTCCATCTGCAGTAAGGCACCCTTCCTCCTGGACTCAAATCCTCCTGTTGTGAAGGTGATCACACCATTTATCTTCCTAACTGCTTTCTGTTCCTGCAATATTGCTTTCAGTGACTGGTGTACAGGGAGATCCCAGATCCTTTACAATGTTACAGCTCCCCACTTGGTGGGTCTATGTACACTAGTCTGTGTGCCAATGTATTCCCAGTATTGGATCTTTTCTTCAGAACTCACTGCCCTGCATGGAACTCGGAGGTCTGTCCAAACAAAAACAAAACAAAGCGAGTGTAGTTCCCTTTTTTGATAGAATACTCCCTTTTCAAATGTTACTCTGGCAATCTATTGTTCCCAACAAAGTAGTCAACAGCACATCTATCCACACTGCTCTTCACCTGCCACATATTTACTCTTACACTCCATTTGTCTTAACCACCTTGAAGTTTTTTTCACATCCTCCTCACTTTTCAAGACCCTAGTTTCCCTCAGCAGACTTGGAAACTTTGCATTTGATTCCCTCAACCAGGTGTTTGAGATGTATTGTGAATGTCTGGAGCCCAAGCACCAATAATTGCGATGCCACAAGAGCCTTCGAAACTGAAAACCATTCATTTATTCCTACTCACTGGTTCCTGTCAGCTCTGCCATTGTAACACCATGTCCATATATTATCCCCTATCCCAGCTGCTTTTACTTTGCACACGATGCTTGGGATTCGATTAAAACTCTTGCTGAAAATCGAAATTCAGTGCCTCTATTAAGTAATTAATCTACCAGTCAGTTTCACAAATATGTTTCCCATTTCATCAATATGTCTGCCCATTATTTTCATTCCAATACTTTCTCCAAATTAGTTTTTTTACTAATTTCATTCCATATCCTTTTCTCATCATCCATATCCTTTTCTCCTATTGCTGGGAAGGTTTTGTTTATGTCGTTTGCTGTGAAGACAAAAGTGAAGTTGTTGTTTCATTTTTCTCTGTTCTACATTCTCGATTCCCTGGTTTCAGACTGGAAGGAAGCTGACACTTTGACTAGAAAAAAACAGCTGTTGTCTGTTCACCCTGTCCATGCCCCTTGTAATCTTAAACCTGAATTACTTACCCACTCAACTTTCTCTGCTCCAAACTAAACAACTCAAGCTTATCCAGCCTCTCTCCACAGCTGATATGCTTCATCACGGGGAACATCCTGGTGAATCTCCTCTGCACCTCATCCAGTACAACCACATCCTTCCTGTAATTTGACTCCCAGAACTGCACACAGTATTTAATTTGGCCTTACCAAAGTGTTATATAAAACTCTTTCAATCTTTAGGTCAATGAATAAAGGCTTTATCTACGGTCCTGCTTAACTAATAAATGATCATATTCAGTCACATTCAGGGATGTGTGGAGAAGCACCCGTTGAGCTTCCTAGTGTGCTGCCATTCATGGAGTCCTCTCCTATCTGTTTTTTTCTTCCAAAGTGCATCACCTCATATTTATCAAGGTTACATTCCAACTGTGATTGACCTGCCCATCTAACCATTCCATGTATATCTTCCTGTAACATAAGTCCTCTCACCTCACTGCCAATCACCCGACCAAACTTTATGTCAAACACAAACGTGCTTATCACAATCAACCCCCCCCCCCCAAACAACTTCACATTCGTAACACGTATGAATACCACAACTAATAAGGGACACAGCACTGATCTCTGCGGTACACCAGGGAAATTAGTCACCAGTCACACAAACAGCCTTCTACCATGAAGCTGATTTTGGATGCAACTTGGTAAGCCACTAATAGGTCCTACCTGTTCACTAGTTATTCTGTTCCACTTGAGGTACCTGTAGAATATCTGGAATTCTCCCTAATCTTGCCCTGCCAGCAGGTTTCCATGTACCTGTGTTAGTCAGTCCCCTCCGAGTGAAGAACGTCCTCCATCTTATGGTCTTAAATGACCTGTCCCTTATCCTGCCGTTATTTACTTAAATGTAGAGTAGACAGCCAGAGATACATTCTGTTTACTTCCACCTTGTCACACGTTTCGTAAATTTTCTAAATTTCACTGTTCTTTAAAACTGGAGAGGTCTCATGACAAGTCTCCCCATCAGAAAATCTTGTCATCTGAGAGATAAATCTGGAGAATGTCAATTGCACGTCCTCTGTGATCAGTATACTCTTTCTTAGATTGGGTTACCAACGCTGTACACAATACTCGAGGTACTCTCTCACCTACACTCTATACAACTGCTTCATGATGTCTTTACATTTATATTCACATTCCCTAAAACATATTCCAACATAACTTTAACTTTCCAATTACATATATTCCTCCAAATACTACTCACGTTAATTGCATTTACGAATTCACTATGCGATTTCTCACAGAAAGACTTCTGAAAATCCAAGCACACCACTTCCACTTGTTGTCCATGGTTTATGCTACAGGAACAAAAAACCTCAAATGGGAATTCTCTTCGCCAGAAGTTTCATCCCAAGATGGCAGTTCAACATCACCACTTCCAGTGTAATAATAAATGTTGGCCTATCAACAACAGCCACATTCCATGAACAAATCAAAAATGATAAACTGCAGCAGAATTAATTGGATAGGAACAAGACTGATAGATAAATGCATGTTGCCTTCCATAATTGTGCTCCCTGTGTACTTTGACTTTGTGCAGTTCCTAGTATTGTTTAGGTATTTGCATTTATTCAAAGTTGAGTTTATTAAACATTTGACAGACGTGAATGGAGGAAAATTGTGGACTGACAGCAAAGTGCTATGGAGACCACAATCAGATCCGCCATGATCGTACTGTCTGATCGAGCAATGACAGTGTCTAATGACCCACTCCAGCTCCTCAGCCCTATTTCCTATGTTCTGTTCAGTCCTTACAACCATCTGAACAGGAGCAGATAGAGACCAGTTGCTCCAAATACCTGGTCCGCAGTAACACAGGATACCATTCAGTCATCAACACTGTGTGGTTTGGTGTAGGTTGGAAACTGTGATAGGAAATCCAGTCTGGTTATGAAAGAGGCTTCCCATCTCTTTACAGAGTGGCTCCTTTCTGCCCCTGGGGTTTCATTTGTTGGTCATGTTGTAGACCGAGATTCACTGTGAATATCTGGCCCATATCTCTGACATAGATGGCTCACAGAATAAATGTCTCTCACTGTCCTCAACATTCAATAACAGCACTTCCAGGAAAATTACAACCATTCACTTTCCAAAGACAGAATATGAGAACATAAGAAACAAGAGTAGGTAATTCTGATGCTCACGCCATTGGATGTGATCATGTCTGACCTACTGTTGGCATTCACTCCTTTTAATTCCCAATTCTTCAAAACTGTCAGCTCTCCGACAGGTCAAAAATCCATCTATCTCCTCTTTAAATACTTGCAGTGATCTCGCTCCCCTAACTTTGTAGAGCAGAGAATTGCTGACATTCACTACCCTCTGTGAGAAGAAAACACTCTCCAGACAGACACCATCTTATTAACATTAACAAAAGGGGTTAACTGATCTGCTCAGGTATGAGGAATTAACCCGGGTATCATAGCAGGAGTTGACTGAAGATTTTATCCTCAGAGGCATTTAAATATCCAGAATCATGCATCCCGTTTAAATAAAAAACAAAATACAAGCCATGGAATTTATCACCTTCTCAGTGTCTGTGTAGAACATAACGAGTTATTGTCCATCACCATCAAGTTTCAATGCAATGACCTCTTATTCTCCGACAGAGTTACAGATTAACCTTCTCTCACTCCTGTTTTACCATCAGCCCAGGGATTACTATGGTGACATTCCTTCACACTGTCTCTGTTGCAATGAGATCATTCCTTTTAAAGTAGTGAAAATCTATCCACAGTATCCCAAATACTGCCTCAACAACAATCTCAGCGATGATCACAATACTTCCTTTCCCCTAATTCCCGGTCTCCGTATCTTTATTATGATATAAAACCCATGCCTTGTCTATGCACTGTCACTGATGTGCAATTTAAAAGTTCGTTACATTTGTATGTCATCACCAGTAAAGCCAGCACTAGAGGAGCCGGTGGAGATGAACATACTGTTGGGAGAGACTCAGTTAGAAAGATTGCACTTGAAGTAGGGAATTGTCACCTCCCTGAATGGAAGTGAAGTGTAGGAATAAGGAAAACAGGCACAGGAAGGGAGCCAACTTTTTCTTTGTTCTTTTCTCACGGGATGTGTGCAACCTTGGCCAGAGCAGCCTGTATACGTATCTTGAACTGAGTGACTGGTTTAGCTGTTCCACAGGACAGTAAAGAGTAAAACACATTGCTGTGAGTTTGCATAGACCTGAGTGGGGAAGGATAACCCATTGATTTCTTTGAAGGACATGCTGCAAGCAGATGGGCTTTTTCTCACAAATGATGATAGCTTAATTTCAATTACATCAATTTCCTCCATGAGATATCAACAGATTATTATTCTGTGCCTCTAGATTATGTGCAATGACTTAAGCAGCATGCAGTGCCTGTCTATCTGACGGACTCTATGCAGTGAATAAGTTCAACATACTCAAGCGCAATTATTCTGTAATTAACATGTGGTTAGAAGGGACTTGATAACGTGTGTTCAGATTTTACAAAAGCACAATTGATGGTTTATTCAGAAGATGCACTGAGGCGGAGGAGGAGACGGGGATATCATGATGGTGGGATTGGACCGTATTAGTGAGTGGGGAAGATATGGAAATGTAGATATGTGCAGGGCTAGAAGGATTATGGAGTTTGAGAACAGTCTGGTTCTCCTCGCATATTGGTGAGTAATTTGTCATGAGTAATTTGCTCGTTATAATTTGGTGAAATGGAATATTTCATTGGAATTGAAAATGTCGACGTCCACCTTTCTAAATTTTAAGTAATATGTGCTACAATTTAGTTTAACCTGGCTTTATGAACAGATAGAATTACTTACCGGGAACACCAACTATAGTGAGGAAGGGATAGTAACCACCTTGAATAACTAGCAGAACATTATACATCCACCATGCAAATGACATCCCAGGCTGGGAAATCCAGTAAAGACCATACGATAAACTCCTGTCCATTGTTGGAACATTCTAGTCTAATGTTATCAGATTCTGATCCATTATTGGAACATTCCAGTCTAATGTTCTGAGATTCTGATCCATTGTTGGAACATTCAAGTCTTATGTTCTCAGATTATGGTCTCTCCTCCCCCTCTTTCTCTGGAGCAGCTCATCCCTGTTGGAGCTGTAGGTGAGCTCCTGCTCACACTCTGTGATAACACATTGTAACAAATCATTAATTCATAGAAGAGCCAAATCCTCCCTTGACACATTTAGGATCCACAGAGACTGACATCAATAACATTCGCTGAACTAATAGCTCCAGTAAACCTGTTTCAATTCAATACTATCTCATTAAAATTCAAAATAATGATTAATATTTACACACTCTGACAGGGATATGTGAAGGTGACTAAAGAAACGAATGTTCGGGCTGGTAGGTCAACTCAATTTGATCTGGCTTGGATATGGGAGTAATGCTGGAGATTTATCGGAACATGAATATACTTCCCTGTTTATAAATGTTTATAAATCCTGTAACTGCTGCTCAGGCATTACAATATCAATCAAACATTGACAGAACTTCTATCATCCATGATCTTGAAGAACATGTCCCTGAGACGATCTGCGTTTACAAGAGACAACGACATTATGTTAACAGAGAATTGTACCTAAGAGACAATGGGGTCTGCAGATGCTGGAGAATTCAGTGTAGATAAAGTGTGGTGGTTGAAAAGACCTGGCTGGCCAGCCAAAAACCGAGGAGCAAGAGAGAAATCTTTTCAGTCAGGACCCATCTTCATGACTGGGGAGGGGGATGAGAGCTGAGAGAAAATTGGTGTTAGAGTGAGGCTGGGGAAAGATAGGCGATACTTGGACGAACGTGGGAGGTGATAGTGATAGATCGATGGGGAGATTGGAGCGGTCGGTGGGTAGGAACATGGACAGGTATGTTCCCTCGAGAGGGCGCACCTGAGTCGGAGAGTTGGGTTTGGGATCTGGGTGGGAGAGGGTGGTTTGGAAACTGGTCAATTCAATGTTCATGACTTGTGTTTGTCGGCTCCCGAGGCAGAAGATGTAGTGTTCATGGAAACAATCTGGTAAATCTCTTCCCAACCCTCTCCACCTTCATAACATCCGTCCTATAACATAACGATTAGAATTGCACACAGTACAACAGAAGGGGCTTCATCAATGTTCTCCATAACCACAGCATGAGTTCTCAACTTCTCATCTCAAAGGTCTGAGCAATGAGGTAATCTTAAACACCCTGCAGCACAAACTTCAAGGAATTATACCCGCGCCCCGGGTCCCTCTTTTCTACATAACTACCAAAGCCCAGAATTAATTGTACGAGCCTTTTCCTTGTTTGATTTATCAAAATGCATTACCTCGCATGTAAGCAAGTTAAACTCCATCTGCTAGACATCAGCGCAGTGAGTGCTATTACTACCACCTCTACATTCTCCCTTCGGACTAAAACGACACTCCCCTCTCCAGTAGGTCCACAAACAACAGCCTTGACTTTCCCAAAGACGCAGAACTTGGTTTGCTTTGCGCAGGCAGAGGGAGGAGTGGGTAAGGAGAAGCTGGATAGTGAACAGTTCTCTTATATGACTTCATGATTTTAGGAAGAAGAAAGACACATGTTAGAGATTAGAAATATTGACCGGTGTTTTGGGCCCAGAATTGTGCTCTTTCCTCCTCTCTGGTGTTCAGTATTGATATCTACTCGAAAACCTTCAGAGTGCAGAGTGTGTTTGCAGGATCCCTTCCCCTGATATAGCAGGCGATGGATAACAGCCATTTAAACCGGTAATCATAGCCAAACAATTGAAGATGTTCACAGATTATCTCAATGGCACATCGAATGCACTCAACATCCTATAGTTGAGGCTAATAACTTGTACTTTTTTTTCAATGAGAAATGTCCCCTGTATATTTTGGTAATATTAACCAGAATTTAATAAATCCATATACTTAAAATAAGACCCAAAATCTGGGCATGGTTTTGGCCTTGTGGGTAATGGGTTGTGCCCACGTTTCTGAGCCTAAACTCTGATTTCGATGCCAGTTCATGAATGTGTGGTTGTGCCCCTATCTCTGGAGACGGTTGTGTGTATTCATGTCCTGTGGAGGCGTCTCACAGCATGTTACAACAGGCTGATGAAGAAAGACAGAGGAGCATCGTGTTGCAGCTTTAGGGGCTAATGCTGCAAGATGGTAGTGTCCCTATCACTGTGCCGAAAATTTTAGTTTAGAATCCCACAGAGCTGTTTCATAACATAACTGAACAAGTTGATCAAACTTTTTTGGAATCAAGCCTTGATGGAGAAGGAAGAGGTACGACTACTGAATTGGGGACTATAGACCCAGGATGTCTGAAAGCGCAGCCAACCGTCTAGATTGAAGTCACATTTACACTTTCTAGGGGTTTATAAAATTATGAAGGGCATGGATAGGGTGAGTGGTCAAGGTTCCTTCTCCCTAATGTAGGAGATTATATAACTAGAAGGCATAGGTTTAAAATGGGAAAAGAAATATTTGAAAGACAATGAAGAGCAACGTTTTTTTCCTGCAGAGGGTGCTGCTTCTATGGAATAAGCTGCCAGAGAAACTGAAGGGGGTTGGGTCAATTACAGCATTTAAAAGGCAACTGGGTTGCTTTATTATTAGTAGGATATGGGCCAAATGCTGGTAAATGGGACTAGATTAATTTAGAATATTTGGATGGCATGAGCTAGTTGAAGGGTCTGTTTCCCTGATGTACATCTCTATGAATCATTGCCTTAATTAATGAAGATCTCTTTATAATCTTCAATTGTTCACTGTCCACTGTCCACTGTACAGACAGTCTTGATGTCATTCCAAATTTGCGAAGTATACCTTCTATAATTCTCATCTAAATCATTTATATAAATAACGAACAAAAGTGGACCCAACAATTTTGCCTGTGGATCATCGCTGCTCACAGGCTTCCAGTTCGAAAAACAACCTTCCACCAGCCCCCTATCTCCTGCCATTAAACAAATACACACACACACAATCACAAACATAATCACAGACACAATCACACAAATATACATATAGAGACACAGACGGAACCATGCCTTTATGTCAAAGGTTAGATTAAAACAACAAACAAGTGAGAAGGCGGGAAAATTGTGTTGAGAAACACACCAGACAGGATCAAACAGCAAAGTAGCCTTGATGGGCCAAATGGCCTAATTCCAATTCCCTATGCTGTGTGGCCTTAAGGTGTCAGGAATATTTTACCAAGGGTGCAGTAGAAGCTAAGTTTGATAAATACTTCACTAAACACTCAATGGGACTGTGCGATAGGTTTGAGGGCTGAATGTTCGATGTTTGTTCCTATTTGCTGTGCCCTTGTTTCTGAAAAGAGGAGGTGCCTTGCTGTGAGGTTAACACACTTTAAAATAAATGGGGTCTCTAATTTCCATTTGAGATAACGTTGTTCCTTTCTCCTTTGGATTGTGTGATCTGTGGCATTCTCATCCCCCGAGAACAGTGAAGCCTGGATCATTGAGGATATTCAATGCTGACATTGATGACCTTTGATGGACAGGGGTGTGAATGTTCATTGGGAAAAAACTGGAGAGGGGGTGGTCAGCTACATTCAGACAAACCATGATGTTTCTAAATTGATCAGGAGGCTTGAGGGTCCGAATGGCCAACTGCTGCTCCTACCTCACACATTGTTCTCTCAATTCACCCTTTGAGGCTGTTACACATGGAGGGAATGGTCACATTCAGCTCGTCAGTATCGTGACAACGCAGCAGGGGGTGGCCATAATTAACCTCCATGGGGTTAGACAGGAATAGAATGAAATATTCAGTCATTTCACTAAATTACACAGCACAGGAGGGCGTCATATAACCATCCCAGGCTGTTGCGCAGGAGCAGGGACACCCTCGGTAGCTGTCAGTAAGACAGAGGAGAGATCATTACTCATTTTGAGTTTGGAAATCTTTAACTAGTAGAATTCTTCAGGGATCTGTTTGAGGTCATCAACAAATTACAATCCAACCAATGAATTGGATGAAGGGGATGGAACTCAGTTAGCTCTTGCACCGAGATAGTCATCTAATAAGATGTCAAATGGAGACAGAGCATCTGCAATGGGATACAGACAGGGGGAAGGGCAGAGCGTCGACAATGGGACACAGCCAAGGGGAGGGCAGGGCGTCTGAAATGGGATACAGACGGAGGTGGGCAGGCCGTCTGCAATGGAATACAGACAGGGGGAGAGAAGAACTTCTGCAATTGGATACAGGCAGAGGAGGACAGAGCACCTCCAATGAAATACAGACGGGGGAAGGCAAAGCGTCTGCAATGGGATACAAACAGGGTAAGGCAGAGCGTCTGCAATGGGATACAGACAGGGAGAGGGCAGAGCATCTGCCATTGGTACAGACAGGGGACGGGAGGGCCTCAGCAATGGGATACAGACAGGGGGAGGACAGAGTGTCTGGAATGGGATACAGACAGGGGAGCGCACAACGTCTGCAATGGGAGACAGACAAAGGGAGGGAAGAGCATCTGCAATGGGATATAGACATTGGAGGGCATAGCGTCTGCAGTGGGAGACAGACAGGGGGAGGGCAGAGTGTCTGGAATGGGATATAGATGGGGAGGGCAGAGCATCTTCAATGGGATACAGACAGTGGGCGCCAGAGAGTCTACAATGGGATGCAGACAGGGGAAGGGCAGTCCGTCTGCAATGAGATACAGACAGGGGGCGGCATAGAATCTACAATGGGATACACAGAGGGGGACAGCAGCGCATCTGCAATGGCACACAGTCAGAGGACGGCAGTGAGCAAACCTTCAGCAAAAAATAAATCAGCACAATGTCGGTGATGGGAACTTATTGTTTCGTGGAAAAGACAAAACAGCAGAAAATTCTTTAAATGCAGGGAGAATGCAGAACACAGTGATATAGGGGGATTTGTGTGTTTTAGTACATGATTCACACAAAATTACTCTGAAGATGATGCAAGTGATTTGGAAGGGAATGGAATAATTCTGTTTCATGCAAGGGGTGTTGGTTATTTGCTTAGCTATGTTTTTTTTGCATCAGTACAGGGCATTGCTGAGATCACATCTGATGTACTATGTCTAGTTATAATTGCCTAAACTGAAAAAGAAAATGCTTTCGAAACGTTTCAAAGATGTTTCTCTTTACTCGTTCTTGGGATGAAGGCATTACGTTATGAAGAATTAACAGTTCGGCCTGCGAATTAGATATGTTTTATTGTCCATATAAGAAGAGTGTAGTTGGTGAATACCGGATGGGTATTTCTTCTTGTGTGGGAGAATAAAACTGTCGGAAATACTTGAAGAATAAGTCAGGTTTAAAGGAAAGGTCATTGGACTGAAAAATCGAACTCTGAATTCTCTTCCTACATGCTGACAGGCAGGCAATTTCAGCAATTACTGTATATGTTTATGAATATACATTTTAACACAGATATTGTGAAGACATGAAACGCTTATTTTTACATTATGCATATTAACACATCTTCAAACAAGTAAGACCATTTATTGTTAATGAATTGATTCTGCAATAACGCACTGACCTGGAGTCGAGAATGTGATGGAGTCATATAGTTCAGACAATGTTCAAGGAGAGCTCACATGGTTCAGTGTGGGACTGATAACGTTACTGATTTAACTTACAGATGGAAAATGTAGCCTATCAGTGGAGGAATAGTCTATTGCTCCCTTTCTGTTTCCCTGTCGCTCATCACACTAATGTGTGGGAGTGAAAAAAAGCCCAGTCTTCTTTCCCAGTAATGAAGGATTCCTGATGAGGATTCATTAGAATCTCCCCACTGCCTGAAGCAAAATTCAACTGTTTCAGGAAGAAATCCCATTGTCACAAGGTTGTGCGAGCAGAATAACTACAGAAGTAATTATCTGACTCTATAGTGAGGGGAACAGATAGGAGATTCTGTGGCTGCAAATAGAAATTCGGAATGGTGTGTCGCCTCACACATGCCAGGGTCCAGGATGTCTCAGAGTGGCTGCAGAACGTTCTCACCGGGGGTGGGGGGAGGGGGGGCGGGGAGTGGGGAAGCAGCCAGAGGTCATTGTGCACATTGATATAAAGGACAGAGTGACGCAGGTAGAAATAGCGATGACATCCTGCAGTGTGATTGTAGAGAGATAGGTAGAAGAAAAAAGACAGGACCATGACAATGGTAATATCCAGTTTACTTCCAGTGCTCCATGCTAGTGAGGGTAAGAACAGGAGGATATGGCAGATGAAGGGGTGGCTGAAAAATTGGTGCAGGGGGCAGACACTTTTGGATCACTGGGATCTTTTGTGGGGCAGAAGTGACGTGTTCAGGAAGGACGAGTTGTACCTGAACTGGAAGGGGATCAATATCCTGGCAGGCAGGTTTGCTACTGGGACAAGGGAGCGTTTCAACTTGATTGGCTGGGGTTGGGGAGGGGTGGGATCCTCAACAGCAGGGACACAAGTGCGAGGCTGGAAGGAGATACAGTAATCAGAAACAGTAAAGTGAAGAGACAGGTCAGGCTGGAACACGACAGGGAGCAAGGAATGCCTGTTGGATGAAATTGAAACTGTTTCAATCCAAGATGGCTGACAGGTAAGGCCGATGAACTCACGGCGTGGACGGGTATGTGGAACTGGGATATTATAGCCATTACATATTCATGGCTAAGGGAAGGACAGCGCTGGCAGCTTAATGTACCAAGGTACAGGTGCTTAGTGCGAGACAGAGATGATGGAAGGAGAGGACGGGGAATTCTATTTTTGATTAAGGTGAGTATCACAGCAGTAATCAGGGATAAAATAACTGATGGATCATCCAGTGAGGATTTGTCGTGGGACCTAAGAAATAAGATGGGAATGGTGTTAGGATTTTGATTGTACAATAGGCCCCAAAATGTAAACGAGGAATTAGGCAAACAAAAATATGTAGACAGACTGGGAAGACTTGCAGGGCCAATAGGATTGTATTAATAGGAGATTTTCATTTTCCTAACATAGACTGGGAATGACATAGAATTAAGGACTGAGAAGGGGTGCATCTATTAAGTGTGTTCAGAATAGGAGAAGGACAGAATTGGTCCACATGTTCAAGTTCAAAATTGGGGCAAGGCGAATTTTGATGGAATTAGTCAGGAGCTTGTAGGGGTTGATTGTAGCGGTTTGTTTGCAGGCGAAGGGACCTCTTGAAAGTAGGACACCTTTAAAAGTGAAATGTTTACAGTTCAAGGTCTATATGTTCTTGTGAGGGTAAGAGGCAAGGTTGATAGGAAGAGGGAACCTTGGATGTCAGGAGATACTCAGGCTTTGATCAGCAAAAAGGAGATGTGGCTCAGGTCCAGACAGCTGGTATCGAGGAGGTATACAGGGGATACAGTAGTTTAATGAAGAAGGAGATCAAGGGAGCACAAGTTAACCTTGGCTGAGAAGATTAGGGTGAATCCAAAGAGGTTCTTTAAGTATATTAAAGTAAAAAGAATAACTAAATAAGAATATGACCCCTCAAGGTCCAAAGTGGACATGCATGTCTAGAACTGTAGGAGAATTGCGAAATTCTTAATGAATATTTATCCTGTGTCTTTACCGTGGAGAAATACGTGAATACTTGGGAGGTTAACAAAAGTCATGGTGTTATCTTGGGGTGAATCAATATCACAGGAGAAGACGTGGTGGATGCATTAGAATGTATGAAGGTGGATAAATCTCCTGGTCCTAAACAGATGCATCGAAGAACACTGCAAGAGACTACAGAAGAAAATACGGGGACCCTGGGTGATATTTTTGCATCATCGTTGGCCAAAGGTTAGGGTCCAGAATATTGGAGGGTAGCAAATGTTGTGCCATTATTCAAGTAGGGAAGCAAAGAAAAATCTAGGATCTATAGACCAGGAAACCTAACATCGATGGTAGGTAGATTACTTGAGAAGACTCTGAGGGCTGAGAAAAACATGCATTCAGAAAGATAGAGTTTGTTAAGAATTTTTTTTTCAGATTCCCTACAGTATGGAAACAGGCCATTTGACCCAACAAGACCACACCGTCCCTCCAAACAGTAACACACGCAGTCCCATTCCCGACCCTCTATTTACCCCGACGAATGCATAAACACTATGGTAACTTAGCACGGCCAATTCACCTGATCTTTACATCTTTGGATTGTGGGAGGAAAATGGAGCACCCAGAGGAAACACACACAAACACTGAGAATGTGCAAACTCCACACAGTCACCCAAAGCTGGAACCAAACTCGGATCCATGGCACTATGAGGCATCAGTACTAGCCATTGAACCACTCTTGCTTTTTTCAACACAGTTCAATGACACAGGGGCAAAATCTATTCTGCCCTTCACCCATGATGCACGTTTCAGTATCACATATCATGGATAATTTATTCTCCACTGAAAGTGTCATCGTATTATTATTTATTAATTTGTTATTGTTAATTTTAACAATTATTATTATTATTTGTTTTTAGACTGGAAAGATTGCATGGCTTTGTGAGTGGCAGATCATGCCTCTCAAATTTGTTTGAGTTCATTGATGAAGTGACCAGGAATGTTGAGGAGGGCAGTCTGTCTGGTTTTCAGTAAGGCCTTTGACAAAGTTACAATTGCTAGGCTGGTCTGTAAGGTTAGAATCATATGGAATCCAAAGGGAGCTGGCAAATTGGACACACAATTGGCTTCATGGTAGTAAGCAGAGTGTAATAGTAGAAGGATGCTCTCGGACTGGAGGCCTGTGACACATGAAGTGCCTCAGGGATCGCTGCTGGGCCCGTTGCTGTTTGTTATCTGTATCAATGATATTCTTGCGAATGTACAAGGCATGATGAGGAAACTTGAAGATGACACTAAAATAGGTGGTATCGTGGACAGTGACGAAGTATATCAGACATTGCAGCAGGACCTAGATCAAACTGGAGAAGTGGGCCGAGGAATATTTTGGTCACGGTAGGTCAAGGTAGGAGTTACATGGTGATTGGTAGGACCTTAAGGAATGTAGTTGAGCAGATGGACCATTCTCTGAAAGTGGGGTCATAGTTAGACATGGTAGTGAAGAAGGCTTTTGTCACACTAGCATGCATCGGTCAGGACATGGAGGAGAGCAGTTGGGAAGTTATGTTGCAGTTATCCAGGAGGTTGTTGAGGCTACACTAGTATTGTTGTGTTCAGTTTCAGTCACATTGCAATCGGAAGGATGTTTTTAATTTGGCATGTGTGCAGACGGAATGTACAAAATGTTGCCAGGACTCAACAGTATGAATTATAGGGATAGGTTGGGCAAGCGAGGGCATTTTTCTTTCGAGCATAGGAGACTGAGGGGGATCTTATATAGTTTGCATGGATAGAGTGAATGGACCCTGCCTTTTTTTCCTAGAGTTGGGGAATCAAGGAGGAGAGGGCATCAGTTTAAGGTGAGAGGGGAAAGAATAAAAGGGAAACTGATGGAAACTGTTTTACACAGAGAGTGGTACACAAAGGGAATGAGCTGCCAACGGAAGTGGTTGAAGCATTTATATTCACGATCTGTAAGCGGCATTTGGGCAAGTACATGGACAGGGAAGGACGAGAATGCTATAGGCCAAGAGCTGGGAAATGAGGTTAGTGCAAGGTTTGTGAAGGTTTGTAGCTCAGGTTGAGGTTTAGGGTATAGGTTTGCTCGCTGAGCCGTCGGTTTGATATCCAGACATTTCATTACCTGGTTAGGTAACATCATCAGTGGCGACCTCCAAGTGAAGCGAAGCTGTTGTCTCCTGCATTTTATTTGCATGTTTGTCCTGGATGGGGTTCCTGGGGTTTGTGGTGATGTCATTTCCTGTTCGTTTTCTGAGGGGTTGATAGATGGTATCTACATCTATGTGTTTCTTTATGGCATTGTGGTTGAAGTGCCAGGCCTCTAGGAATTCACTGGCATGTCTTAGCTTAGCTTGTCCCAGGATAGATGTGTTGTCCCAGTCGAATTGGTGTTTTTTTTCATCCGTGTGTAGGGCTACGAGGGAGAGAGGATCGTGTCTTTTTTGTGGCGAGCTGGTGTTCGTGTATCCTGTTTATAAGTGTATAACTTTCTTCTTGTTTGTCCTACGTCGTGTTTGTGGCAGTCCTTGCATGGAATTTTGTAGATGACCTTGATTTTGTCTATGGGTTGTACTGGGTCTTTTAATTTTTTTAGTTTTTGTTTGAGAGTGTTGGTGGGTTTGTGTGCTACTAGGATTCCGAGGGGCCTTCATAGTCTGGGTGTCATTTCTAAAACTTCTTTGATGTATGGTTAGGTGGTTCGGGTTTCTGGCTGTGTTAAGTCTGATTGTCGTGGTTTGTTCCTGAGGAATCTACGGACTGTATTTTTTGAGTATCTGTTCTCTTGAATACGTTGTATAGGTGGTTCTCCTCTGTTTCTGGAAGTTCGTCTGTGCTGGAGTGTGTGGTGGCTCGTTGGAATAGTGTTCTGATACAGCTTCGTGTGTGTGTGTTGGGATGGTTGTTGGTGTAGTTGTTTGGTCAGTGTTTGTCGGTTTTCTGTATAAGCAGATTTGTAGTTCTCTGTTGTCCTACCTTGCGACTGTGACGTCCAGGAATGCGAGTTTGTTGTCGGTTTCTTCCTCCTTGGTGAACTTTATGCCTGTGAGGGTGTTGTTGATTATGTTAAATGTCGCTTCTATCTTGTTTCGTTTTGTGACGACAAAGATGTCATCTACGTAGCAGAACCAGATTTGGTTTGATGGTTGGTAGGGCTGCTTGTTCTAGGCTTTGCATTACCGCTTCTGCTATGAATCCTGATAGCGGAGAACCCATGAGTGTGCCTTTGGTTTGTTTGTAGATTATGTTGTTGAAGGTGAAGTGGGTGGTGAGGCACAGCTCCACTAGCTTCATGATGTTTTCGTTGGTAATGTGATTGATGGTGGTTGGGGTGTGTGTGCGGTCACTTCTAAAAGTGTGGTAAGTGTACCTTTGTCAGGTCGATGTTGATGGAGGTGAACAGTGCTGTTACGTCAAATTAGATCATTGTTTCATCTTCATCTATTTTGGGATTTTTGATGATTTTCAGGAATTCCTGGGGGAGTGGATGGAGTGCTGTGACTCTTCTACTATATATTTTAGTCTTGCGTTTAGTTCTTTGGCCAGTCTGTAAGTTGGTGTTCCGAGTAGTGAGCATATGGGTTTGGCGGGTAGGGGGGGTGGGGGTGGCTCCTGGTTTATGGATTTTTGGTAGTCCGTAGTATCGTGGGGTGTTGGTCCCGTTTGGTTGCATTTTCTGGAATTCCGTCTTAGTTTTCCGGAATTGTGTAATTTTCTTAGGAGATATGGAATTTTGTTTCCGAGTTGTGGGGTCGGGTCTAGCGCCACCTGTTGGTATGTGTGGGTGACTGCGAGTAGTGCATTGGCTTTCTCTATGTCGTCCCTTCTGTTCAGGATGACTGTGAGCCAACACCTGTCTGCAAGTAATATAACAATGTTTTTGTCTTTTTTGAGGTTTTCTCGGGGGTGGGTGGGAAGCTCCGTAGTCATCCTGAACAGAAGGGAATGCATACTCCATGCTGTAGGACTTGATGACTCTACAAATAGAACAGCATTTGGGTCAAAGTCTCATTTTTCCTTTGGTCATGAGTTCGAATCATATTTGGAGAATGTTCTTTCAGGATAACTTTGCAGATATTTTGGTTTCCACTGTACGTGTGTGTGTGTGTGTGTTTGTGTGTGTGTGTGTGTGTGTGTGTGTGTGTGTATGTGTGTGCCTGCGTGTGCGTGTGTGTACGTTTCTCAGTATTTTTCAAAGGGAAGTATCAATGTACATATTTGCAATATCCTCTTGTCATTCCTCTTTTATCATAGCTTGAGCATGCTGGGTGGCACGGTGGCACAGTGGTTAGCACTGCTGCCTCACAGAGCCAGAGACCCCTAGTCAATTCCCGCCTCTGGCGACTGACTGTGTGGAGTTTGCACGTTCTCCCCGTGTCTGCGTGGGTTTCCACCGGGTGCCTCGGTTTCCTCCCACATTCCAAAGATGTGCAGGTCAGGCCATGCTAAATTGCCCGTAGTATTAGGTAATGGGTAAATGTAGGGTAGGGGTATGGATGGGTTGCGCTTTGGCGGGGTGATGTGGACTTGTTGGGCCGAAGGGCCTGTTTCCACGCTGTAAGTAATCTAATCTAAACTTTGTTTTGGTCATAGACGTGTTGTTTTAACAGAGTACAGCAATCTCCCTGACTTGTTCCTAACACCGACCCTGACACACTCTGAGAACAATATCATTGGCCATATCAACAACATAGTTATCATTATTTTTTGTGGCCAGTGGAGGAGTGGGGCGAGAAAAGGGAGCAGTGAACCAAAACAACACAGGGAGTTAGCGATTCACTCAGCCAACGTCAGTGTCGATGAGTTCCTGGGAGAGGATTCTGAGGGACAGGATTTTCATCTCCGTAGAAAGACAAGGACTGTTTAGGGATATTCAATATGGATTTGTGTGATTCCAATCCTGTCTAATTAATGTCATTGAGTATTATGCAGAGGTTACAAAGAAGGTTGAAGAAAACACTGTGGTGTGCATTGTTTACATAGAGTTCAGGAAGACATTTAGTAAGGTTCCCCATCGCAGACAGATTACTAAGGTTAGGTTATATGTAATCTAGGAAAAGCTAACCAGTTGGATACAAAATTGGATTGAAGGTAATGGATTGTTTTCCAGACTGAAGACCTGTGGCCAGCAGTGTGCTGAAAGAATCAGTGCTGAGCTCACTGCTTTTCATCACGGATATAAACAACTTTGATGTGATTATTGGAGGCATGGTTAGTAAGCTTACAGATAACATCACCAAATTGGTGCAGTGGACAGTGAAGAAGATTATCTCAGAATATAATTGGATCCTTGACCATGAATGAGCCAAGGATTGGCAAATGGAGTTTAATTTAGGTATTTGTGAGGTTTTGCATTTTGGTAAGTTAAAGCAGGGTAGTGCCCTGGGGAATGTTGCTGAACAAAGAGATCTACGGGTGAAGATTCATAGTTCCGTGAAAGTGGAGTTTAGGTCAGTAGAGTGGTGAGGAATATCGTTGGCATGCTTGCCTTAATCGGTCAGAACATTGAGTATAGGAGTTGGGGTAGCATGTTGCGCTTGTACAGGACATAGGTGAGGCCACTTTAAGAATACTGCGTACATTTCAGTTGACTCTGCTAAAGGATGGATGTTGTTAAGCTTGAAAGGGTGCAGAAAATATTTACAAGGATTTTCTGGAACCTGAGGGTTTGAACTACAGGGAAATGATGAACAGGTTGAGGCTTTTTCCCCTGGATTGTCAGAGGCTGAATGGTGACATGACAGAGGTTTAAAAAAGTTCTGAGGGGCATGGATAGTCTGAATGGGCAAGATCGTTTTCCCAGTGTAGGGGCGTCCAGAACGAGACGGCATAGAGTGAAGGTGACAGAGCAAAGACTTAGAAGGGACCTGAGGGGAGCATTTTTCATACAGAGGCTGGTGGGTGTACTGTCAGAGGAACTGGTGAAAGCGGGTACAATTACAATATAACTCGATAGGTGCATAAATAGGAATAGATCAGAGGGATGTGGGCCAAATGCAGGCAAGTGGGACGAGATCTGATTAAGATGCCTAACTGGCATGGACAATTTGGACAAAAGGACCTGTTTCCACTCTGTATGACTCTCTTATTCTCACAGCGGGATGAGGAAGAATTCTAAAAGGGCCATTCGAATGGGAATTCTCTTCCCCAGAAACTTGTGGTGCTTCTCTGATTACAAGTATTCACAGCTGAGTTAGTTAAAGATTTGACAGAGAAGTGAGTCACAGATAATGGGACACAGACAAGAAGATGAGGCTGAGACCACAATCTGGTCAGCCACAACCTTAGTGCCTCTCAGAAGGCTCGAATTCTCTAAAGACCCGCTCCTGCTCCTCAGTCCCATGTTTCTGTGCTCCATTCAACCCCTCTAACCTGCTAGACAGGAGCAGTTGGAGTCCACTTACTGTTATAGCATGGTGCACAGAAACAGAGGAGACCATTTCGACCCTCGTGACTGTCCCACACGGTTTGGGAGATTTGGAAAATGTAATTGGAAGACCCAGGCTGGATATGAAAGAAGCCCCTCATCTCTCTTTACAGAACTTCCCCTCTCTGTAACTTGTGCTTCATTGCTGATCATTCTGTAGACCCAGATTCACTGTGAAAACAGTCCCCAAATCCCACCCACTGGTGGCTCACAAAATCCGCTGGTCGCCCTGATTGCAACAATCCATAAAAGACCTTCCAGGAAAATAACACCGACTCACTTTCCAATAACAGAATGGGAGAACATCAGAAACAGGGGCAGGTCATTCACATCCTAAGCCTGCCTTGCCCTTCACTAAGATCAAGGCTGACCTGCTCCAAGTGTCAAATCTTCCTTAATGTCCAAGTCTTCTTGAGCACTTCCATAGAACACAGAAGAAAGAAGAGTACTGATGTAGAGATGCTGGTGTTGGACTGGGGTGTACAAATTTAAAATTCACACAACACCAGGCTACAGTCCAACAGGTTTAATTGGAAGCACATTAGCTTTTGGAGCGTTGCTCCTTGATCAGGTGATAGTGGGGGGCTAAATCCTAATACAGAATTTATCGCAGATATTTACAGTGAGATTTAACTGAAATTATACTTTGACAACTTTATTGTCTGTTAAGCCTTTCATCTGTTAGAATATCATGATGGTTTCACTTCTTTCATATGTAAATCACAATTTTTTTTAAAAAAATTGCATTCTCAGGTTAGCTGGTATTAATGGTGATAGCTAGACAATATGTTGAAGGTGTTGGCCCTCTGTGTTTTCTGTCTATGCCATGATGTTTAGATTGATTCTAATCTAAAGAGCAAGATAACGGGGTATTACATGAATTCATACAGAATATGAGCTCAGAGTTCTACATGAATTCATTCAGTTAGAACCTTCAGCCCTCGACATTGCGCCGTTTATCCGACTCCAAGATCAGACATGCTGCCATTCAGTTTGTTCCATGTGCCTATCCAAGAGTCTCATAAGTTTCCCTCACGAATTTGACTCTACTACCACCGCTGGCAGTGCATTCGACACACCCACCACTCTCGGTGTAAATAATGTACCTCTGATATCTCCCCTAAACCTTCCTCCAATTACCTTAATATTATGTAACATCATGACAGACATTTCTGGTAAAATGTTTTTGGCTATACACTCTCTATGGCTCTCATCATCTTGTACACCTCTATCAAGTCACCTCTCATCTATTTTCCTCCAGTGAGAAAAGCCCTCGCTCCCTCACAGTTTCTTCATAAGACCCGCCCTCCAGTCCAGGTAGCAACCTGGTAAACCTCCCCTTAACCCTCTCTAAAGCTTCCTTATCCTTCCTATAATGCGGAGACCAGAACTGAACACAATATTCCCTGTGTGGTCTGAGCAGGGCTCTATCGAGCTGCAGCATAACCTCGCGGCTCTTAAACTCAATCCCCCTGCAACGGAAAGCCAACACACCATACGCCTTCTTAACAACCCGATCAACTTGGGTAGCAACTTTGAGGGATCCATGGACATGGACACCAAGATCCCTCTATTCCTCCACACTGTCAAGAATCCTCCATTTAACCATGTATTCTACATTCACATTCGAGCTTGCAAGGTGGATCACTTCAGTTCGAACTCCATCTGCCACTCCTCAGCCCAGCTCTGCATCCTGTCTATGTTCCGTTGCAACCTACAATAGCTTTGATGGACATAATGGACAATTTAGCATGGCCAATTCAACTGGCGTGCACATCTTTGGACTGTGGAAGGAAACCGGGGCACTCAGAGGAAACACTGCAGACTAGTGGAGAATGTCCAAACTCCACACAGACAGTTGCCCACGGCTGGAATCCAACCTGGGACCCTGGTGCTGTGAGGTAACACTGTTAGCTACTGAGGCACCGTGCCAGTAGACGAGGGGCTTTCACTGAAGTTTAGAATGTTTTCAGAACAAGTTGTCCCTCTTCAGCTCTTGAAACTGTCTGTGACCATATGCAGCAAGACCTGGACAACATTCAAGATCGTGCATTAAATTCTGGGTAACATTTATGTAACAGCACAGTATATTTCCACAGTAAAAGGAGGAGTTCATTCAGCACCTCAATCTGGTTTCACAAGAATATGGAGAAGCCATTCATCCCATCAAAACTGCTAGGCAAGAAGACGGACAACTGGTTCTGTCCCTCCTGCCTGTTGCACAGGAAGACAGGGAGTCTGCTGTCTCCCACATTGACTTACATGGGATCAGAAAGAACCATTTCACACCTGGAGTCACTTACAAAGGAACAGGAAGAGGTTATTCAGCTTCTCAAGCAAGTAACACAGGAACAGGAAGGTGTCAGAGATGCTCCAATATCACAAACAAGTGGAGCAGGGGCTACACAGACAGACTGCTCCAAATTGATCCACATGGCTTAATTACTCATGGTACATACGTGTTACTTTAACATGGGTTTCTGGCGGTCGGAATGAAACCAATCTTTTTCGCCATTCTCCAAGTTATCTTCCATTTCCAAGAAGGCAGACCCATGGTCTCCGTGGAGGTCAGATGCCGTTGGGAAATAACTAACTGTTTCAGAAAGAAGGTAATTTGTCTGCTGACAGGATTGTGTACAAATCGGTGTCACACAGTAACTGTGCATTCATGTGTTCAGTGTTCATTCAGAGCCTGTCCCTCTTTGTCAATCGACATGGGGGCTCTGCAGATGCGTGTAAACTGTCGTGAATCAAACATCCAGTGAAAAGTATGAAATTTTCACCCTATTCAGCTGTTTGGGACATAATGAGTTTCTGTCCATACCCATCAAGCTTCAACTTCTTATTCTCTCACAGCGCTACAGATTAAACACGTAGTTACTGCACTCTCACCTCATGATAACATCATGCTAGTGTTTAGTCTGGTCAAATATACTTTCCACTCTCTCAGTGACAAAGGGATCATTGTTTATAAAGCAGACCAAACCTTTACACAATGCACAAAATACTCTCTCAACAAAACACGATCAGTGGGAAAGATATTCTAACTTTTGTACATCAATCATTTTGCATGCAGAAACACATGTTTATTTACTTCCTGCCCCTGTATGAATTCTGTCAATGACGTATGACCAAGGACATCCAGATCCTTTTCAACAAAAGCACTCGCCAACCTCTCTACCATTTAATAAATATAAATGTACATGATGGTATTTGTTGTCCACATCTAAATCAGTTTTACACCTTGTGAACAGCTATTGCCCAAACACTGATCCTGCTGCCACCCATCAATCCTTCAGTCCAGCGAAAACAGTTTTCTTCCCGTATCTCCATTACCCAAATTTTAATCCATGTGGTATATATTCCACCCCTACCTACCCATGGACTCTAACATTCCGCATTCACCTGTATTCAAACATGGGAAACGTCTTGTGAAAATACAAATACTCCACTCCCATTCGTTCTCAACTGTCGATGTCACAAGGGAGAGTCTCCACAAACAGCTTTATCAAAGATCATTTCCTGAATATAGGCCGAATATACCAAGTATCATTATTCTCCAAGTATCTAGTTGTCACGTTCCTTATAAAAGATTCGAATATTTTTTCTCACAGCTGACATCAAGCCATTTAGTTTTCCGTTTTCAATCTCCATGCTGTTTTAAATATTTAAGTTTCCAATAGTTGTTTTCCAGTCTGCAGCATTCTTTCCAGAATCTAACTAGCTTTGAACAATAATCAGTAATTCTTTCATTACCTCTGTTCTCATCTGAATCACTCTGGGATGGAGCTCATCAGATGCAGCAACTTATGAAACTTCAATTCAATTAGATTTCCAATAACATACACTTCATTAATTCTGATTTCCTGCAGTTTCTGTACCTTCCCCTGTGGAGATGGAACTAATGCATTTCTTTCAGCAGGCAGTTGGTTTCTGACCGCTTGTGAATGCATTGGAGGACTGCAGTTCAGAGATGGTGGATACATTACCCACTGATGCCTGAAAAGTTCCAGAATAAATCCAATTTAATTCACCGTGAAAGTCAGCACAGTCCTGTCCCTGGTGTGAGAATACAGGTTATACGGATAGAGGGGATACAGCTCAATGACCACCTCAATTTTGAGACAAGCTGGTTTTACACTTTACACCGGAATGGGTGCAGCTTAGACAAATCTTCCTGGAAATCCCAGAGAGTATAGTACAGTGCTCTGCTCCTCCCAGTTTACACAGCTTCCCTTCTTTGTAGTCTCAGCTCCATTTGTTTATCATGGACCCAGCCACACTGTAAATGCAGTATTCAGATTGGTGTCCCCAGACCCTCGGGGCTTCCTGAATGAGCCCAGTAGCTGACATCACAATCCTGAGAACACCATCCACAGAGCCTCCACTGACATTCTACATGACAGCAGCAAGTCAGTTCCCCACACCCACAGTGCATCCATTCAGTGTTGAAAATGCCTCGGTCTCCTCAGTTTCTCTTCCTGGCTGAGAAAGCTGTTACATCTCCACACAGTCGCACAGTAACAATCCCTCTCTCCAGAGAAGCAGTTGACAATGGAACATTACGTTTCTCTCCATCTCAGCGACAATACTTATTGCTGATGGAGTTGATCACCACACTCAGAGACGAGAGATAGAGGAACATATCTCACGGTAAGCAGGGACATCCCGTAATAAATATGATATTCAGGAATATGTGAAAAGGGGAATCGTTAGAATAACTTCCCATTCTGTTTTCCTTCCAGTCCATCATCAGCAATTATTTTGCTTGCTTTTCCTTTCTCTCTCTCTCTCTCTATCTCTTTCTCTCTCTCTCTCTCTTGCTGGACATCATCCACTCAACACAAACCTCCCATTCACCCTTCCAACCATCCCTGATATAATAATATTATTTCTCAGTGGCATTCAGTTTTGATAGGTTCACTGAACTCGAAACGCTATTTGTGTTTCTTCCAACAGACTACCACACCTGCTGAGATTCTCCAACATTCTTTCAGACGGTGGAGAATCTTATTTCAGATCGCCAGCATCCGCATTTCCTTGGTTATTTCAACTTTAATGTTGTTGTTTCGCGGGATGCCAGCATCACTGGCAAGGGAAGCATTTGTTGTCCATCCGAACTGCCCTTGACCACGCGGCCATTTGTCAAGGCAATATGGAGGCAACTAAATTGTTGTGGGTCTGAGTTGACACTTAGTTCAGACAAGGCAAAAATGTTAGGTATCTCTACCAAAGTTTATTAACAAAATAAGAAAATAAATTCTGATGATTTATGGTTGCCATGAGTGAAATTAGGTTTCATTCCAATTTTTGTCATTGGAATTTAAATTTAGTCATCGACTGTGGTAGGATTTCAGACAATGCTTATTAGAGTCATAACCCGTGCCTCTGAGTTACACAGCCAGTGACATTATTACTCTGTTTAACAGTCCCTGTTGTGAAGTAACTGTAGAGACAAGAACAAGTTTGTGGTCAAACTCTTTGTAACTGGAAGAGAGGTCAGAAGAGAACTGGAGCCATAAAATCCGTCGTTAACGAAGAGGTAGATGATGGCGAAGTCAGCAACAGAACTCGGGCAGAGTTGGAGATTGGGGATATTATGAAGGTGGGTGTCAACAGGTTTGATGACAGAGAGAATATGGAGACATAAAACAGTTCATGGTAAAAAGGGACTCAAGGTTCCGAACAGTCTTGTTCCTTCTCAGATTTTTATGAGTAAGTAGTCTGGAAATGTATGAGAAGGAAGTGGCGTATGTGACTGATAGTTTATGTATTTGTTAAATATAATCAACCAGAATAGCAATAACATTCAACATCATTTATAGAATCGACAGGGATAGAATTCCCAGGAACACCAATAATAGCGAGGAGGGGATAGTACCCAGCTTGAATAATCATCAGTACAGCTCGTGTCCACAACTGTAACCGTGGCCAATCTTGAGAAAGCTAATACAGACCCCAGGATAAACTCCTGTCCACTGTTGTATCATTCCAGTCTAATGTTCTCAGATTCTGATCCATTGTTAGAACGTTCCAGTCTAATGTTCTCAGATTCTGATCCATTGTTGGAACATTCCAGTCTAATATTCTCAAATTCAAATCCATTGTTGGAACACTCTAATGTTCTCAGCTTCTGGTTTCTCTCTCTTTCTCTGTAACTGCTAATCACAATCTTATAGTGGTTGACTCTGCACCGAACACTATGGCATAACAAGTTGAAAGAAGTCCCTAATTATGGAAGAGGGAAACCCTCCAGTGACCCAGTTAGGTCCAGGAAGACTGCTATTAATCACAGTCACTGAACAAACAGCTCCAGAAACCCATTTCACGAAAACTCTGATATATCGCAATAATTGGTATGGGTGGGATTTTGATATCGATGATTTTTGGTCAAATGGCATATCTCCAGTTGTAAACATAGACGTTGGGGAGCGAGATAATTCTTTCTCTTCACAAACTCGATGATTCTGCTGTGTTTTGGCAGCGGAGGAATTGCTGGGCTCCCGAGGCCGTCTGTGTCTGACCACCAGGCCTGCTGTATCTTTTCGTTTTATTTATTTATGTTTAACTTTGACTTTTGTCTGTCCAGCATTTAGCGGCTTAGGTGGGTTTATGCATTTTTGAGAGACACCTACAGAGCCATAGACGATGTAGATATAGTCCA
Organism: Chiloscyllium punctatum; assembly: GCF_047496795.1. Lineage (NCBI taxonomy): Eukaryota > Metazoa > Chordata > Chondrichthyes > Orectolobiformes > Hemiscylliidae > Chiloscyllium > Chiloscyllium punctatum. The sequence continues at coordinate 7,692,316 of NC_092769.1, forward strand.
TTCCTTGTGTTCTTGCAGCCGCTGCCTGGTCCTGTGAAGTGATTGTCGAACTCTCACAGAACCAGGATTCTTAGTTTTACCTTTAGGAAGTTATTGCTGGGGTCTCAGCAGGGTTGGAAGGCAGAACATCTCTCCCGGGTGCTGCACACTCTCTCTGTGATTTTTCTCAGATCTGTCTATTGATGTTCTTTCCTCCTGGATTGGAGAACTGCATGTCATACAATCTGTTTCCTGCATTTGTTTTTTGACATTTGTGTGCTTTATGGACGATACCATATTGTAACAGTTAGCTATTAAGTAAACTATTATTCTGCTAGGTTTTCCAACAGATTTAAGTTATTGCAAGTTCCTCTTGTCTTTTTTCGACAGTATTCGAATAAATTGTGTTTTGCTTAATGTCAAATATTTTTACCAAGTCAATTCTATCTGAAACACATTACCTCACATTTACCAGCGGAATGGGCCGAGCTGGAGAAGTGATAATCATGTAAGGAATTATATCGGATACTGAATCCACCTCTCAGATCCAGCCCGGATACATATTAGCCCTGATGTGACCTGCTCAGCATGAAGCACTGCTTAGACCAGGCTGGTGTACTGCTCAGCAATCCGTCCAGGATCGAACACTGGTTAGAACTCACCAGTTTACTACTTATCTGTCCAACAGTGCACTAATCTATAAACTTGGACTAGATAATCTTTTCAGCACAGGGCGCTGTGCAGAACACACAAAGGCATTGTTCTATACACACGGACTGGATATCTGTGCAGCATGGGGAGCTGTGCAGTGAATAGCAGTGAATGTATCTAATAATGTGGAGCAGTTATCTTCCCAGCATACACAGCTATGTACACCAATCACTGCATTGCTGCGTCACACAGTGTTAGATCACTGCCCAGCGTGGGGAAACTTGCAGCTCATGCTGCAAATGACAGGATGTGCAGCTCCCTCCATTTACAGCTCCATATCTACATTGTGGCATGACACAGGGGTGCTGTGGGTGTGAAACTCACTGCCAGAGAGAGATGGCGGGGGAATCAGTTTAAATACAAACAAATGGGAGGTACTTGGTAAAAAGACAGGGGGAAGATTGAGAGAGAATTTCACCGAAGGATCTGAGGTAGGTTTAAAAATTGTGAAATGAAAACATTTCGATAGCATCTTGCAATTTCGGTCACTGCTTCCAGGAATGATGGGTGAGCAGGATATTGGTGTAAGATAAGATGATGGAGAGTTTTGGATAAGCATATGTCCTGCAGTGTTGTAACTGGGAGTGGGATCAGCAGAGTCTTCGACTCATCGGGATGAATCGAACAATAATTTGTCTCAGTGCCATTTTCATTGACTGTGACAGAAGGAATGTCTGCACGAGGCAGAGCTAGTTTCCTGGTGTTATCTTATCGAACTTACCTCATTAACTACCGACCCTACCCCTTGGTGTCCCTCTCATTCAATACCAGCCGGACTTTCCCATCCATCATGGCTGGAGTTGCGCACTATCGCCCAGGTACCCCTGGATATTCAATGTTCCCTGGCACTGCTGCCATCGTTAAAAGGCCAATGCGCACACGGTTGAGCTTTCTCAGTTTGGAGCTGCCCTGCACAGTTTACCCCGAGCATGGATGATTAGGGAAATTACAGCACAGATTGTCAACAGGGGCACGGAAGTCCTGGTGAATTGTCTAGTAGAGAGCGGGACCATTCTCTTCCCAGAGGGAGACGCACCACCAGACTCATCAAGCATGATCTGAGCACACCACTCCGCTGAGTGCAGTATCTGCGGTTCGAAGAAAAGTCCAGCAAGACAGTAAAAGCATCAATAACCTTCCCCGCTCTGTCAGGATAAGGGTCACTATATTCTCTCTACTCTCTCACGCTCACTGTATATCTGTTAGCGCCTTCCCCAAAATAAGGCTCCAGCACTCTCACCACTGCAATTGAGCACATTCCCTCTCCCTCTCTCTCACCTCCGCAATACCCCCACATGGTTATAAAATGTTCTTTTGCGTGCTATTTCTAGAATTCTCTGGATGATGTCATTTGTACAATGTTCCAGATAATTCTCAAAATAATTCAACTTTAGCAAAATGTTCATCCTCCAGTATGTAACGGATCAGAGTTTTACTTTTTTCAAAATTACTCAGGATGAAAGTGCCTCATGAGGCCATTAAGCCTCTCAAATATTCTCCATAATTCATACAAAGGGAGAACCTAAACACTTAAAGACTGACTCTCTTCTTGAAGACAGGCGCCACATTGGAGTTTCGCCAGTTTCAGTGGAACACACCTGTAATCTCGAGACTTATGGAATATTTCACACAGTGCCACCAGTCACTCTGTAACCACTTCTATTAAAGCAAGCTATGAATTGCTGATGAGTTGTTTACCCTTGGACTTTTCTGTTTGACAAAGGCCTTGTTCGTTTTGTTAGAGACTATGCAAAACTTTCATCTGACTAACATTTTGTTTATAATGTTGAAACTCTTTGTGCCTATCCTGTGAGGAACGATGTAAAATACTGTTTTAAATTCTCTGCCTGTTCCCTGAAAACCAGTTCCCCAGTCACATCCTCCCGATGTCCCACATATTTTTTCCTGCCTTTCTTCCAAGAGTCACACATACGTCATGAACGTTTTTTTTATTTGATATGGGAAAACTCTTGTGGTTAGTTTCTTTTCATATATCTTGGCAGTTTTGGAATATTTTTCTTTGTATTTTGTTTTTAACAATCTGCTTCTGGTTCCAAAAGTAAACTTCCCAAATGTGGTCGACGCCAGAGCGCCCCAATCTGAATTCTTCAGTTTGTGATTGATTAGCAAACTTCACAGTCTTTGTGCATCATGGGTGGTTCATCTTCACATGTTCATATCATCTTCTTTTTGACCAGAGTCAATCATTACTGAGCGTTATTAAGCAGTACCTGCTTAAATGTTCCCCCACCCGACACCACACACACACGCACATATCTGCTGACCTTCACCTATGTCTGTTTTCACACTCCGTATTTGACTAGATATATGACATAAATCTGCATTTGAAATGCCTGGCTCTTATCAATCATTGAGGGGGAACGTACGTATGTGGCTGAACACATGATCAGCTGAGGGTGTCTCCATTCTCCCAGTTGCCCTGCCTCTGTCATTTCTGTAAGATGATGCCGCATTCCTTTGGGAAGCTTCTGACATGTCATCCTTTTCATTCAAACGAGAAATCCCTTCACTCTGATGGACTGAGCTTTCAGCTGTGTCTGTCTTGTCTCCCTCATTTCTTCCCTCACTCCGTCCCCTCCTTCGCAGAACAATGATAGATCTCCCTTGTCCTCACTTCCTACTGCACTAGGATCTACATTCACTGAATCATCCTCCGCCGCTTCCATCACCTCCAGCAGGACTGCACCATCAAACACATCTTCCCCTCCTGTCCACTGTCAGTATTTCACAGGGACCACTCCTTCTGTGGCACCCTCCATCGTCCCGAACACTTCCCCACACCCCCATAGCACCTTCCCATGTAAATGTAGAAGCTGCAACATTTGCCCATTCACTTCTTCCCTCCTCACTGTCCAAGGCCCTAAACACACCTTCCAGGTAAAGCAGCATTTCACTTGTACACTTTCAATCCAGTCTCCTGTCATTGCTGCTTACAATGCAGTCTCCTTTACACTAGTGAGCCAAAGAGAAACTGTTTTGAGGAACATCTCCACTCTGTCTGTATAAATGACCCTGGCCTTCTGATTGCTCCCCATTTCAATAACCTACATTGCTCTCACGATTATGAGAATTCTTTGAGGAGTTAATGATGGGTTTGTCCAGAGAGAGTTATCTATCTGAACTTGCAGAAGGCCTCTGATATGGTAACGCACAGGAGGCTGCAGAGTAATATAAGCACCCATGGCGTCAGAGGCCAGGTACTAGAATTGATAAAAGGTTGGTTCTCTGGCAGGATGCAGAATGAGGATAAAATTGTCCCTCTCAGGATGGTAACCGGTGACTAGCAGTGTTCCACAAGAGCCAATGTTGGGACCACAACATTTCACTTTATAAGTTGATGATCTGAGTGGCGGGGCAGAAGGCATTCTGGCTACGTTTGCAGATGATGCAAAGATAGGTGGAGGGGCATGTAGTATTGAGGAGGCAGAGAGCCTACAGAAAGATTTCGACAGTTTAGGAGAGTGGGAAAAGGAGAGCAGATGGAACACAAAGTGGGAAAATATGAGGTAATGCACTTTGGTATGAAGAATACAGGCATGGACTATTTACTAAATGGGAAAAAAAATCAGAAATCTGAGGAACAAAGGGACTTGGATTCCAAGCCTAGGATTCGCCTCAGATAAACTTGCAGGTTGAGACAGTTAAGAAGGAAGATGCAAAGTTGTCATTCATCTCGAGAGGAATAGGATATACTGGTGGGGATTCTGAGGCTTTCTAAGGCTCTGGTCAGACCACATTTCCAGTATTTTGTGCCTCATACCTCAGGAAGGATGGATTAGCCTTGGTGTGTGTCAAGAGAATGTTCACCAGAAATGAAAAGCTTAACAGATGATGAATGTTGGAGGACTCTGGGTTTGTACTCGATGGAGATTAGAAGGATGAGGCGGGATCCAGTTGAAACTTACAGAATACTGAATGACCTGGATACAGACAAAATTGGGAGGACGTTTGAACTGGCAGGAGGGCGCAGGCTTAGAGCAAAGGGAAAACCCATTAGAATGAAAACAAGATGAAACGTCTTTAGCCAGAGAGTGGTGAAATTGTGGAATTCCTTACCACAGAAGGCTGTGGAAACCAGATCATTTGGCACCAACGATATTGCCAGGAAAGGGACTGAGGATCTGAAAAGTGACTACAGAGAGTTAGTTTGGAAGCTGAAGAGCAGGAGGAGTAGAGTAGTGATCTCAGGTTTGCTACCAGTGCCACGGGCTGGTGAGATGAGGATGAGTCAGCGAATGCAGCTTTACACGTGGCTGCGAGGCTGGTGCAGGAGGGAGGGCTTCAGATACCTAGACCATCGGGATACCTTCTGGTTAAGGTGGGACCTGTACATGAAGTACGGGTTGTACCTGAACTGGAGGGTCACAAATGGTCTGTTTGGGAGGTTTGCTTGTGTGATTCTGGCGGGTTTAAACTCGTTTGGAAGGTGGGTGGGAATCAGACCACATGTCTGAGAGGGGGTTAGTTGCAGACAGGACAGTGACAGGGTATATTGAACCTATCAGGACGGTTTCTCACGCGAGCAAACAAAAGGATCAGGTAAAGTGCATCTGCTTTAATGCAAGGAATGTCCGAAATAAGAGTGACAAACTTAAGAGCATGGATCAGTACTTGGGGCTACGATGTCATGGCCATAACGGAGACGTACGTTTCACAGGGACAGGGATGGTTGCTTGATGTTCCAGTGTTTAGAACTTTAAAAAATCTTTAGGGGCGGCACGGTGGCACAGTGGTTAGCACTGCTGCCTCACAGCGCCAGAAAACGGGTTCAATTCGCACCTCAGGGAACTGTCAGTGTGGAGTTTGCCATTTTCCCCGTGGGTTTCCTCTGGGCGCTCCTGTTTCCTTCCATAATCCAAAAATGTGCAGATTGGGTGAAGATGTCGTGTTTACGCAGGGGTAAATGCAGGGGAATGGTTCTGGGTGGTTTGTTCTATGGAGGGTTGTTGTGGACTTGTTGGGCTGAATGGCCTGTTTCCATATTGTAAGTAATCTAATCTAAAAAAAGAACAGGGTGGTGGAAAATGAGGAGACGGTGTTACATTGCTTATCAGAGAGTGCATCACAGCTCCAGAAATGAAGGTTGTTGTGGAAGACTTCTCTACTGAGTCAATATGGGTGGAAGTTAGGAACAGCAAGTAACAGGCACCGTATTTGGGGATTTTCTACAGACCACCTAAAAGCAGTAGAGAGATTGATGATCTCATAGGCGGGCAGATTCTGGAAAAATGCAAAAGTAGCAGGTTTATTGTTATGAGTGATTTCAACTTTTCCAACATCGACTGGAACCTTTTAAGTTGCAGACGGTATGGATGAAGCCGTTTTTGTCAGGTGTGTTCAAGAAGGTTTCCTTGCTCAGTATGAAGACAGACCTGCGAGGGTAGAGGCCATTTTTGATTTGGCGCTCGACAACGAGCCAGGACAGGTGTCAGAACTCACGGTGGAAGAGCACTTGGGTGAAAGTGCTCACAACTACTTCACATTTAGCATAGTCTGGGAGAGTGAAAGGCTAAGTTTTGGTGGGAAGATATTTAATTAGGGAAAATGAAATTATGATGCTCTCAGACAGGAGTTGGGAAGTATAGACTGGGAGCAATTGTTCCACAGAAAGGGCACAGCAGACATCTGGAGACTGTTTAAGGTGCAGTTGCTGCGAGTGATACACAAATTTGTTCCTCTGAGACAGGTAAGAAGGGGTAAGATTAAGGTATCTTGAATGACGAGAACAGAGGAAAGTCTCGTCAAAAGTAAGCAGGCAGTTTAGTTAAGACGGGAGAATCATGGATCTAGCATAGCCTTGGTGGATAACAGGCTTGCTAGAAAGCAGCTCAGAAATGGACTAAGGTGTGCCATGGTGGGGCACGAAAAAGGCTTGGCAAGAATGATGAGGGAGAAGGCATTTTTCTCCCAAAGGCATTTTTCTCATACGTGAGGAATAAGAGAATAAACAGGGAGTAGATAGGGCCGATCAGGGATAGCGTAGGGAACGCATGCGTGGAGTCTGAGCAGATCGGGGAAGCCCTAAATGAGTTTTTTGCTTCGATTTTCACCAAGCAATGGGAACTTGTTGTAAATTAAAACGGAGAGGAGCTGGGCCAGATCAGTCTTGACCAGATCAAGATTGATGAAGGGATGTGCTAGAAATTTTGGAAAACATTAAGATGGATACATCTCCAGGGCCAGACCAGATTTATCCTAGACTGATCCGGGAAACAAGAAAGGAGATTGCTAAGCCGCTGGCGAGGATATTTGCCTCCTCACTCTTCACAGGATTCGTACTGGAGGATTGGAAGGAGGCGAATGTTGTTCCTTATTTCAAGAAGGGTAATAGTGAAATCCCTGGCAATTAGAGACCAGTCAGTCTTACGTCTGTGGTCAGCAAAGTTTGTAAAAAATTCTGAGGGATAGGATTTATGACTATTTTGGCAAAGCATTGGGTGATTAAAGCAGTCAGCATGGCTTTGTGAGGGGCAGGTCATGCCTCAGAAATCTTATTGATTTCTTTGAGGAGGTGTCAAGACAGGTCGACGACGGTCGAGCAGTGGATGTGGTGCATGCGAACTTCAGCAAGGTATTTGATAGGGTTTCCCATGGAAGGCTCATTCATAAAGTCAGGAAGTATGGGATACTGGGAGATTTGGCTATCTGGATTCAGAATTGGCTGGCTGGCAGAAGGCAGACAGTGGTTGTAGATGAAAAGTATTCTGCTTGGAGGACAGTGTTGAGAGGAATCCCACAGGGCTATGTCCTTGGGCCTCTGATCTTTGTAGTTTTTATAAATGACTTGGATGAGGAGGTTATGGGGTGGGTTAGTAAATTTGCTGATGACACAAAGGTTGGAAGTGTCGTCGATAGTATTGAGGGCTTGTGTAGGCTGCAGCGCGACAAAGACAGGTTGCAGAGCTGGCCTGAGAAATGGCAGATGGAGTTCAACCTGGGTAAATGCGAAGTGATGCATTTTGGAAGGTCAAATTCGAATCCTGAATATAGCATTAAATACAGGATTCTTGGTAGTGTGGAGGAACAGAGGGATCTAGGTGCTCAAGTGCATAGATCCCTCAAAGTTGCCACCCAAGTGGATAGGGTGTCAAGAAAGCATATGGTGTTTTGGCTTTCATTAACAGGGGGATAGTGTTTAAGAGCAGTGAGGTTTTGCTTCAGCTCTACAAGTCCCTGGTGAGACCACACTTGGAATATTATGTCCACTTGTGGACCCCAGACTACAGGAAAGATGCAGAGGCTTTGGAGAGGGCGCAAAGAAAGTTTACCAGGATGCTGCCTGGACTGGAGGGCTTGCTTTATGAAGAAAGGTTGAACAAGCTTCGACCTTTCTTTCTGGAGACAAGGAGGAGAGAGGAGATCTGATCGAGGTGTACAAAATAATGAGAGGAATAGAGAGAGTCAATACCCAGAGACTTTTCCCCAGGGTAGGATTGACTAGTACGAGAAATCATAGTTTGAAGATATCAGGAGGAAGGTACAAGGGAGACGTTCTTTACGCAGAGAGTTGTGAATGCATGGAATGCATTGCCACCTGTGTTGGTGGAAGCAAAGTCATTCGGAACATTTAAGCGACTGATGAACATGCACGTGGATAGCAGTGAGTTGAGGGGTGTGTAGGTTAAATTACTACATTTTACATTAGGATTAAATCTCGGGACAATATCGTGGCCCAAAGGGCCTGTTCTGTGCTGTCCTGTTCTATGTTCTATTTAGTAAACTTAAAACAGACACAGATAAGCTCTTGATTGACAAGGGGATCAAAAATAACTGACAGGAAGCAGGGAAATGGGTTTGAAAATCTATCATTCCTGATCGAATGGCGGAGCAGACTTGATGGTCCGAATGGCTTCATTTCTGCTCGTATAGAGTTGTGGCCTTATAATATTTCGGTCGTGGATGGCACGGTGTCTCAGTGTTTTGCACTGCTGCCTCACAGCATCAGGGAACTGGGTTCGATTTCCTCTGGGTGTTCTAGTTTCCTGCCACAGTTCAAAGTTATGCAGGTAAGGTGAACTGGCCATGCTGAATTGCCGATTGTGTTCAGGGATGTTGATATTAGGTGCAATAATCAAGAGTCTATGTATAGTATTAGAGTAGAGAATGGGTTTGGTTTGCATCCTCTTTGGAGGGTCAGTATAAACCTGTTGGGCTGAAGGGCCTGTTTCCACACTGTAGGCATTCTAAGAAAATGCAGGTTGCTGCAATGTTCCAAAGAAGGGCAACCCAAGCTCGAGTAACACCTCACTATACGCTTTGTATGTTACAGTCTGTAGGAGTTAATATTCAATTCCATAATTTCACAGCCTGAACCCATTATGGCTGTTCTCGATTTTCCGTACACTCTCCCTCCTGGGCTCCCTAAGTTCGTGTCTTGTTTTGTTCCATTCAAATGAGAAAATCAATTTCTAATATTTACACATTAATTTACACCCATTATGTATCTGTGTCTCTTTCACCACAATTTCAAGCCCATTTGTCTTTCACACTGGGCCTCCAAACACTCTTTCCCACTTCTGCCAAGATACTAAAACGCTCACTTTCCAATCCTTTACACGTCTGAAGAAGATTTGCACTGGACTTGAAACATTAACATTGTTTCTCTGTCTCTGCAGATGTTGCCAGACCCCTGAGTTCCTTCAAAAATGAAAAGTTACAGAATACATTTTCAATATAGCAAAGATCATTGAATACAGGAAATCTGAAACAAAAATAAAAATTGTTGGACTTACTGGGTACTTTGAGGAACAGTCACAGAACCCGAAAGATTAACTCTGCTTTCACTCCACAGAAGCTGTCAGATTTGTCAGTGTCTTCAGCAATTTCTGGTTTTGAACAAGTTTCAAACATGTGTGTCAAAGCTGCTCACACGCCCTGTCCAACATGGAGAGCCATACACCGGGAAGTGAATGATAATGCAAGACATACAAATTAATTTGCTCTGAAACTACATAAGGCTGTCATCACCGACACTACAGAGCTCTTAATCATGGTCATGGAGAGAAACAGGGAAACACAGTCGCATTAAACAGAAGATGGTATTACCGGAGGGGAAGAAATTCAGGTGAAAACGTTAAATGCTTTTGAGGAATGCGACAAATTGGAGGCATGGCATCATGAAGATACCCAAACAGGATGAGAATATTTTAAAAAGGAAGCGTTCCAACATCAGAAACCAGGAAAGGGCACTGTGTACAGGGGATAAGGGTGACTGGGTCCTCGTGCGAATGAAGACAGGCAGCAGAATTGTCCTGCAGACATTGCAGCTCAAACTGGGCATTCATGTGATGCTGTAAATCAAAGCAGCTGCACTATCAGCAGCAGCAGCAGTTGAATTATATTCAACCACAATATAATTTCTCAGTCTGCCATTACCATGAAGCCGGTCTCCGGTTCAGTGATGAGTGTGGGTGAGAATGCCACGGTCAGAACTATGTGTATCCGAACCTGATGACAGCCCATTCAAGCTACCACACTTACTGCTTACATTAACAAACGGCAGAACTAACATCTGATAGAGAGGGCACCATGACCCCAAGACGGTGACCATTTCTTTTAAAACCAGCTGTGAATTACTGCAAGCCTGTCTACTCTTACTCTTACCTGTTAGAAAAATCCTTGTTCCTTTTGTTAGAGCCGGTTCAAGAAGTTGCCTCCTATTAACATTTTGTTTACATCATTGAAATACTTACTGTACCTTCCCCTGTGAGGAATGATGCAAAACATGGGTGTAAATTATCTGTCTGTCTTCAGTCACACCCTCCAATTATCCTCAGTATACTTTCCTAATTAATTTCACCTAAGGTCACACACTCATCTTGAACTTTTTTTATATGCTCGGAAAAGCTCGTGCTGCTTGTTTTTGTATTTCTTGCCAATTTACTACATCATGTCTTTTCTCCCCTTTTCCTCCCTCTCTAGATTCATACAGTCATATCGCCCACAAACAGACCCTTTGGTCCAACTTGTCCATGCTGACCCAGTTTTCCAAACTAAACTAGTCCCATCTAATTGCATTTTGTCCAAATGTCTCCAAACATTTCCCATACATATGTTTGTCCTAATGAGTTGTAAATGTTGTCGCTGTACTTGCACCTCCCACTCTTCCTCCGACAGCTCATTCCATATACACACATCAGCCTCTGTGCGAAAACATTGACCCTTCGTCCATTTCAAATCTTCCCCTTTTCACCTTAAACCGATGCCTTCTATGGTTGAACTCCCCCATCCCTTGGAAAAGACCTTGGCTAGTCACTATATTCATACCTCTCATGATTTTATAAACTTCTGCAATATCATCCCTCAACCTCCTACGCGCTATCCGACACTAACTTTATGAACAAGCATTTACAGATAAGTAGTGCAAATTTGAAACAGTATTCATATGACAGGTAAATGATACTCAGCCCAAGCTTCATACTGTGATTTGTTTTTTCTCCATGTTATAATACTAAGGCAGCAGGAAACGGTTACGAGTACCAATAAGAGGTCAAACACCTGAATTGCTTTGTAAAAATGGGGTGGTTATCTCTCCAGAAAAAGCGCATCACTGGCCTGAACCATGAAAGACGGGGAATTCTTGTACCACACGGTCAGCGTGCAGTTGCCTTTAGCAGAGTGAGATGAAGGCTGAGTATATCTTTTGAAATTTGGATCACAGTGTGAATTCAGTGCAAAGGAGGAGAGGTGTTTTCAATAAGGTTTACTCAAAGAAGGAAACTTTCCGGAGTGAGATGTTTTGGGAGATGTTAAACAGCATGAATGGTGAGGCCGAGCCACACTGAGACGAAAGGCAAAGGAGCAGCACTAAACGCAGCTTGATGCTACTGCAGAGTAGGTAGACTTGATCAAAGAGTTTCAGGTGAAGTGGGGAGGGTCCATAATGTAAGAGAATGTACTCTATAATTTGAGAGTGAGAAACTGGAATCACGAAGGGGACACGAGCAGGGAAGAGGATGGAGCAGCAATGGCAGCAGTTTCTGGGGAGAATTCAGTCAGCACAGCTGAAATTCATACCCAGCATCTGCTTCTGGTCCCTGAAATAAACATCCTAAATCTGGACCTCCACGAATGCTCATCAATAGTATCCTTGAGAGCCTTTGTCAACCATGGGTGCTTCATCTTCTAATCGAGTTCTTCTTTTTGAACAGAAACAATAATTACTGAGCGGTTTAGGCTATCTGCTTGAATGTCTGCTCACGTGTACTCACTGGCCTTCCTCTGGGTCTATTTTCACATTCCGCTTCAGAACAGATGTGAGGTAGACATCCTCAAAATAGATGCCTGGGTCTTTTCAATCATTCAGGGGGAACTTCTGCCTGCCGCTGAACACGAGATCAGCGGCGGGTGACTTCATTCTCCAAGTTTCTGCATCTCTGTTGTTTCTGTTTGACGATGCCACATTCCTGTGAGCTGCGTCTAACGTGACCTCATTTTCCTTCAAACCAGACATCCCCAAACTCTGGTAGACAGGGCATTCTGCTTTGACTGTCCCATTTCCCACGTTGTTGCCCTCAATCCGTCCCCTCCATCCCCGAACAATGATAGATTCCTCCTTGTCCACACTTCTTCCTGAGCTGGAATCCACATTCACATAATCATCTTACGCCATTTCCACCATCTCCAGCAGGACAGCATCATCAAACACATCTTCCCCTCCCGTAGTTCACAGCGACCATTCCCTCTGTGTCACTTTCCATCACCCCGAACCTTTTCCCAATCCCCCATCGCACCATCCCATGCAATTGCAGAAGCTGCAACACTTGTCCATTCATCTCTTCCCTCCTCACTGTCCAATGCCCCAAACATAGCTTCCAGGTGAAGCAGCATTTCACTTGTAAACTTTCAATCTGATCTCCCGTCATTGCTGCTCATAATGCAGTCTCTTTTCTTGGCGAGACCAAATAGAGATTGCTTTGAGGAACACACCCACTCTGTCTGTAGAAATAACCCTAACCTTCTCATTGCTTCCCATTTCAATAACCTACATTGCTCTCATGCTAACCTTTCAGCCCTGGGCTGCTGCAATGTTCCAAGGCAGCACACCCCAAGCTCGAGTAACTACTCACTTTACACTTTCGTACATTCCAGCTTTTAGGAGTTAATGTACAATTTCATAACTTCACAGTCTGACCCCATTATAACTGTTCTCCAATTTCCGTACAATCTCCCTCCTGGCCTCCCTCTGACCTTGTGTGGTTGTATCTTCTTTATCTTTCACTGAATAGAGAGAACCCCTTTTCCCCATTCACATCTTAATTTAAATCTATTTCACATCATCTTCTCGTTCACCACTACTAAAAGCATGTTTATCTTTTGCCACACCCTCTTTTACCCTTCAACCCACTCCCCACATCTGTGAAGTGATTATAAAGCTCATTTTCCAATTCTTTTCAGTTCTGAAGAAGTGTCATACTGGACTTGAAAGGCTAACTCTGTTTTTCTGTCTCTGCAGATGATGCCAGACCTGTTGGGTTTCTCTAGAAATGAATAGGCTCACAACAATTTTTCAATTAAACAAATAGCTATGGATACGGGAAATGAAAATGCAAAAATTGCTGGAGAAAATGAGAGCTTTGTAGAAGGGTCAGATTAACTATGCTTTCACTCCACAAGATGCTGCCAGACCTGCTGAGTTTCGTCAGCAATTTCTGTTTTTGAACAAGTTCCATAGACGTGTGTTAAAGCTGCGCAAACGCTGTCTCACACGGAATGCACTGGGATGTGACCGATAATGCAAGGAGCATAAATTCCTTGATCTGAAACTGCATAAGGCTGGCATCACTGACACTGCAGAGCTCTTAATCATGGTCAGGGAGAGAAACAGAAGGGAACACATTCACATCAAACACAGAAGATGGCATTGGGGGAATGGGAAAGATTCAGATGCATATATTAAGGGGTTTAAGTAAAGTAATAAATTGGAGGCGTGACACCAGGAAGAGACCCTCAGCAGAATGAGAATAGGAAAATGGAAGTGTTATCAAATCAGAAACCAGGATAAGACAGTGAGTACATGGCTGAAGGGTGAATGGGTCTTGGTGTGTACTGGGAGATAGTCGGTAGAATTGAATTGAACATATTGGAGCTCAAAGTGGGCATTCATGTGGTGCGGTAGAATCAGAGCAGCAGCAGAATTGTATTCAACTACAATCTGTAACATTTTCCCCAGGATAATCCCTCAGCCTACCATTACCATCAAGCTGATCTATGGGTCAGCGACGAGTGTGAGTGAACATGATAGGGTCGGAACCATGTGTACCTAAACCTGATGACAATCCATTAAAGCTACTGCACTTGACTTGTTCCATTCGCAACAGCAGGACTAACGTCTGATACAGAGGGTGAAATGATGCCAGGATTAACAGGTCAGATCAAAGTTCTGCAGTGCTGCCACATCCAGACATAAATGTCGATGGACTATTAAACAACTCACTGGAGGAGAGGACTCCATAAATATCGCCATCCTAAATAAGGGGACAGCCCTGTACATCAGTGTAAAAGACATGGTTGTATTATTTGCACCATCCTCCGCCAGAAGTGTTGAGTTGATGATCCACCTCACTCTCGTCGTGCTGCCCACAGAATCACAGATGCCAGTCTTTAGTCAATCTGATTCACATTATGTGACATGAAGAAACAGCTGAACACAGTCGATACGACTAAGGCAATGGGCCCCGACACCATTCCTGCAATAGGACTGAAGACTTGTGCTGCACAACAAGCGGTGTCTCTGGGGAAGCTGTTTCATTCCAGCTCCAACTCTGTCATCTCCCTGGCAATGTGGAAAATAACTCAGCTATGTCCAATCCCATAACAAGGGAATAACTACAGTCTGACCAATTACCACGCCCTGAGTCCCATCACAATGGTCACATTGGTGGGAGTTCTTTCTGACAGATCTGTCAAGCAGCACAGAAATAACCTCCTCAGTGTGGTTTCAGATAGGTCCCCATGTGGAGATGGTGCTGTTGTGGAAATATCACAGGATTACTCATCCAGACCAGGCTAATGCTCTGGCAGCCGGTGGAAGTTATAATTAATAAAATATCGAGATATAAAACCTGGAGTCATTAACAGTGACCTTGAAGCCAATGTCGATTGTAAACACCAATTTCCTTCCTCAATGTACTATCAGGAATTGAATCTCGAATGCTTTCCTGGTCTGGCCTAAACATGACTCCAGACACACAGACATGTGAAACACTCTTCAATGGTCTCTGAAACAGCCAAGCAAGACACTCTATTGTATCAAACTGCTCCGAGGTCTTAAAGGATAAAACCGTACAGATCACCAGGCACCAGCCTCAGTATTGGAACGGGAAACACTATCCTATTGACCCTGCAGAGACCTCCTTCCTAACATCTGTGAGCTGGTGGCAACATTTACAGAGCTTTCCCACAGACTGCACAGAAACTTCGGGAAAGGAGTAGGGGGTCATTCAACACACTGAGCATCTTCCATTCCAGTTCATGGTGAAAATCTCCTCAATTCAGTTTTCAACAGACATATCCTTTAGCATGTTTAATCATCGGAATACATAAAATAGGAACTACAGTATTCGCTTTGGTCCATAGATTTTGATCCTCCATTCAATATACAGGCAGTTATCCAATAAAGGTGTGTTTATTAAACGCAATTTCGCTGCAACACAATTAGTGAATTGTGCCCCTTTCTTTACAAAGCGGCTCCCGTTCACTGTTATGGGAGTCCGTCTCTGGCACCAGCTGAACAGCAAATCCCAGCTTCAGGATCCCTCTGTCTGCCAAATGCACCCTCAGTGTGTTCAGATAAAGCAGGTCTGTAATCCGCTCTGCAAGCCTTGAAACTGAGCCTGAATGTGGGATTTGTAGTCTACATTTAGAAGGAACTTTATTTCAAACCTGGAGGGGAATATGTTGGAGAGAACTGGAATTCCGCATCGGCATCACGTGGTCAGTCAGCTCGGGCACTTTCTGGTGAAGATCTTGGTGAAAGGTACAGTGCTGAAGTCAGTGACTGTAGTGTTAAAGTGTGGCATTTTCTGCACTAACTCATTACAATATACAGTTTAAAGATTTATGTAGCCTGTGCTATTGTTTGCATTCGGCCGACTATTATTTTTGTTTTGATTTTTACTGGTAATTTTGGGTTTCGCACTGAAGCCAGTTTTTCCCATTGGCCCCATTACTTATATTGCACCATTTTCTACTATACTGTATTCCACAGCAACACAGCTGTCACAGTATTGGATAACTACCTGTAATTATTGTTGATTCTATATCTCCACACCAAACCCCTGCACTCTCCCCATTTCTTCTGTGTCTTGAAATCCTTATTTATATTCAGTACTTTAGATTTCCCAGCCTGATCAGGGAATTCATACCCCAAGTTCACCAGTCTTTGAGTGCAGACATTTAGCCTCATCTCAACGCACCTCGGCCTGGCTGTGCCCAACACTGTGAGCCCGTGTTTTGGACATCCCACCCAGGGGAATCATCAGCCGTGATTCCAATCTGTCTCGCCATGTCAGAGTTTTAAGTAGTTCACCCATTTTCCTAAACCTCATGGAGTGCAGGCTCAGTCGCCCCAAACTCTGTTCCCACAACATGCCTGTCATCCTAGAGATCAGTCTGGTCATCCTTCGCTGCTGTCCCTCTATGTCAGGTTTGTCCTTTATTGGTATGGAGATCAAAACTGCACACAATACTGCACAATGTTCAAGATGGGGTCTCACCAAGGGCCTGTACAGCTGCAGTAAGACGCCCTTACTCCTGGGCTCAAATCATTCTGAAATCAAAGTCAGTACACCATCCATTTTCAACAAAATTTTGTATTCCCGTGACAGATGAGCCTGCTCGAACCTGAGTGGGAAACTAACAACAAGCTGGTAGGGTGTGGCTGCTGCTGTATAGGGTCTTAGTGAGATCACATCTGGAGTAATGTGCACAGATTTAATCTCCTCACTAAGAAAGGGTATTGGTATTAACTCAGATATTATTCCCTCAACTGATTTCTGCAATGAAGGTGTTAATCATAGAATCCCTACAGTGTGGATGCAGACCATTTGACCCATCGACTCCACGCTGATCCTCCGAAGGCCATCCCATGCAAACCCCACTCTCCAACCCCCTTCCCAACCCAATCTCTGCAACCTAGCATTTTCCATGACAAATGCACCTAACTGGCACATCTGGGGACTGTGGGAGGAAACTGCAGTTCACAACAGACACCCTTGCAGGCACAGGAAGAATGCGCAAACTCCACACAAACAGTGACCCGAGACTGAAATTGAACCCAGATCTCTGGTACTGGGAGGCAGCAGTGCTAACCACTGAGCTACCCACTGTGGACAACGCAACCTGCCTGCACAATTCAACACTCGAAATGTGGCATAACAGCAGGGAGATTCCATAAGTCCCCAAACTTGTCATTGTGCAACAGGATGAGGACAATGGTATCGTGAGCGGCTTGGTCAGGAACAGGCGCAGGACATGCAAGACATCGAAGCTATAGTGTAGGAACACCAGGAGGACATTCAGCCCATCGTGTGTGTAAAGCAGGAACAGAATGAATCCAATCAGCCACCCATGCATCTTACACAGCAATTGGAGCTGATCTTTTACGGCCTCGTGCCTATTTCACAGGAATTGAAACGGACTGTCGAGGTTATGGAAAAGGAAGAACTTAGAATAACCAACTTCAACCGGGAATGAAAAGTTATGAGCAAACGATTGAAGACAAATTGTTCGAATCTGTTATTAAGGAATTAATAACACGAGACTTTGAAAGTCAAACCACAACCTATCAAAGTCGACATGATTATATTTAGGATAAATCATGTTTGAATGATTTTCCTAACTTTTCTTTTAATTAAAACGTGTGACAAACAAGTTGAATAACGGGGATCTGAAAGATGTATTATATCTGGACTTCAAGAAGGCAATGCTTGACGAAAGATTAGTATTCAAGAAAAGAGCACATGAGTTAGGCCAATTTATTTGCTTGGAGAGAAACTTGGCTAACCAATAAAAAAACCATGATATAGAGGTGCTAGCTTTGGACTGGGTTGAGTAAGGTCAATAATCATATGGCACCAGGTTATAGTCTGACGGGTTAATTTGAAAACACAAGCTTTCATTGTCCTGCTCCTTCATCAGGTGTTAGAGAGAAAAGACCTTAGGCACAAAATTTATATTGAAAAGATGAAAGGCTTGTACAACACATGCACATGAATTGATCACATCTAAAATGGCAGCTAAGTCATTAATCGGTTAGAATGGAGGTGGAGATTTTGATTGATGAATATGCAAATCCAGAGTTCCTTTCAAGTCCTGCCTGGAGATACCTTCAGGTATTATTGATGTAAAGGAGGTGACCTCTCCAGTCAGACATCGTATTTTAGGCATGCAGTCTTCTTTGGGGTCTGTATATGTCTTCACCTGAAATCAGACTAGGTTTATTTCCAAAGTAGGAGTTCATAAAATATCGTATTAACTGACTGTATACAAACTGTATTTTTCTTGAGAAAATATAATGCATCTGGAAATACAAACCGGCAAATGAAAATTCATCTTACAGATTATATGAGTGTGTGTGTGTGTGTGTGTGTGTGTGTGTGTGTGTGTGTTTGCACGCATGTGCGTGTGTGTGTTTGAAAACAAGGTGGAATGTCTGTGGAGGGAGAGAGAGAGTGTGTGTTTGGGAGAAAGTGAGGGGGAGTATGTGTGTCTTTGGGAGGGAGAGAGAGGGTATGCGTGCATGTGAGAGAGGACAGAGTGTGTGTGTGTGCATGTGAGAGAGGGGGAATGTGTCTGTGTGCGGGAAGTAGAGGGTGAATTTGCATGGGTGTATTTAAAGGGGAGAGGGAAAGGATGTGTGTCTCCTTGTTAAAACACAGGCAGGTTTGGCAGATCCCTTTCCCCACTCTGTGGTTTCAGAGCTCCCCCTCTCTGCAGCCTCTGCTCCATTTGTTTTTCATGTTGCAGACCCAGATGCTGTAACGACAGTCCCCATGCTCCATCCAGAGTTGGTTCACCAAATCCTCAGGTCTCCCTGAATGTCTAAGGCAGCTCTCAGCACAACCTCCAGTAAACCATCTCCATCATCTCCACTAACCTTTCCACGACAGGAGGCAGTGAGATTCCCCTCAGCTCCTGTTCCTTGACAATTATACTCGAGGGGTTTCCTCATGTTATGGACTGCACAATCAACTGAGAGGGACAAACACAGGCCTTCAGAGATCAGGCACAGACCAAGTTTCAAAGACGTGTCTCAAAGCTGCAGGAACCCCCTTTCCAACTTGAAGCAACAGCCCGCCACATACCATTTCATTTTTTCTGAGCTTCACAATGCTAGCACTCGATACACTCGGGAGTGAAAAAACAACACCAGGGAAAGGTACAGAAAAACAAACAATTAATTAACTGATAACATGTTGTGAAAATATGGATGAGGAGACAGGGGAGTGAGAGTAACTGGAGAAGCGAGACAATGGTGGGTCCAATCACAAGAATGGGAAAATTCAAAAAAATTACTGCCAGATCAGTTGAAATGGTTAGTTACATTAAATTGTGACTCTGCCTCACAGAACCATCCAAGACACCATAAACCGGGACAAGGGACTAGCCAGAATGGAGAGCTGTGCAGACCATGCTAGTGGACTACTCTATAAACTGGACTACCTGCCCAGCATGGGGACCATTGCAAACCTTTGCCAGTATATTGCTACTATACTTGCACTACAAAAATGTCTTCCAAGGGAATATGAGTAACCCATGCAGTAAGTGACAGTAAATAGACTCCCACAAATGTATGGCTCTGTATCTCCACTGCCGAAATATAAGATAAGAGATTGTGTGTTAGTGTGTGTGTGTGTGTGTGTGTGTGTGTGTGTGTGTGTGTGTGTGTGTGTGTGTGTGTGTGTGTGTGTGTGTATGTGTGTGTGTGTGTGTTTGTGGCAGTAGATATGAAATTTATTATTTGAGAGAGAATAGATATAGAGGAAATCAGTTTAAATGTGAACAACTGACAGGGCTTTGTGTCATTGACAGAGGTAGACTGAGGACCGTGTCATAAACAGAGGTGACGACGTGCTTTTGAATATTAAAGTAAAGGCATTGCCAGACCCAGCAATAATATAAAGCAATCCGTACAGGAATGATGGGATTTTGGTCTGCCTTTAGATACAAGCCATGGAATACCGACTCAGATTTGGTTAAGCAACAGCAGATTATTGGCTTTAATAAGATTGTGTTTCATAGCTGAAAGTTCAAACAGCAGATGAACCAGTGAAGTATATTCTGCAGTTGTCAATAGTTAAAATTAGGAATGGTCAGGATATGGTGTCAGTAATCAGCTTGTAGCCAAATGGACAACCGTAGTTGTGACTCGTCTGTTTCAGCCTCAGTTATTGGCCAGGGATGAGATGGAGTCAGAGGAAGGAAATGGAGTTTGCATCCAGAACAGAAGACAGTGACCTCCAAGCTCTCAATATTTAAATAGCAAGGGCAGTGATGCAGTGCATCCTGGTTCATACCTGAAAGTGAGTAGGTCAAGTAACAAGGCCCAGTGCCATAAATAAAGAAGGAGAGAAAGAATGAACAAGTTCACTGTTGTTTGTTGTGGTTTGGAGCGTGAATACTTACAGAGTAGAGTAAATAAAAAGAACAGTAATACAGTCGCACATGGTTAATGCAAATAATATATCGACAGATAAACTTACCAGGAACACCAACAATAGCCAGGATAGGATAATAAAAACATTGAATAATGTAAAGTGCATATCTGATCTGCGATGATAACGGCCACCAAAAATATATCGAAAAAATCCAAACATAATGGGATAAACCCCTGTTCATTGTTGGAACTTTCCAATCTATTATTTTCAGATTCTGATTCGTTGTTGTAACATTCCAGTCTAATGTTCTCAGTTTCTGATCTCTCCCTCTCTCTGGAGCAGCTGATCCATGTTCGTGCTATCGGTGGTACTCCCGCCCATACTATGGGATAACATATTGAATCGATTCCTTTTAGCATTACAAGATGGAAACTCTCCACTTGGATGATTAGAAACCATGGAGACTGACATTAGTCACAGTCACCAAACAAACAGGTTCAGTTAACCAGTTGCTTACATGATTTTGCATAACACAATAAACGGGTGCATTTACTAGGTTTGGATGGAATGAATGAGAGTTGCTGAGGGATAAATCATAAATCTTTCAATCTTTTTAATCTGTCTTCCCTATGTATGGGAGTATTGTCAGAACACTGCACTGTTGTATGTGATTCACCCTGTTTATAAAAGGAGAAAGGAATAAAATCACAGACGAGCTGCATAAAATGTTTGGTGGAGACGTTTATAGATACCTTTGCGTAATGCAGCTCCAAGTTTGAAATTCCCTGTTATCAAGTCCTTTCTTAACCTTGTGACCTCATTCAGAGCATTGAAACTGCTGCTCAGAAACAGGGAGAAACAGGAGGTAGTCACTCAACTGCTCGAGACTGGGACAGAGCAACAGGAGTCAGTCTTTCAACTGCTCGAGACTGGGACACAGGCACAGGAGGAGTCACTCAACGACTCGAGACTGGGACACAGGAACAGGAGGCAGTCACTCAACTGCTTGAGACTATGCTACAGGGAATTCTGGAGGCTAGTGAGGCCCAGATTTCTGTTCCCCAGGAGGAGGTGACTCACTACCCACCACTGTGAGACACTGGGAGAGAAGAGGAATTGGCTTGGTACTAACAGAAATATCTAAATAAGTTGCATGAACGAGCCATTCAATCCTGCTCCAATATTCTTCAAAACCATGGCTGATCTGATTATAATTCCTTCATTCCGTTTTACAGAGATTCCCCTCTCTGCAGCCTCTGCTCCATTTGTTGTTCATTTTGAAGATTCAGATGCTGTAACTTCAGTCACCATGTTTCATCCAGAGTTGGGTCACCAAAGCCTCTGGTCTTCCTGAATTTCCATAGCTGCTTAAAACACAGCCTCCAGGAAACTGTCCCCAGCATTTCCACGAATGTACAAAAACTAGAGTTAAGTCAAATGTCAGTCAAAGGCAAGTGAGAAGCCTGGTCTAAATCACTAACAGTTGTGAGGATTCCTCATGTTACTGAGCACATCAGCAGCAGAGAGTGATTAACACAGGCGTTCAATGGATAGGCACAGAGCAAGTTACAAAGGTGTGCCTCGAAACTGTTAAAACCCCATTATCCAACATGGAGCACAGGGCAGGACACTGGGAAGTCAAAGAAAACTGAAGCAATGCTTTTTTGAACACTGTTTCTAAGCTTCTTAGTGTTGGAAGCTGATGCTATTGAGTGAGCAACATTCAAGGGCAGGAAAAGATATAGGACGATTATTCACATTGAAACTGGACAATTAAAACTAGATGGTGGGGAAGCAGTTTAAACACCAACAAATGGGAGGGATTTGGGAAATAGACAAAGGGAGAGAGACTCTGACTCAGTGTTATGGAAGAATGTGGTTACACGTTTCAGAATGCTGAAATGAAGACATTTCGATTACATCTAGCAACATAGGTTAGTATGTCCGGGAATGTTGAATTAATACGATATTGGTGTAAGGTCAGATAGAGTCAGAGTCTCGGAGATGTACAGCACAGAATAAGACGCTTCAGTCTAACTCGTCCATGCTGATGGATATCCCAAATTAAACTTATCGCAATTGGCCAATGTTGATATAAACCCTTCCTCTTCATGTACCCATCCAAATATCATTTACACGTTATAATAGTAAAAATCCTCCACCACCTCCTCTGGCAGCTCATTCCACACATGCACCACCCTCTGTGGGAAAAAGTTGCTCCTTCGGTCGTTTTTAAATCTTTTCCCTCTCATCGGAAATCCATGCCCTGTAGATTTGGGGAAAAAAGACCTTAGCTATGCATATTATACATGCTCCTCATGCTACATGAATAAAATAACCCAATCATCAAAGTTTGTGAGAACCCAATCTACTCGCACTCTCCCTATAGCTCCAATCCTGGCAACATCCTTGTAAATCTTGACTGACTCCCTTCATGTTTCACAATATATTTCCAAAAGGAAGGAGACCAGAATTGAATGCAGTACTCCAAAAGTGGTCAAAGTAATGTGCTGTACAGCAGCCACATGACCACCCAATTCATATAGTCAAAGCACTGGCCAATAAAGGCAAGCACACCAAATGCCTTCTTCACTATCCTATCTAACTGCGACTCTACTTTCAAGAAACTATGAACCTGCATTCCAAGGTCTCTTTGTTCAGCAACACTCCCCAGGACGTTAGCATGAAGTGTACATGTCCTGCCCTGATTTGTATTTCCAAAATGCAGTGCCTCCCATTTATCTAGATTAAAAACCACCTGCCAATTGTCAGCCCATCTGCCCATCTGATCAAGATTCCATTATACTCTGAGGAAAACCTTCTTTGCTGTCCACTACACCATCATTTTTGGTTTCATCTGCAAACTTAGCAACTATTGCTGCAATGTTCACATCCAAATGATTTATATGAATAGTGCAAAGCAGTGGTGCCAGCACTAACCCTTGTAGCACACCAATGGTAACAACACTCCTTTTCGAAAAAAAATCCTTCACCACTAACCTCTGTCTCCTGCCTTCGGGCTAATTCTGTATACCTATGGCTAGTTCTCCCTGTGTTCCATATGAACTAAACTTGTTAACCAATCTACCATGCAGCAAGTTGGCAAATGCCTTACTGAAGTCCATACCAACAATATACACCTCTTCCTCAATGAATCCTCTTAGTCACTTCTTCAAACATACTCAGTCAATTTCGTGAGACACAACTTTCCATGCTTCGATCCATGTGGCCTATCACTTATCAGTCCTTGCTTTTCAAAATCCATGCAAACCTTGTGCCTCATAATCAACAGCTTGCCCTCCACTGAAATCTGGCTCATTAGCTTTTCCTTACCATCCTTCTTAAATGTTGTCAATAATCGCACCAACTTCGCAAGCCTCCTATCTTCCGGTACCTCATCTGTGACAATTGACGATACAAATATCTCAGCAATGGGCCCAGCAATCACTTCACTCGCTTCCCACAGAGTTCTCGGGTACATCTGATCAGGTCCTGAAGATTTTCCCAACTTTACGGGTTTACGAACTCCAGCATCTCCTTCTCTGTAATACAGGCACTTTTCAATATGTCAAGATTTATTTCCAAAGTCCTTTAGCTTGCATATCCTTCTGCACAGCCAATACTGACGCACGATGCTTGTTTAGTATCGCCTCCATTTCCTGCGGTTTTGCACATCGGCATAGCTTTAAGTGGCCCAATACTCTCCTGAGTTATTCTTTTGTCCTTAATGTATGTGTAGAGTCCCTTTGGATTCTCCTTAACCCTATTTGCCAGAACTATCGCATGTCCCCTTTATGGCCTCCGGATTTCCCTCTTATGTATACTCCTACTGGCTTCAGACCCTTCTCGAAAGGTACTTTAAATCTGGAATTAAGAGCCAAATGACGATGATGAATCCATTTTCGATTTTTGGAAAAACCCATCGGGTTCGTTGATGGCTTTGAAGGAAGCAAACTGCCTCCTTACCAGGCCTGGGTTACATGTGACTCCAGACCGACAACAATGTGTGTGACTCGTAACTGGATTAGTGGTGCTGAAAGAGCACAGCAGTTCAGGCAGCATCAGAGGAGCTGTAAAATCGACGTTTCGGGCAAAAGCCCTTCATCAAGAATAAAGGCAGAGAGTCTGAAGCATGGATAAATAAGCTAGAGGGGGGTGGTGGTGGGGAGAAATTAGCATTGAGTACAGTAGGTGAGTGGGGGAGGGGATGAAGGTGATTGATCGGGGGGCGGAAGGAGGGTGGAGTGGATAGGTGGAAAAGAAAATAGGCAGGTAGGACAAGTCAGGACAAGTCATGGGGACAGTGCTGAGCTGGAAGTTTGGAACTGGGGTGAGGTGGGGGAAGGGGAAATGTGGAAACTGTTGAAGTCCTCATTGATGCCCTGGGGTTGAAGTGTTCTGAGGCGGAAGATGAGGCTTTCTTCCTCCAGGCGTCTGGTGGTGAGGGAGTGGCGGTGAAGGAGGCGCAGGACCTCCATGTTCTCGGCAGAGTGGGAGGGAGAATTGAAATGTGACTCGTAACTGCCCGCTGGGCAATTAGTAATGGGTAATGAATGCAGGCCCAACCAGTGATATCCTCAACCCGTGAATGAGTACTGAAAAAAAAACATTGACTCTTGCTCTCTCTAACTGACATATGCTTCCCTCTTACCCGTGAGCAGACACTGAATTTCTCCCGTCCCCCAGCATTCCTTACACCTACCAGCTTTACCCTTTACCCTAACGGGGCAGACTGTCTCTGTCATTTTGACATTTCCTTTTTGAAGGCTTCCCTCTTCTCAGCTGGCCCCGTAACTGCGAATATCTGTTCCACTCCAGTTTGGAAGTTCTTGCTAATATAATCAAAATTGGCCTTCCTCCAATTAGAGCGTTACCTTTTAGACCCAGTTCATCCTTTTCCATCTCTGTTCTAAAACTAATAGAATTATGATTATGTGTCTCAAAGTGGTTCCCCACTGATAGCTCAGTCTCCTGCCCTGCCATATTTCCCAAGGGGAAGGTGACGTTGAGATCCTTCTCTGTGATGGAGAGCATTGGTCAAGCAACTGCAGCATTATAACTGGGATTGGGCTCAACAGAGTCTTCGTCTCATTGGGCTGGATCGAACCATAATTTATCTCAGGGCCATTTTCATTGAGTGTGACAGAGGGATTGTCTGCACAAGATCGAGCTAATTTCCCGGTGCTACCTTATCGAACTCACCTCATTAACTACCTACCCCACCCCATGGTGTCCCTCTCATTCAATGCCAGCCCTATTCTCCCACCCATCACGGCTTGAGGTGCTCACTATCGCACTGATGCCCCTGGGTATTCTGTGATCCCTGGCACTGTGCCATCTTTAAAAGGCCAGTGAGCCCACAATTGAGCTTTTTTGATGTCGGAGCTGGTTTGTACAGTTTACCCCGAGCATGGCAGATCAGGGGCAATTACACCACAGGGGCACGGAGGTCCTGGTGGATGGGCTAGTACAGAGGGGGACCATTCTCTTCCCAGAAAGGGTCACACTATCAGACCCACCGAGCATGGTCTGAGCTCCCCACCCAGCTCAGTGCAGTATCTGCGGTCTGAAGAAATGTCTACCAATACAGGACAAGCATCAATAATCTTCCCTGCTCTGTCAGGATAAGGGTCACCGTATTCTCTCTGGTCCTTCACACTCATTGTATATCTGTTGCAGCAGCGACCCAGAACAACGTTCATGCTCCACCACTCTCACTGCTGCTTGCAGTACCTTCCTTCTCTCTCTCTCTCTCTCTCTCCATTATCCCCCCATCACACACACACACACTAATAACATTGCCATGGATACAACACTGTGGACTGACTCCCTCCAGAAACCTCACCATATCTCCCCCCACCTACACCAGCACTAACAGCAGAGGTACCCACTCGCACCCTCCCTCCCTCCGTCCCTCCGTTTCTTCCATTCCAGGAGAAACTGGCTGGAATAGGACAGTAAGGGTCAAGCCGAGTGGTGGAGTGCCCGATATCCGTTCCCTCACGTCCCCCCTCCCCCTGCCATGTTGGGAGGACCCTGGTACGAGCCGGAGAGGACTGTGACGCCTCGAGTGGAGATTCTGAAATGTCCCAGCAACCGAGTAAGGAGCAATGTTCATTGAAGGGCAATTCTCACTTTAAAGCCACTGGCACCTCCGTTTCCCCCCGGCACAACTTAGAAGCCGTGGCCCTGATGCCATCTCCCTTTTGTGTCGAGCTGGTGAAAATGGAATCCCCACGGTCTCGGTGGGCAGGAGGGTGGGCTCACAACACATCGTCACTATCACCTCCCAGGAAAGGAGCACGGAGACTCCCTCCTACACCTCCTCCTGTAAACAGCTCAGTTACTGAAACTAATCTGTGAGATTTACTGCTTTACCCACTTGTCCTGACATCTTCAATAACCTGTTCTCATATACACCCTGGCCCTTTGTTCCTGCACCTCCTTTATAACGGTACAACCTGTTTTATATTGTCTTTCTATGTCCTTCCTACTAAAGAGCATCACCTCACACTGCGCTGCATTGATCCTCATCTACCATACACCCGAACACTACACCAACATATAACTTTCCTGTTGGAGTTCCACACCGTCCTCAACAAACTTTACAATTCTTTCAGGTTTGGTATCTGCAACTATTGAAATTGTCCTAAAGTCACACGACACTCAAAAATCCTGACAGACACCAAACAGAGCGAGTGAAATATTGACACACTCTCCAGATCTGCATTGCTGTCATTGTACAGTGAGTGCTTCTATGTGTATGTATTCGTGTGTCTATCTGTGTGGGGCGGGGCTGGCAGTCTCAGTGGTGTTTAAAGTGATGTAATATCCCCCGATATGATTCTGAATATGGATCACGCGATCCAAAACGTCAACTTTCATATTATGTCCAAAGATGCTTCCAGAGCTGCTGAGATTTCTGTTGTTCTCACCCCCACCCCGATCCCACAACCCCTCAGAGTACAGATTTATTCTTCCTTGAAAATGAATCTGCAGGTAGATAGGACAGTGAAGAAAGTGTTTGATATGTAATTGGTCAAGTCCATTGTGTATATGCGTTCGGAGACTGGACTGAGACTGTACAGCACATTGGTTCGGGCCACCTTTGGATGACTGTTTGTAATTCTGGTCTCCCTGCTCTGTAGGAAGCATGTTGTCAAACTCGAAAAGGGTCAAGAAGGGTTTACACTGAGGTTTCCATGATTGGAGGGTTTGAGTTACAGGGAGAGGCTGAATAGGATGAGTCTGTTTTCCCTGGAGAATCAGAGGAGGAGGGTTGATGTTAGAGGTTAGTAAAATCATGGGTGCAACGAATAGATTGAATAGCCAAAGTCTTTTCCCTAGGGTAGTGCAATCAAAAACTAGATGGCAAAGGTTTCAGGTTGGATGGGAAAGACAAAAAAGAGCTCTAATGGTTAATATTTTCATGTAGAGGATGGTCCGTGTGTAATGAGCCTGCAGAGGAAGGTATTGAGGCTAACACAATTACAACATTTAACAGGCATCTGGATGGACAGATGAATGGGAAGGGTTTAGATGGAAATTGACCAAATGCCGGCAAATGGGAGGAGAATAATTTTGGCTGTCTGGTTGCCATGGACACGTTGGACCAAAGGGTCAGTTTCTATGCTATACAGCTCTATGACGCCATGTCTTTTAACAAACTTCCTCCTCTTACCTTAAAACAATCCCCCACTCCAGGGAAAAGATACCTACCATTCGACATTACCGATACCTCTCATGATATTATCAACCTCTAAAATGTTAATTCTCAGCCTCCTACGCTCCAGTAGAAAATGTCCGAGTCTGTTGAGCCTGTCCTTACATGCAAACACTCCATTCCCAGCAACATCGTGATAAATTTCTTCTGAACTCTCCCGAACTTGATAATATTATCGATATAACAGGGCGACCAGAACTGCACAAAGTCCTCCAGACATGACTCATGAATGTCCTGTGCAACCTGAAAATACCGTCCCAACACCTGTACTCAAAGGACAGTCCACTGTTATTCGTCATTTATCTAAATGATTGGGATGAGAGCATAGGAGATATAGCTCGTAAATTTGCAGATGGCATCAAAATTGGAGGTGTAGTGAACAGTTAAGAACGTTACCACAGAGTAAAATTGAATCTTGTTCAGATGGGCCAATGGACTAAGGAGTGGCAGATGGAGGTATATTTTGATAAATGCGAGGTGTTACATCTTGAAAAAGCAAATCAGAGCATGACTTATATATGATAAAGTCCTGGACACTGTTGCTGAACAAAGAGACCTTGGAGTACAGGGTCATATTTCCTTGAAAGTAGATTTGCAGGCAGATAAGATAGTGAAGTAGGTGTTTAATATGCATTCCTTTATTGTTCAAACCACTGAGTACAAGAGTTGGCTGTGCAAGACATTGGTTAGGCCACTTTTGCAATTTTGCGTATAATTCTAGTTTCATCCCTGTTTGAAAGACGTTGTGAAACTTGGAAGGGTTCAGAAAACATTTACAAAGATGTTGCCAGGGCTGAAGGATTTGTGCTGTAGCGAGAGCCGGAATAGGCTCGGGCTGTATTCTCTGAATCATTAGAGGCTGAAAGGTGAATTACAGACGTTTATAAAATCATGAGAGGCATGCATAGGGTAAATAGGCAATGTCTTTTCTCGGGGTGGGCGAGTCCACAACTAGAGGGCATAGGTTTAAGGTGAGAGTGGAAAGATGTAAAAGGGATCTCAGTGGCAATTCTTATGCATAGAGGGTGGTATGTGAATGGATTGAGTTGCCAGAGGCTGGCCAAATGAAAATATTTAAAAGACATCTGGATGAGTATATAAATAGGAAGGGTTCAGAGGGATATGGGCAAGTGTTGGCAAAATTGACCAGACTAGGTTAGGGTATCTGGTCGACATGCACAAATTTTACCAGAGCGTCCGTTTCCGTGTGGTAAATCTCTATGACTCTATGTCTATGTAATGAAGGGCATCAAATGAAACACCTTCATAACCACCCTGTCTACGTATGAAAAAAACTTCAAAGAATTATGCCCGAACCCCTAGGTTGCTCTGTTCTACAACACAACCAATGGCTCAACATTTAATAGTATAAGTGTTTTTTAGTTTGTTTTACCAAAGTACAATACCATGCATTTATCAACATAAACTCCATCTGCAATTCTTTAGTCCAGTGAGTGATAATACTGGGGAAGAAAGGCTGGAAAGTAATCAGTTGCCTTGTATCATTTAATGGTTTCAGGAAGAGGGCAGTCACACGTTAGAGGTGGGAAACAGTGATCGGCGTTTCAGGCCAGAAAGTATACTCTGTCTTTGTCTCTGAAGTTCACTGTTGATATCTATTCGAGTTACTTCACAGTGCAGTGTGTCTGCAGGATTTCATTCCCTCATATTGCAGACTACAGATAATAGCCATTTAAACTGGAAATAATAGCCAAGTATTTAAAGATGTTCATAGTTTATCTCGAAGGCAGAGCACATAAACTCGATATCCTACAGTTGAGGCAAGTACCTTGCATTTTTTAACAACGTTGTTATTTTAACTGGGTAATTCAGTAAAGTGAACCAGATTTCAATGAATCCATACCGATCTGAAAGCTGGCATTTAAAGTTAAAAATTTGGACATGGTTTAGATCTTGTGTAGTCGGTAGTATCCCTGCCTCTGAGGCAGAGCTCTGTATTCTATTCCAATTCCTGAACTTGTCTGGTAGTGTCCCCAGCTCGAGACCAGATTGTCTGGATTCAGGTGCAGCATGACAGGAAAGGCTGATGAACAAACATACAGGAGAATAATGGGGCTATTGTGGAGTGGTGGTACTGTCCTTACCTCTGGCCCTCCAAGTTCTAATCCTACTAGGAGTGCTTTATAATATGCCTGAACACGTTGACTAAAATGATTTTAAAATTGGGGTTTGATCGAGATGGAAGAGGTGTCAGTATTGAATTTCAGAATTTAAGCCCCGGATGAATGAAAGCACAGACCCTGGGTGGGAGGCACATTAGCACCTTCTAGAGATTTATAAATTCATGAAGTGCATGGATAGGGGGTGAGTAGTGAAGATCTTTTCCCCATGCTTGGAAGTCCAACATTAGAAGGCATAGATTTAATGTGAGAGGGGAAAGATTTCAAAGTGACCTCGGGACAACTTTTTCACTCAGAAAGTGGAGCGTGTACATAATGGACTATCAAAAGAAGTAATGGAGGTTGGCATAATTACAACAGTTAAAAGGCACCCAGATTGATACATTAATAGGAAGGATTTAGAGTGCTGGCAAATAGATTAGATTCCTTACAGTGTAGCACAAGTCCACACCAACCCTCTGAAGAGTAACCCACCCAGAAGCATCTCACCATATTTACCCCTAACTAATGGACCTGACATTATGTGCAATTTAGCATGGCCAATTCACATAACCTGCACAATTTTGGACCGTAGGAGGAAACCCACGCAGACACAGCGAGAATGTGCAAATTCCACAACGACAGTCACCTGCGCCAGCAATCAAACCCAGGTCCCTGCTACTGTGAGGCAGCAGTGCTAACCACTGAGCCACTCCACCAACCCAAGTAGGGGATGATTAATTTCAGAAATCAGGTTGGCATGGACGATTTGATCAAAAGTGCTTGCTTCCGTGCTGTACAACTCTTAAGATTCATCAAGCCATTTGATCTAGTTCCCTGTGTAATCTTCATTTCCACTTTATAGCCAAACTTGGTTTCATCCACAATCTTTCTAACCATGCCTTCTATAATTCTCATCTGAATCATTTGTCTAAATGTCAAACAAAAATGGATTGAGCACAAGTCCCTGTGGAACACCACTGAGCACAGTGTCACAAAGCTGGTCCCTTTTCTCGAAAAGCTTCCTTTTCTCAAATATACTGTTTCCTTGATTTTTTTCCCAAAGGGGTCATAAATACTTCTCGGCGCCAAGGTGACTGGTTTGGTACAGAGATTAAACGGTTTTGTGATAAAAGGTATAATGAAAGGGGAGTGGTCAGCTCTCGAGTAAGCCGTTCAGTCGTGAACCAGTTTGTAGTTTAGCTGTGTGGACAGGCTCTCTCTCTCTCTCTCTCTCTCTCTCCCCTTCTGCCCTTCTAACTTTAACCTGTAAGCGTTTGTTCCATTTGTATTGTTTTTAAGGGGTGTTTGCTTTTTGGGATGGCTGTGTACTTCCAGAACAGCTAATTAAGTCTAGTTTGAATAGATTTCGTTCTGAAGGGTTTCTTTATTCTGTTGTTTGTGTTTCATTATGTAGTTTCGTGCATTTTTTTTGTCTATTTTAAAACCTGATAATTTTCACTGTGCACTTTTTGAAACAAATTACAAAGTTATGGTTTGCGCTGCCTGCTCAAGAATATTTTGAGCAGCCTGGTCTAGTCCATAACAACCGGCCTCCAGTCTGAAAAACACCCCTCCTCAATAATGCTGTCTCCTGTGATTAGGTAAACACAGACGCGTACACGACACCCACACACACACAAAACACATGCACCCAGACACACACACAGAGACACACACAGAGACACACATACACAGATACACACACACAAAGACAGGCATACAGAGGCACACAGACACATACACATGCACTGACACACATACAGAGACAACACATGCACACAGACACACACGGACCCACAAAGAGACACACACAACAAAATACACAAACACTCAGACACACACAGAGACACAAACGTGGATGTGCGTGCCACACATTCACACATCTTAGCGTCTTTAGGATATAACTCGATAAGTTATGATTAAAGATGGGCTCAAGGCTTGTTGTGAGAGGGTAGTAGAACTGGCTTGAAAAACATGTCAGCCATGTTCAATAGTTCAGTAGACTGGATGGACCAAATGGCCATTTTACTGCTCTAATTTTGTACGCTCTATGGTACGTGCATTCGTCTGTGTTAGCGTGTATTTGCATGTGCATGTGTGTCTGTGTGTACGAGTTTTTGTGTGTCTTTGTTTTTGTGACGTTGAGTGAGTCCGTGTGTGTGTTTGAGTGTGTCTGTGTGTATGTATGTTTGTGTGTGTCTTTGAGTGTGTCTATGTGTGCCTGTCTGTGTATGCATCTGTGTGTGTGTCTGCACATGTTTGTCCTCTTCATTACTTTTAGAAATGGAAATATCAATGTACAGTTTTGTAATTTCTATACTGTTTGTCAATCATATTTCTATCACAGCTTGAGGAACTTTGTTTCCGCCATGAATTTGTTATTTTAACAGATGAAGGAAATCTACATGACTTCTTCCTAGGACGACCCTGACCCATTGTGAGACCTATATCATAGGCCATATCATCAAACTGGTTACACCAATAATTTGCTGTAACCAATGGAGAAGTGGCAGTGGAAATGAATACAGTTACTCAACAACCCAGGGAACTCTGGACCGGTGAGCCTGACATCAGTGGTGGGTAAGTTGTTGGAGGGGATTCTGATGGATAGCCAATTGCGTGCATGTTCAAAGGGAAGCTTTGATTGGGGATAGTCACCATGGCTTTTTGCATGAGAAATCGTGCCACACTAATTTGACTGAGTATGTTAAAGAGGTTACAAAGCAGATTGATGAAGGCAGTGTTGTAGATGCTTTCCATATACACTGGAGCAAGTTCTTCGGCAAGACTCTGCATATTAGGCAAGTTAGTAAGGTTAGGACACATGGGAACCAGCGCACCTAAGCCAATTGAGTAAGAAAGGTAGGTTGAAGGGAGGCGACAGAGGTTGGTAGAGGATTGCTTTTCAGACTGGAGGCCTGTGAACAATAGTGGGCCACAAGGGTCAGTGCTGAGCCCACTGCTTTTCGTCATTTATATAAACGAAGTGGATGTGACCATAGGTGGTAAGGGTAGCAAGTTTGCAGATTACACCAAATTTTTTGGTGTTGTGGGTAATGAAGAAAATTAACTCAGAGTGCAATGAGACCTCGATCAGACGGGCCCATGGGCTGACGAATGGCAGATGGAGTTTAATTCAGATAAATGTGAAGTGCTGCATTTTGGAAAGCAAATCGGGGTACTTAATTGAAATTCATTGGAGGATGTTGCTGAGCAACGAGAGAGAGAGATGTAGATGCAACACTCCTTCAATGTTAATAGGATAGTGAACATGGTGTTTGGCATGTTTGCCTTCATTTGTCAGAGCATTGAGTTTCGGAGTTGGGATGTCATGTTACAGCTGTACAGGATGTCAGTGAGGCCACATTTTGGAATACTGTGTGCAGTTCTGGTCTCCCTGCTGTACAAAGGTTGCGGTGAAACTTGAAAGGGTTCAGAAAAGATTTATAAGGATGTTGCCATGTTTGGAGAGTTTGAGCTATAAGCAGAGGCTGAATAGGCGAAAGCGGTTTTCCCTGTAGAATCACGGGCTTAGGGCTGACCTTATAGAGGTTTATAAAATCATAAGGGGGATGGATTTTGTAAATAGACAAGGTCTATTTCCCAGAATAGGTTATTCCAAAAATAGGGGGTATACGTTTAAGGTGCGAGGGGAAATATTTTAGATGGAACTTAGAGGCAATGTTTTCATATGGAGAGAGGCGTGCATATGGGACTATCTGTCAGAGGAAGTGGTGGAGTCTGGCATCTTGATCGGTATCTGAATAAGGAGGTTTAGATGAATATGAGCCAAATGCTGGCAAACCAAACTCGATCAGATTGGGATGTCTGGTCAGCACGGACAAAGTTGCATGCTATATGACTCTTATAAGAGGGATGAGGAGACATTCTAAACAGGCATTCCATGTGGGAATTCTCTTCCCCACAAGTTTGAGATGCCTCCTTGTTTACATTGATTCAAAGCTGAGTTAGTTAAATATTTGACAGACAAATGAGTCACGGATAACGTGATACATTCAGGAAAATGGGGCTGTGACCATAACTTGATCAGCCACAATATTAGTGCCTGGTGGAGAAGGCTCGAAGTGTCTAATGGCCCAACTCCTGCTCCTCAGTCCCATATTTCTGTGTTCCATTCAGTCCCTCAAACCTGCTAGACAGGAACAGTTAGAGGCTACTTCCTGCTATAACCTGCTGCACAGAAACAGAGGATCCATTCAGGCCCCTCCACACAATTTGGTCTGGTTTGGAAAATGTAATTGGAAAACCCAGGCTGAATATGAAAGAGGTCGCTCATCTCTCTTTACAGAGCTTCCCCTCTCTGTAACTTGTGCTTCATATGTTGGTCATGTTGTGGACCGAGTTTCACTTTGAATACAGCCCCCATATCTCAACCAGAGATGGTCCAGATAATCTGGCAACATTCAATAACAGAGCTTCCAGGAAAATAATACTCTCTACTTTCCAATAATACAATGTGGAACGCCACAAACAGGGATATGTCATTCATCCACATACCCACCCCTCCACCACCCCGCAAGCATGTCTTCACCCACAATAAGACATTAGGTCTAATATCCTCTTTAATGTCCAACTCTTCACAGCCCTCAACTCTGACTGTTCAAAAAGCACTCCCTGCCCCCACACTGTGACCTATTGATATGAGCAAAAGACGTGAACACAAGGGCTCAGGGAAGAGTGACCGGCCCTGACATCAAGGCATCATTTAACTAAGGACAGTCTCAAGGAGCCTGAGCAGGATTGCACTTAATGGGAATGAGTTGTAAACTTCCCTGGTTAGGGTGATTTAAAGCATAACGCACAATGATTGTGGTTTGTGGACAAAAATCCATGCAGTCCTGGAAATGTCTGCAAAAGATCCTCAAGGTAGCTTCCTCAGCACAAACATCTTCAGCTGCTTCATAAATGTCTTGCCCACACCATAACATTAGAAGAGGGGGTGTTCACTGAAGATCACACAATATTCAGGAAAAATGCCCCCTTCAGCCCCTGAACTAGTCTGTGTCCCTGTGCAGCAAGACCTGGACAACATTCAGGCTTGCACTGTTGGAAGTATCGGTAACATTCATGCAACAATGCTGCTGGACACTGCACATGTCCACAGTTAAAAGGAGGAGATTATTCAGCTCCTCACATGAGCTTCACAGGAATATAACGAAGTCATTCAGCTCAATGAAATTATTGGAGAAGTGTAGAGATAGCCCATTTACTGCCTCCAAGCAATTACACAGGAAGAGAAGGAGTCACGTGTTATGTACGGCAGCAGAGCTTCTCAAAAATATTTGAAGGCGTTGGCCTAGACTCTATTAATAATTAAGTGTTCTGATACATGTACTTTGCAAAACGGAAAGATCAGACATAGATTCTCAGATGCAGTTCTCGAATCTAGGAGGGAAAACAAATCAAGTGAAAATTTAGAGAGAGTTGCAGCTAGGAGACTTCCACAGAAGCTTCCAACTTTGTGGAGACCCCAATAGCTTCTAATGTTACTGAGAAACCAAAACACTTGCTGTAATGTGGCTGCCAGAACTGCATACAGTATTCTAACTATGGCCTAACCAATGGCATGTTTAACTCATATTATGTCGCCTTGATGAATAAACACTATGTCTACAGTCTCGTGTGATTTCGTAACTGGCTCTTACACTGTCCAGTCACATTCAGCGATGTGTGGAGAAACACTCTCTGACCTCCCTAGTGTTCTGCTATTCATTGAATTCTCCCCTGTCTGTTTACTTCTTACAAAGTGCATCACCTCATATTTATCAGGGTTCCATTCCATCTGCCATTGATCTGACCATCTGACCATTCTACCTGTATCTTCCAGTAACATAAGGCCTTCCTCCTCACTGCCAACCACCTGTCCAATCTTTGTGTAAAACACAAAATTACTTATTACGCTCAGCCCCCACCCACCACCACCCCCTCCACATTCACATTTTCATCATTTATGAATACCACAAAAATAATTAGATACACTGCACTGCTCGTTGTGGTACACCACCCGACACTGGTCGATCTCTACCACCTTTCCAGTAACTTGGGACCACATAGCTATTTTCTAGTCCTCTAGCACCTCCCTTTTTTGGTCTGATTCAACTAAAACATTTAGGTCAGGACATTTCCTCTCTTGTCTCCAACAGCATCCTACGATACAACTCATCTGAACTTTACATCATCCAAAACCATCAAGCCCAACTTGCATATTAGATCAATCTGTTCGAGAGCCTCCCAGTCCATCTTCTTGAATTCTGTACCTGCATTGTCTTTCTCCCAACTAAAACAGATGTGAAGCGCTCATGTCACAGTCTGTCAACGTTCTCCAGTTTCCCATACTGATTACCACCTTGGTTTTGAAATGGGTCCTAATTTTTCCCTGGTTATTCTGTTCAGCTTGATGTTTTTGCAGAACATCTTGTGTTCCCCCTAACTTTGCCTGCTGCACTTGTTCATTCCCCTGTATGAGTCAGTCTGCTGTGGGTGAATTTTCTAAGTTTTCCTGAGATCACCTCTCATTCTTTGAAACAGTACAGAACACAGGTACAATCTCATCCACACTGCATCCAGTCTGTGCAGAACGCCTTTACATCGATATTCCAATTTCCGTTAACTGAAGGCCAACTTCACTTTTACCTTTCCATTTCCAAAAGTCACCCCGAACCACGTTAGTTCAATTTTATTTACTATTCACTTTCTGAACTCCTGAACATCCACTTGAATATCTAACTATATAAAATCCTATAGTTCTCCACTGTCTCCCTCTGCAAAAAATATCTTCAAACCATTTCAAAAAGCTCTGCAACTGAAGCCAGACAAGGTGATGCATTTACCCTCTCCTTCTTCCCTATTGTGATAAAATTGGTTGTTTTTGATTCCCAGTATTGCTCTCTGCCATTTTAAGTGAGTAAGGAAAATGACTAAGGGAAAAGGACCACGAGAATTACAACCAGCAGGGCACAGCAGCAATGGATACATCCGCGGCTGTGACATCAGCCTCTGCAAACGCTCCAGGAGACTTATCTGTGGAGTAGAGCCTGGTCCCAGAGTTCAGAGCCTGCGAGAGAAGATTGATTCAGCGATGGAGGAGACTCGAACCAGGCTGGAACCAGGCTGCAGGACCAGGAGACGAAGAGTCTCGGGCCGTGCAGTGTTGAGGTGGAACAGCGGACCGCGGCTTCGGAAACCGTGGCAGAATCCTCGGCGGGTCGGGTACATGCCCTGAGTGGTAGGTTACGACCTTAATAGAGTAGGTCGACGACTTCGAAAATCGGGACGGTCAGAAGAATATCAGCCTGGTCGGGCTGCAGGAACGAGAAGATCAAGGCTCGATCGTCAGCTCCTTGGAGCAATGGCTCATACAATATTTGAAGCTGGAAGTAAGGGCAGACTGGGTGCGCGTCGAGTGGGCCCAGCGGGTCGCAGTGTGCAAGCCTGGCTCAGACCAGCGCCCCCACCCGGTCCAAGTGCAATTCCAGCACAGAGAGAAAAAAAAGTGCAGTCAGCTTCTCGAGCTCTGGGGAAGGATCCATAGGCTATGATCTACAAAGGATCACGAATAATGTTTTTCGAAGACCTTTCTACGGCTGTGATCCGCAAGAAGCAGGCCTTTGATAAGGTAAAGAGGAGGTTGACGGATGTGAATAATCTGGTAGGATATCCGGCAATCTTATGTTTCAGCCATGGAGGGTCTGTGTTTAATTTTGACTCACCGGAAAACGCAAAGGACTTCCTGTATACCTTAAAATAGACTGGCTGGTTCAAATAATATGGACAATTATGTTCTCTTTGATTTCTCTGGGGTTTGCCTGGTTTACCTCGCTTTTTTTTAGTATGTGGATGTCCCATTTTTTCCCTTTTCTCTCTTTTCCTTTCTTCCTCCATTCCCATTATCCTTTGTTTTTCTATCATTTGCTTTTCGCTTCTCTCACTTAGCTCAGAATGGGAAAGGGGTTTGGGGATGGTGGGGTTGGTTACATTTTGTTTCACTAGGACTGCCTCAGATCAAATTATGGATGGGGCGGATTGAATTCCCACTTTTAATTTTCTTGTTGTAAGATGCGTGCAACTTTTTAAACTTTGTTTTGTCTGGATTTGGGGAGCAGCTTCAGCTCGGAGGAGCCATGGGGGATTAGTGGATAATAGGAACACCGTCTGCAGGAAGGGGGAAAGTCTCCACTTATTTGTGTTATATGTTGGTTCATTGTAGAAATAGTCGTTAGAAGTTTTCATTTGGATGTTATTGTCGTTATATTTTCAAGTTTTTATGAACTTTTTACTGTGTTCACTTGGCGTGCTATAAATGGGGTTCTTCTCCCAGTGGGTCATGGGCTGCTTCGGATGGCGATGGCTAACAGCCCGTTTCTTTGGTGCACCTGGAACGTTAAGGAGTGTCACTCACCGATTAAGAGAAAAACATACTTTCAAGCCTCAGAAAGGAATGTGTTGATGTAGCCTTGCTGCAAGAAACACATTTAACTGATAAGGAGCACTTAAAGTTACAGCAGGGAAGGTTTGGCCCGGTGTTTATTTCATCCTTTAATTCAAAAAGTGGAGGAGTAGCTTCACTCATTCATACAAACCTTCTGCTTCAGTTGTTTGACCAAATTAAGGACGATCGTGAGTGGTTTCTGATCCGTAAAGCTTTAATACATGGAGAAGAATATGAAACATTGTATAATATTGCCCCCAGCACCCCCTTCAAATTTCTAATAGTTGTGCTCTCCAGGTTGACGACCCTTGGGGAACATGGTACAATTAAAGGGGAGACTTTAAACGACTTATTGATCCCGAAGTGGCTAGGATGTCAAGGGGTCTCGCGGGTATTTCCCTGCCATCCAGGCAGCTGGTGGACTTGCACAGGGAGCTGCGTTGGTGGACATTTGAGATGTCTTCACCCTGAAGGTCGGGATTTCACCTTTTTTCTAACCCACGTAAGTGCTATACCAGCATTGACATATTTTTTGCCCCATTGGCCTTTAAAAAATCGATGCTGCTTTGTAAAATTCTGATCATGCAGCAGTGCACGTGGATGTTAAGGCCGATGGCAATCTGACAGGCTCACAGCACTGGCGCATGGATCCTTGCCTCCTGAAAGATAGCAAATTTATTGAGCACTTTTCGTGGGAATTTAAGTTTTTATTGGGGCGTTAACTTGGGTACAGCCAGTAATCTGTCGGTGTTCTGGAATACTGACAAGGCCTATGCAAGGGGTTTGATTATTTCTTACTCCGTGACTCAGAAGCGGCAGAAGGGAAAGCAGTAGCGTATGCGTAAAGCTTAGCTAAAGGCAGCTGAGACAGCATAATTTGACAGACTGTCTGTAACTAAATTGCAGGAGATTACAGCCCTCCGCGCTGTTCTGAACACTGCACTCATCCAGAAAGCAGAGAGGGAGATTTCCTTTGCGAAACAGAGGTTATTAGAGTCTGGTGCTAAACTGAGAAGGCGCACTTGGCCAGAAAGAAGAGTGCCCCAAATCTACTACATCCATTAGAGAGGGTGCTGGACCTGCGATCCCAAAATGGTTAATGCAGCATTCAATAAGTTATACTCTGGGTTGCTCCAGTCAGAGGATTGTGCGGACAGATTGGTGAAGACGGAGTCCTTTTTATGACCCTGGACCTCCCAAGTGTAACTTCAGAGAAGGAGTCTCTTTTGAATGCCCCTCTGACAATCCAACAGGATGCGATAAGGCAGCTCCAGAGTGGAAAACCGACCAGCACAGATGGCTTGCGGAGTGAGATTTATAAGGAGTTCATAGACATGAGGGCTGGGTCAATGTTGAATATATTCAATTATTTTTGCAGACAGGACGACAAGAAGTTTGTTTTATATAATTGACAGAAGGCTGTTGTATTCAAAATACGTAAATAGAGGAAACCTCCTTGTGACCATCTGAAAGGGAATCGGATTGCAGCCCCACAATCAGGCACTTGAAAAACACCCCAACAGGCATGAAATTGATGTTATACCCCGAGAACTCAGAGAGAAGCAAATATTTCTCTTATTCTCAAGAGAGGGAAAGCACTAGAGGATTGCCTATTCGTATAGACCTATACTGTTATTAAAAATGTGGAATTTAAAATTTATTCGAAAATTCTAGCGTTGAGGCTGGAGAAGATATTTTCCTTCATTGTGAAAAAGGACCAGACAGGTTTTATTAGGAGTCGCAGGTCCCCTATTAATATTAGGAGAGTGCAAAATATCGTTCAGGTGTGGCAGCAAGCTCGATTCCAGGCTTGGTCGTCTCGCTGGATGCAGAGAAAGCATTTGATTGGGTGTAGTGGCCATACCTCTTTTATGTCTTGGAACTGTTTGGCCTTGGAGGTGTCTTTGCCTGGTGGATGGCAGAATTATATAGTGACGCTAAAGCAGCAGCAGTTCTCACTAATGGTGTAAGGTCTAATAGTATAATTTTTGCATCGGCAGAGCCAGCCCTTATTATTTGTATTGGTGATTGAGCCACGCAGAGGGATCCCAATATAACTGAATGGGTGGTAGGGTCAGGAAGGCATAACGTCATCCTTTACACAGATGACGTTCTTCTCTCTCTAACTAACCCGATGATATCTTTGCCCCGTTTAATAGAAGTGATTGATTTCTTTGATTCTTTCTCGGGGTATAACATCAATTTTATGAAATCGGAGGCCATGCCTGTCGTGGTGTAATTCGATTACTTGGGGGGGTGCAATCCGATTCCCTTTCAGATGGTCACAAGGAGGTTTCTTTTGTTTAGGCATTTTTATCACAACTGCCTTCTGTCAATTATATAAAGCAAACTTTCTGCAGGTGCTCGAGAAGATAAGACAGGACCTTCGGCTCCGGGAAGATATTCTAATATCCTGGTTGGGTAGAATACCTCCAGTTAAAATGAATGTAATTCCTCGTTTCTTCTATCCCATGCGAATGGTCCTTTTGATGCTCTCCACGTCGGTTCTATGGAGGCTTTACAGTTGGTTAAGCTTGTTTATCTGGCACCACAGGTGGCCTCTTATGAAGCTCGCCAAATCGCAGCTTCTGCAGGAGATGAAGGGTGTGAATTTTCTGGACGTTAACAAATATCAACTAAGTTCCCTGCAATCGTATGTGGCTCATTGAGCTTGCAAGGACCTGCTGTTAGTTTGGCTGGACATTGAAGCTTCCCAGGCAAAATACCCCTCATTAATCTACTGTTCATGGACAAGATGAGGACTGTTATGGACCATTGCAGAAATCCAATTGCCCTTAACATAGTTAAAGCCTGTAAAATGATGCGACAAATTGAGGGCAATTTACAAAAATAAACTTCCCCTTTTATTCCCATTGTAGGATTGGTAGGATCCCAGCTAGGACTGATGGAATATGGCTTTCGGCTTTGGGATACCAGAGGAGTTTCCTGTTTGGGAGAATTATTTGACGTGGTGGTCAGGATGGCTTTCAAGTAGCTGATCCAGAAATATGAGTAATTTTGGAGGGGCCTGTTTCGATACTTTCAGATGAGGAATTTTATACAGAAAAAAAGACTACATGAATGGTTAGTCCCCATAGGTCGGAAATGGAGAGAAGAGTGCTCTGGTCCACAGGTGCTCTCTCGGTCAGCACCCTCTATCATTTATTATGAGAGAGTATCTCAAAGGATATAGAGTGGCTCTATGGAATCTGGGCTCAGGAAGTGTGGGTGGAGATCTCACCAGAGGAGTGGAAGATGTTTTGAGGACGGTAAGGAAGATTTTAATTTGCAACGGATGTAGGCTATGCAGTTTAAGGTACTCCACAGGGTTTAATTGACACCAGAGCAGGTTGTCAAATTTAAGACAGGAGTTTAACCAATGTGCCCAAATGTACAATAGATGTTGTTGCTTTTACATATTACCTGTGATCATGCCACAAGTTTCGTTGGTATTGGTGCACTATCGCAAGAGTTTGGAAGGGGTTTTGGGAACCGAGGTCAAGGCAACTCTGGTGCCCCTCCTCTTGGGTTCGCTGAACCTACCCTCTTTGGACTTGCATTGGAAGAAATTGTTTCGTATTCTTCATTTTGTGAGAGGAAGAACATTCTGATGAACTGGGTT
This sequence comes from Chiloscyllium punctatum, assembly GCF_047496795.1. Taxonomy (NCBI): domain Eukaryota; kingdom Metazoa; phylum Chordata; class Chondrichthyes; order Orectolobiformes; family Hemiscylliidae; genus Chiloscyllium; species Chiloscyllium punctatum. The sequence continues at coordinate 7,734,542 of NC_092769.1, forward strand.
CCAGGAAATCTCCCAGGACTCTGATCATAGTGTTATGGAACCCATGTCCTGGACTTCCTTATGAGTATGGGCACCAGAAAAAGGAACATTGTTCTAGGACGTGGCGGCCCTATTTCAACCATATAGACATGGTTTTATTGGCTATATTGGTCAGTGCATTTGTGTAACAGTGAGGGCTGTGTCTGGGGGCCCGGGGCCTCTGAGAGGAATAATTCTGAACAAATACGGGTATGGCAACTCATGCTACGAGTGATGGGGAGCTTTGGTAAGATTGTGCTGGGTGTTGTAACTTCATGTAATTTAATTTAATTTGCCTTGGTTCAGCTCGGTTTAAACTATGTTTTGTTTTGATTTTGTTTTGACATCAGCCCATTGATTTTGTGCACAGGGAAGAGAATGTGTCCTTTCTCGCCACTCATGCCTCTTACACAGCAACCAGATTAGGTCATTTCACACCATCTATTAATTATACAGGATTGGAGGGAACGAAGAGAATATAGAGAGGTGAGAATTCAAGCTTATCATCGACAGGATGGTATATAAAGTAGTGAGAAAACCGCTGGAATTTAAGAAAATTGTTAAAATCGATTATTCAGGAATTAGTGAAAGGACATTTGCAGAGTCAAACCGCAATCCATCAGAATCAACTTAATTTTACAAAGGATGAATCGTATTTTCATTATTTATTTGAGTCTTTAAGAATGTAACAAGCAAGCTGCATACTGGGGATCCTGGAGATGTAAAATCAGGACTTGCAGAAGACATTGAATAAGTTGTGAACTAATGATTAATCTGCAGAATAAGATCGCATATGGTTAGAAGTAACTTATTCGCTTGGATATAGGATTGGTGAAGCAAAGAATTGCAGTGAGATGGAATAACTGGTTCATTTTCTGTTTCCAAAAAATACCATAGGGCACAGTCCCCAGGCCCCAACTAATGGCAATCAATACTATCACTTATTTGAGGGGATGGACATGCCATAATCAGTTTCTCAGAATACACTGACTCAGATGGGAAAGTGTAATGAATGGTTACGGATAGGTTGGGCCATTATTTGCCAGATGAAATGAAACAATGAAAAGTATGCGACCGTTTTGATCGGTGTAACAGAAGAGCAACTTAGTATTCAAACAGAGGGAAACTACGGAGTGCTAAGGGATCTGGTATCCTCATCCATATCGCAAAAGACACATATGCAGGTATAGCAGAGAAAGGCAACTGCAAATTTGGCATTCATTTCTGAAAGAATAGATTATAAAGCGAGGGACGTGTTGCTGCAATAATGCCAGGCATTTATGAGATCGCAATTGAGTTCTGTTTACAGTTTTGGTGTCCTGACTGCAGGAGGGATGCAATTACCATGGAGGCATTTCAGAAGAGGATTATTAGACTGATTCCAGAGATAAGGAGTTTGTCCTCTGAAGAGAGATTGAACAGTTCAGGTCTATACTCTCTGGAGTTTAGAAAATTGGGAGGAGATGTCCCTGAGGTCTGGACAATGCTAAAGGTGATTGATAATGTCGATATGCATTAGGGTTTTCCTCTTGTGGGGCAATCTAAACAAGAGATTGTAGTTTTAGGATAAGTGAAGCGGAATTCAAACAGTGATGAGAGAACTTCTCTCAAAGGATTTTAAATCTGTGTAATTCACTGTTCCAGAGCGCAGTGAATGCTGGGATATTGAGTAACTGAATGAATATGGAGAGTGGGCCGGAAAGTGGGACTGACCCCGAGATGATATCAGCCATGATTGTATTCAGTGTTGGAGCAGGCTGACAACAGGTATGATTGTATTCAATGGTGGAACAGACTGGAGGGGCTGGATTGCTGACTGATGTTCCTCGTCCTTATTCAGCTCTTCGAATGGGGGAACACAGGAATGGGGAAGGGCTGGTTATTAAACAGAAAGCAGGCACTCCGGATAAATCAGTTATAATCAGTATTAAAGAATGTAATCAGCAGGGTCACACAGTGACCAGTGCAGGGTCTTCAACTATTTACCGTCTATATCAATGATCTAGAGAAGTGGAACAAATGTACTGTAACTAATTTTGCCAATGGAAATAATATAAGCAGGAAATTAAATTATCAATGGAAGTTATAGAGTTTGTAAATGGATATGGACAGGTTAATCAATGGATAAAAATTTGGTAGGTGGGATTTATCGTCATATATAACCTGTCATTTTCTTCCAGGAAGAACGGCAGGCAGTATGTTACTGAAATACAGAGGGATTACAGGACTTGGTGATACCACGTGCACTGGAGGGTTCACTCTGAGCCATTGAGACATGGCAAGTGTTGCTCCATCACCCTGCTCGCCTGCTGCCTGATGTTACCAGCGGACCTATTGCTCTCATCCACCAAATATATCCTCTGTCACTGAATGAGGACACTGATGTTGAGATCGGAGGGATGATGGAGCCGTCACCCACTCCTGCCTGGAAAGTTCAGGAACATGGAAGCTGAATGAAACTGTGATCGTAAAAGCCACTGATAGCACCGCCCTCCCCCTGGCGTGAAGCTGCAGGTCGTGTTGAAGGAGGTGACACGGCTCTGTGACCAACTGCGTATTCAATCAGTGTCCCCTCAAACTCTGCTCCTGGGTTAAGTGGAGCTTGGGTAGCTGTTCCTGGAAAACCCGAGGTGGATCCAGCAGATCCCTTTCTCCAGACACACTCACTCCGTGGTTTCAGAGCTTCCCCTCTCTGCAGCTTCTTCTCCATTTGTTGTTCATGTTACAGACCCAGATGCTGTTCGTATCGTCCCCATACTCCAGTCAGAGATGGGTCACCAAATGCACAGGTCTGCCTGAATGTCTGAGGCAGCTCATAGCACAGCCTCCCGAAAACGATTCCCTGCACTTCCACTCACTTTCCAATAACCGGAGTCGGTCAGAAGCCCCTCAGATACAAGTTTGATGCCTGGGTCTTAACAATAATACTAGAGGGGCTTCCTCGTGTAACTGACCGCATGATCAGCTGAGAAGGGCAAACACAGATGTTCACTGAACAGGCACAGGACAAGGTTCGAAGACATGTCGCAAAGCTGCTGGGACGCCCTGTCAACCATGGAGCATTACATGGGACACACCAGGAAGTGAACAGCCCGAGACACACCATTTCATTGTTTCTGAAATTCACAGTACCAGCTCTTGATACATTAAGGATCCAAATCGGACCCACAACTGGGATGTACAGAAGAGCATGAGCCATGCACTTTGCACATTGTTTCTGAAATTCATAATTACGTCCCAGGGCATGCAGGGATATGAGCACCTACGGCCAGGTTAAGGTACAGAAAAACGGATATTCGTGTTATATTTGGATTATCAACAAGTTGAATAAATATGGCTCTTCTCAGAGAAATGTGATTAGCTGGAGGAGTCAGACACTGGCGGGTCCAAGGACAAGAATAAAAACATAAAATAAATATGCTGACAGATCAGCTCAAATGATCAGTTCTGCCAGATACCAAATCCACCTCAAAGAAGAAGACATAGCAATCCAGATGAGATATCTATTCAACGTGAAGCACTGTGCAGACCAGGCGAGTGTACCGCTCAATACAACCCAGCAATCTGTACAGACTGTGCAGACCACATCAGCCCACAGGGAGCTGTGTAGTGAATAACTCTGTAAACCTGGAGCAGTTACCCTTCCAGCATGTAGACCTGTGTTCATCCTCCCAGTGCATCGCTCAGTAACACTGTGTTTGATCACTGCCCATGTCGGGAAAATTGCAGTCCATGCTGGAAGTGGCAGGATGTGCTACTCCTATCCATTTACAGCTCCATATCTTCAGTGCGCCAGGCGCTTTAGAACATCTAGTCAAGAGGAACGATGAAGCTTGCTTAAGGCTGAGGAGGCAAGGGTTAGACAGGGTTAGAAGGTTGCAATGTAACCAGGAAGGAACTGAAGAATGAAATCAGGAGAGATAAAAATGGGCATGAAAATGCTTTGGCGAGTAGGATTGAGATAAAACCTAAGACGTTCTACACTTATGTGAGGAACAAGAGGATAGCCAGAGTCAGTGTAGGGCCGATCAAGGATAATAGAGGGAACTTGCGCCAGGAGTCGGAGGAGATAGTGGAGGTTCTTAATGAATGTTTTGCTTCAGTTTTCACTAACGAAAGGGGCAATGCCATTTCTGGGGAAACAGGCGGATATGCTAGAACAGGAGGATGTGCTGAAAATTTTGAGAAACACACGGATAGATAAACTTCCTTGGCCAAACAGGATGTGCCCAAGGAGAGTATAGGAAGCGAGAGAAGCATTTTGCGATGATCTTTGCATCTTTACTGTCCACTGGAGTCTTGCCAGATGACAGGAGGCTGGCAAAAGTTATTCCCTGGTTCAAGGAAGGGAATAGACATAATCTTGGGAATAATTGGCCAATCACTCTTATGCCAATCACGGGCAAAATATTGGAGAGGATTTGAGAGGCAGAATTTATGAATGCTTGGAAAATTATAAATGATTCGAGACAGTCAGCATGGCTTTGTGAGGAGCAGGTCATGCCTCATAGATCTTATTGAATTCCTTAAGGATGTAACAAAACACGTTGATGAATTAGAGCAGTGGATGTGGTATATATCGATTTTAACGAGGTTTTTGACAAAGTTACCCACGGTCAGCTCACTCACAAAGTAAGGAGGCATGGCTTACAGGGAGATCTGGCTGTCTGGATGCAGAATTGGCTGGCCCACAGAAGACAGAAGGTGGTGGTAGATAGAACAGATGCAGCCAGGAGCTTGTTGACCAGCTTGGTGATCTGTTCTTGGACCTCTGCTCTTTGTGATTTTTTTAAAAGATAAGATTTGGAAGACGAATTGGAAAGGTAGGTTCACAGGTTTGCCGATGGCACGAACTTTGGTGGAGTTGGTGGTTAGTATGGAGGGCTCTTGTAGGTTGCAACAGACATTGACAGAACTGAGTTGATGAGTGACATATCGAGATAAAACTGGAACAGCGGGATCTTGGGGTCCATGTCTATAGATCCTTAAAGTTGCCATGCAGGTTGATGCTGTTGTTTTGAAGGCGTATGATGTATTGGGTTTCAATGGCGGGGAGATCAGTTTTAGAACTGTGAGGTTATGCTGCAGCTCTATAATCCCACTGTTTAACCCACTGTGATAAAGTTGAATGCTGTTCTGCATTGAGAGCTTGCAAGTAGTTGTGATATGACTAGCTAATATTTTCAGAGTGTACTGGACAATTTAAACTAGAACATAGAACATAGAAAAATACAGCGCAGTATAGGCCCTTTGGCCCACGATTTTACGCCGATCCAAGCCCGCCTAACCTATACTAGCCCACTATCCTCCATATGCCTATCCAATGCCCGTTTAAATGCCCAAAAAGAGGGAGAGTCCACCACTGCTACTGGCAGGGCATTCCATGAACTCACGACTCGCTGAGTAAAGAATCTACCCCTAACATCTGTCCTATACCTACCACCCCTTAATTTAAAGCTATGCCCCCTCGGAATAGCTGACTCCATACGTGGAAAAAGTTCTCATGGTCAACCCTATCTAAACCCTGAATCATCTATAACATTCGGCTGTAAAACAGATATGTGGAGCTTTGGTTGCTGTTTTGACAACTATTCGATTTTAAACAACCAAGTTGAAATTATGCCCCACTATACTAAACCCAATCAATTTTAAATTTATTGTTTTGCCATCATCAAACGAAGGAGATGAGCTGATGTTGAAGGAATAAAGAGAGTCACGCATTTTGAAAGTTAGACAGAGAGTAAACTACCATCGTGCGAGTCTGCCATGAACAACATTCTTTGTGCAAGATACCTTTTTTTGATGAAAGACGCTTTCATTAAAACACCCAGGGAGATATTCAGTGAAAAGAAGGAGGGCATTGGAGACTACAACCACTGTCTGGTTTATGCAATTTTAATACAGTTTTTCTTTAATTGGAAGAGTATATTGTTAAAGGAGGAGGAAGTTAACAAACAGTTCAGAGAAAGGGAAACTTAGAGTTGGGAATAAATGTTGTTGTCAATGTTCACTTTTACAATTAAGGAACACATTGATATTATTTTCTATTAAGTAGTGGAATTTGAGAGCTCTCTATCACTGGACTTTAACAGGTTCTGAGCGAGGTGAGCTTTTCTCAGTGTTTAGTTAAATTAACAGATGGGTTCATCGACGTCTCATAACACCACACTTGTAATACCGTGTTCTAGTCACCTCATTGAAAGAAAGAGGTGGAAGCTATAGACAGGGTGCAGTGTATTACCTATGGAACAGCAGAAAGATTGACACAAGCCATACAGAGTGAGTGAAATATTGAGAAAGTCACCACGTGAAAAATAAACACTGGCAGATTCCAGTGTGCATAAACGTCAGTGTGGCAGTGGGTGTCGTGCGTCTGCATTGATGACTAGGTATCTGTGTTTGTGTGTGTGTGTGCGTGTGTGCGTGTGTGTGTGTGTGTGTGTGTGTGTGTGTGTGCGTGTGTGTGCACATCAGTGTATCGGTATTTGTTTTTGTGTGCCTGTTTTAGTATATGTGCTGTTGCATCAGTCTCCGTGTGTGGCTATGCATCTATATTCATCTCTGTGTGTCTCTGCATGTCTGAGTTTGTCTCTGTGTGTATCTGTGTTTCTGCATTTATCGCTGTGTTTAACTGCATGTCTGTATTTGTCTCTGTGCGTATCTGCGTGCCTGTATTTGTGTCTGTGTGCATCTGCACCTCTGTATTCGTCACTGTGTGGATCTGACTGTCTGTATTCTCCTCTGTGTGTATCTGCGTGTCTGTATTCATCTCTGTGTATATCTGTGTGTCTCTATTCGTCTCTGTGTGTATCTGCATATCTCTGTGTGTATCAGTGCGTCTTTTTTGTCTCTGTGTATGTTAGTTTATCTGTGTTCAACTCTGTGTGTATAAGTATATCTGTATTCGTCTCTGTTGGTATCTGTGTGAATTTATTCGTCTCTATATGTGTCTATATTTGTCTTTCTGTATATCTGTGTCTGTATTCGTCTCTGTGTGCATTTGCGTGTCTGCATTCATCTCTGAATCTGCGTGCCTGTATTCATCTCTATGTACATCTGCGTGCCTGTATTCATCTGTGTGTGTCATTAAATTCGTCTCTGTGTGTATCTGCTAGTCTGTATGAGTATCTGCGCGTCTGTGTTTGTCTCTGTGTGTATCTGTGTGTCTGTTTTCATCTCTGTGTGTATCCGTGTGTCTGTATTTGTCTCTGTGGGCATCTGTATGACTCTATTCGTCTCTGTGTGTATCTGCGTGTTTGTGTTTGTCTCTGCGTGTATCTGCGTGTCTGTATTCATCTTGCGTGTATCTGTGTGTCTCTATCCGTCTCTCTGTGTATCTGCGTGTCTCTGTGTGTCTGTGCGTGTCTGCATCCGTCTCTGAGTGCATCTGCATGTCTGCATTGATGTATGTATCTGCGTGTGTGTATTCATCTTTATGTCTTTCTGCATGCCTGTATTCATATCTGTATCTGCATGTGTGTTCGTCTCTATGTCTATCTGCATGGCTGCATTCATGTATGAGTGTCTTTGTGCCTGTATTCGTCTCTGTGTATCTGCGCGCCTGTGTTTGTCTCTGTATTTATCTGTGTGTCTGTGTTCATCTCTGTGTGCATCCTTGTGTCTGGATTCATCCCTGTGGGAATCAGTGTGAGTCTATTCGTCTTTGTGTGTATCTGCTTGTCTATATTTGTCTCTGTGTGTATCTGCGTGCCTGTATTCATCTCTGTTGTGTATCTGCCTGTCTGTATTTGTCTCTGTGTGTATCTGTGTGCCTGTATTTGTTTCTGTGCGTCGCTGCACGTCTGTGTTTGTCTCTGTGTGCGCCTGTGCATCTGTATTCATCTCTGTGTGCCTGTATTTGTCTTTTTGTGTATTTGTGTGTCTGTTTTCAGCTCTGCATTTTGTCTGCATGATTATATTCGTCTCTGTGTGTATCTGTGTGTCCATGACACAGCGGATCTGTCAGTCTCTCTGGTGTTAAAAGTGATGCAATGTCCCCCTCTGCTGGCCTTCGCACTCCTCTGCGTTGACAGCACCGCAGGGTGACAACCATCAGGGGATTCAGTCTGGGAGGGCGTGGGAGGGAGGCACCTCATAGTGCCATCCAAACTGATAGAAACATCTGCACAAGCACACACACACAGTTTGGTATATGGAGGATTGTAATCGTACTGAGGACCCTTACAGTGGAGAATGTTCATGTAAAGTAATGCCTTAGCTCGCTCTGCAATGTGGAAGTGATTTGTTTCTTTAAAATTATTCATGACGCAGAGAGCACAAATTAAAAAGTATTTCCACCGCAAATGGCTTCCAAGCAAGGTTGACGGAACCAGTTGTAAGTTGATGCCATGAATATATTGCACGTTCATTATCCTGAAATGTTTTATGATATCCTCCGACAAATGATAAATGAGAAAAGATTGAAAGTCTTTGACACAGTGGTGGTGATAATATCTCAGGAACGATATCAGACCAAACTGCTCTGCGCTTCCAAAGACGTTATTTGAGAAACCAAACAGCCATGCAATGTGAGAGATTTACAGCATGTCCTCTGAAAGAAACAAAAAAACTGACACGAGTGCAAAGGCATGGGGAGGTGAACAGAGGGTGGCATTGTATAACTATAAACTTAACAGGGACAGACGTAGAGGTATTAGATTAGATTACTTACAGTGTGGAAACAGGCCCTTCGGCCCAACAAGTCCACACCGCCCCGCCGAAGCGTAACCCACCCATACCCCTACATCTACATCTACATCTACATCTACATCTACCCTTTACCTTACACTACGGGCAATTTAGCATGACCAATTCACCTGACCTGCACATCTTTGGACTGTGGGAGGAAACCGGAGCACCCGGAGGAAACCCGCGCAGACACGGGGAGAATGTGCAAACTCCACACAGTCAGTCGCCTGAGGCGGGAATTGAACCCGGGTCTCTGGTGCCGTGAGGCAGCAGTGCTAACCACTGTGCCACCACGCCGCCCATGGGTTGGTGAGAGGTTGATCGCAATTTGAATGTATTTACCCCAAAAAACGCAAGGCCTCGTCTACACACAAATATACACAGACACATTAAACACACAACACATATACATACAGATATGGGCACACAAACAAACACATGCAGACTCCTGCACATAATTTCTTTAAGCTAGAGATGAATAAACTTCTCATTAATTCGGGAACTAATGTCTTTTGGCGAAGGCAGGAGAATGTCGGTGAGAAACATTTCAGCTGTGATCAAATGGCACAGCAGATCCAATGGGCTCAGTGCCTGATTCTGCTCCATGTTCCCATATTCAGGAGAGAGTCGCTTTCAAAGATTAAATTCGAATGCAGATTACAGGTTTAAAGGTAGGATCCTTGGCAGTGTGGAGGAACAAAGGGATCTTGGGGTCCACGTCTATAGATTCCTCAAAGTTGCCAAAGCCCTCAAGGTGATAGGGCTGTTAAGAATGTGTATGATGTGTTGGCTTTCATAAGGTGGGGGATTGAGTTAAGAGCTGCGAGGTTTTGCTGCAGCTCCATAGAGGCCTGGGAAGACCACACTTGGAATATTGTGTTGAGTTCTGTTCGCCCCATTAAAGGAAGGATGTGGAAGCTTTAGAGAGGGTGCAAACGGGAGTTCCCAGAATGTTGCCTGTTCTGTAGGGCCTGTTTTATGAAGACGGTTTGAGGGAGCTTTAGCTTTTCTCATTAGAGAAAAGAAGGATGAACGGTGAATTGATAGAGGTGTGCAAGATGATCAGAGGCACCGATAGAATGGATAAGTAGAGTCTTTTTCATAGGGTGAAATGTCTAAAACGGGGAAAACATAATATTAATGTGATTGGAGGAAGGCTTTGGGGAGATGTCAGAGGCAGGTTGTTTACACAGGTAGTGATAGGTGCGTGGAATGCACTGCCAGCAGTGGTAGTAGAATCAGTTACATTAGGGATATTCAAGTAACTCTTGGATAGGCACAGAGATGAGAATAGGATGAAGGCTCTGTAGTTTAGTTTAATCTAAGAGTAGGATAAAAGGTCGGCACACCATTGTGGGCTGAAGGGCTCTTTTGAGCTGTACTGTTCAATGTTCGCTGTTCTAATTTCTTGAACTCTTGTGAACATATTGTACCTGGAATTCCTTTAACTTTAGTCGCGGTCAATCTGGTCAGTGTTTGATTGTCGAGGGTTAATGGAAATTTGGAGAGGTTTGGAGGGGCTGAATGGTCTATATCTTTTCCTAACCGTTGTGTCCTTGTGTCAAAAGAATGATGATTGGATTGAGGGGAAATCATTTTGAGAATAAGGGCATTCCTATTTCAGACTGGGAAAGGGATGTTACTTTCTCTTTAGGATTGTGTGGTCTGTGTTCTTCTCATGCCCAAGGAGCAGTGAAGACTGGGTTAGTGAAAACACTCAAGGCAAAGTTATATATATCTTTGATGAACAAGAGAATCAATGTTTATTGGGAAAAGACAGGAAAGGGAGGCTTAGTTATAATCACATCAACAATGAACATTCTGAATTGTGCAGCAGGCTCGAGGGGCTGAATGGCCACCTGCTGCTCTTGATTCATGTGTTGTTCACTCACTCAATCCCTCGATGCTGTTACAGAAAGTGAGGAAGATTCCATTCAGCCATTCAGGATCGATTCAATGAGACACGAGGAGACCTTTCTGCCCCTCTAATGATTTACAAAGAATTAGGATGAAGTTTTTCAGCCATTTCAGTACATTACGCAGCACAAGAGCAGGCCACACCTACTTTCTAGGTTACTACACAGGAACAGGGGAGCCCTGGGTAACTATCAGAAAACAGATAGTCGGGAGAAATGTTTATTTTCGGGTTGGAAATCTTTAACTTGATGAAGTGCCTCGCAACATCAAAAGCTATGTAGACTCTGTCAATGTTTTGCGTGTGGGAACTGATTGGATGGAACTCAACTGGCTCAACCACTGAGATAGTCATTCGATAAGATGTCAAGTGGAGGTAGAGAGTCTGTAATGTGATATAGACAGCGAAGGTTAGTGTGCAAAGCTTCAGCAGAAACAGGATAACATGGACTACCGAAGTTTGTGCTGTGGCAGAAGGGTAAAACAATAGTAAACTAATTAAAAGAAGAGAGAGCACAAAACTCATTTGTACAAAGGCATTTGTTCACCCTGGTACATACATCACACGGGGTTAGTATGCAGATGCAGCAAGTAATTAGGAAGGTATATTGAATGATTACTTCATGAAAAGGCTATCAGGATGTTTTACTGCATCTGTACAGGGGATTTTTGAATCAACATCTGATGTATTTTGGGCTATGATGATTTCGTAAACTGAAAAATAAATATCCTCAATAGCTTTAGAAGATTTGCGAAGATGTTTCACTGTACTTGCTCCTGGAAAGAAGGCCATAATCTGTCATACAGCACGAAAACAGACCCTTCGGTGCACCATGTCCATGCTGACCAGATGTCCGAAATTAATCACGTTCAATTTGTCAGCCCTTGGCCCATATCTCATAAAACCTTCGTGTTCACTCAAATGGAATCATTCAAATGGCTTTAAATACCGTAGCTGCCCCAGCCTCCAACGTTTCCTCTGGAAGTTCATTCCATACACTCTGTGAAAAGTTACCACTTTTGTCCCATGTAAATCTTTCTCCCCTCACCTTCAATCTATGTGCTCTAGTTTTGGACTGCCCTAAGCTCGGAAAATGTTCTTGGATCTTCACTATTTCCTTGCTCCTCATGATGTTGCAAACCTCGATAAGGCAAGAGCACTTCAGGGTTGAGAATGAGAGGCGTTCATATTGAACCATGTAAGATATTGAGGAGAGTATATCTGGTGCATAGCCTATGGACATTTTCTTTGTTATAAGAGTCAGGAACTGAGGATTCAAATTTAAGAAAGTATAAGAAAACAAATACCATGAAGACATGATTTTATTGGACAAAAATATGAGGACACATACAAACGTATCTTCATTAAAACTCCTACATGGAGCAGAGAACAGGGACGAACTCATACTGTTCTGGGAATGTTCAAGGAGGCCTGACGTTGTCCAGTTTCATGGTGAGATAACATTACTGTATATTTCTGTTGAGATATGGAGAAAATGCAACATGCTGGAGAAGCCACTGCTTATTGCTCCCTCTCTTTCCTTGTTCCTTCTCACAGCAATGTATGAGAGATGAAAACCGTTCAATCACTTTTACCATTCATGTAGGATTACTGTTGAGAAATCATTGACATCTCCCCACTGCCTAAAATCAACGGTAATTCAGCAATCCCACTGTTCCAGGAATAAATCCTGCTTGTGTGAGCAGAACAACCTCAGAGGAAGAATAACATTTAATTATTTTACTTTTGTCTTGAGTTTAACTATTGCTTGGACACAGCTCTTTCAAGCTGATATTTTGCAGAGTTTTTTTTCCTACTTGTCTTTAGGCATGTGTATGCATGTGTCTGTGTGCACTTGTGTGTGTGACACTGTGTGTGTCTTAGTGTGTGTGTCTGTCTGAATGCACAGACTGCATATCAGTATGCATTGAAAGATAAATATTAATGTACATATTTGCCCAAACTGTTTGCCATGTATTTTTTCATCTTAGCTTGAGTAACTTTGCTTTGGTGAATTATTTTTGCAAATGCAAGATATCAAACTCACTTGTTCCCAGCAAAGAATCTGACCTAGTCTGAGACCTATATCATTGGTCATATCACCAACCTAGTTACATTTAAAATTTATCATGATCAATGGAGGAACGGGACGAGAAAATGAATCAATGATCCGTCCAACCCCAGTCTGAACACGGAAGAGGATAATTTCACAAAAGGTTGTTTGCGTGGGAATGCTCTTCCCCAGAAGTTTGTGGTGCGTGTGTGTTTGCATTTAGTCAAAGCTATAGTAGTTAGATATTGGATAGTAAAGGACGATGAACTACAGATATGGAAGTGGGACCACATCCAGATCAGCCACGACCTTACTGCCTAGTTGAGAAGGCTTAAAGTGTCTAATGATACACTCCTACTCCTCAGCCCTACGTCCCTATGTTCCATTCAGTTCCTCAAAACTGCAAGACAGGAGCACGTGGAGTTCATTTACTCCAATAACCTGGTGCACAGAAACAGAGGAGACCATTCAGTGACTGAAGACTCAAGAGTGTAGCGCTGTAAAAGCACAGCAGGACAGGCAGCATCCAAGGAGCAGGAGAATCGCCGTTTCTGAGCATATACTTCTGCGCTAAACGTGGTTTCAACAGTATACAAGGTCGCCATTCAATCCATTGAAACTGTTGGACAACAATATGGATAGCCCATTCAGACCCCCTGCTTATTACACAAGGAGTGAAGGAGTGTAGTCAGTACATCGAGATGTTAAACAGGAACCGGAGTCGCCAAGTCAGGTCCTTGAGCTGCTTCCAGGTTACCAGGACGTGGCAATTCAGCCTTTCGAACTACGAATACAGAAATAGGAAAATGTCTTTGATGCCCCAACATGACAAATAGTGAAGCAGAGTCTCCTCAGACAGACTACTCTATATTGTTCCTCCTGGTTCCTTTGCTCGTGGTACTTATGTGTCACTTAAACCTGGTTTGCTGAACGTGAGAGGGAAAAGTGAGAATTAAAAAGTTTGTGTGAAGTCTCAAGGAAATGCCTTCTATCTCCGAGAACACATTAATGTACTCCTATAGAGGACAGAAGGTGGTGGGAATGGCGACGTATTTTAGAAGTAAGGCATTAAGGCGGCTGACAGATTTATGAACAGTGCAGACAAACGCCATCTGCACATTGAGACGGTGAGAATTCATTCAGAGCCTGGAGCTCCCTCTCAACCAACATGGGGTCTCCACACTGTTACGTAAACTACTGGGAATTACAGATCATGGGGAAATTGCAATTTCTCACAAAATCATCGTCTTTCTTCCGGACATAATAAATGTTAGCCCATAATCCTCAAGTTTAAAAGTAATTGCTTGTTATTCTCTTGCAGTGCTACGGATTTTGGTGGATTATACTCTCATACCTTTTATCAGTTAATTATCGTTCACACAATGTAATTCAATAATTTACTTGCAAAGTTGCAAACGTCTTATTGCACAATTGTATGCCGTTTCTTTTTTCGATTTGTTGTAGCCTTCGCCCAAAAGTACATGTTTTGTTTCCTGAACAGCCTTGGGCAACTGTCTATGTGGCGTTTGCACATTGTCGCCGTGTCTGCGTGGGTTTCCTCCGGGTGCTACGGTTTCCTCCCACAGTCCAAGGATATGCAGGTCAGGTGAATTGTCCATACTAAATTGCCCATAATGTCAGGGGTGAATCGAGGGCAGAGGAATGGATCTGGGTGGGTTACAATTCGAAGGGTCGATGTGGACTTGTTGAGCTGAAGGGCCTGTTTCCACACTGTAGGAATCTAAAAAAAAACAACCTGTTTATCGGGATTCAAGGGTCAGACACAAAGTATTTTTCGTGGGCTAAGAATCAGAAAGAAATAGAAGACAGTGACTGTGGAGACTGATGAGGAGTAAACTGACATCCCCCCGTCCCCAATGTCTTCTTGACAGACAGAATAAAATCAAATGTAGAGAAAGAAACAGATATATTCGGAAGAAGGAATAGCAATTCACAATGCAAATAAAACAGGATAATTTGAAAAGGAATGGCCAAACAATGATTGATCTGTTTGTGTGTGTGAGAGAGAGAGAGTGTGTGTGTCAGTGTGTTTGTGAGTGCGTGTGTGTGTCTGCGTGTGTGTGAGTGTGTGCGTGTCTGTGTGTATGTCTGAGTTTGAGAGAGTGTGTGTGTCTCTGTGTGTGTGAGTGCGTGTGTGTGTCTGTCTGTGTGTGTCTGTGTGAGTGTGTGTGTTTGTGTGTGTGAGTGAGTGTGTGTGTCTGTGTGAGTGTGTGTGTCTGTGTGTGTGAGTGTGTGTGTGTCTGTGTGTGTGCCTGCTGTGTGAGTGAGTGTGTGTCTATCTGTGTGTGTCTGTGTGAGTGTGTGTGTGTCTGAGTGTGTGAGTGTGTGTGATTGTCTGTGTGTGTGTCTGTGTGTGTCTGTGTGTGGGTGGGTGTCTGTGTGTCTCTGTGTGTGAGCGTCTGTATGTGTGAGAGAGTGTGTGGGTGTCTGTGTGGGTGTCCCTGTGTGTCTGTGCGTGTGGGTGTATCTGTGTGCCTGTGTGTGAGTGTGTGGATCTCTGTGTGAGTGAGTGTTTGTGGGTGTCTGTGTGTGGGTGTCTGTGTGCGTGAGTGTGTGTGCGTCTGTGTGTGAGTGTGTGTATCGATGTGTGTTTCGTTGTGGGTGTGTGTCGGTGTGTGTCTGTTTGAGTGTGTGTGGGTGCGGGTGTGTGTATGTGTGAGTGTGTGTATGTGTGTGTCTGTGTGGGTGCCTGTGTGAGTGTGTATGTCTGTGTGAGTGTGTGTGAATGTGTGTATGTGTGTGTCTGTGTGGGTGTGTGTGTGTGTCTGTCTGCGTGTGTTTGTGTGTGGCTGTGTGAATGTGTGTGTGTGTGTGTGTGTAGATCGATAAGATTGTTCATATGTGCACACCATATTCAGAATGAACAAGAGAGACATGGTTAACAAAAATGATGCATGCAATATACAAAATTTATAAAACGTTAACGTTATTTAGTCTTCAGCTGAGATGTTATGTTCCCCTTCTCTCAACGTACCCTCTGCCTCCTGCCTCTTTCTTGCATTCCTAGACCTAATCTCTAATTCCTATCTGGATATATGTTATAAATTCCTGTTTCTGGTGTTCCAATTTATATCAGTTAATCCATTTTATACCGGGAAACATATACATTGGCTTACTGGGCTCTGTCAACAGCTCTTGCCTGTCATATTGATGGAGATAAACGTTCTGGCATTAGACCCACATTTCAACATATTAATCTGTTGCACAGACACTGTACAAAGGACCACAACACACAGGAATTGTCAAACCAAGTACAGAAGTACATCTATATCTATCTGTCATGTAGACTTCTCTATTTTTATATCTTCATGTCTATATATTCTCTCTCTGTCTCTCTCGATCTCTCTTTTAATCTAATTGATGAATCATCCAATCGTTCTTCCTGTCCCTTGCCTCAGACGTCCCTCCTTCTGTTTACATCTATTGCTCACATTTTAATGTGATGTCTTCTAATTGAATAATGTAACTACAAGTCATGATGGAGCGGTTGGCCAGAGTCCGTTGGAAGGGAATCTGAGCCTGTGGAAGATGGTGAAGCAGCAATGACAGGAGTTTCTGGAGTTAATTCAGCAGCACATCAGAAATTCATCCCAAGTAAGAAGACGAGCAGCCGTGAGTGATAACGAACTCAGGGAAAGCATAAAAACAAAAGTAAATGCACACAATATGGTGAAGATTATTGGGAATCCATAGGATTACGAAGCTTACAAATTCCAGCACGGATAACTAATATAAACAAATGGGAGGAGAGGATGAACTATGATATTACGCTTCTTAATCGTGTAAAAGAATATGGAAAACAATTTTTAGATATATAGCAAGGAAGACAGGGAGTAAAAAACAAACAAAGGACTGTTGGAAGATGAGGCTTGAATAGTTATGGGAAACAATGGAATGGCAGAGGAATTAAATAGATACTTTACATCAGTCTTCACGGTGAAGACACCAGCAAAATGCCAGAACTTCAAGACAATCAGGATATAGAGGTGTGTATACTGACCTCAGTAAGGAGAAGGCGCTGGGGTAGGTGAAGTTGAATCAATCAGCGAGACCAGTTGGACAACAGCTCGTAGTTCTAAAGAGATATCGAAGGTGATTGTAGAGGCATTGCTGGTGATCTTTCAGGAAACTTTGGAGTGAGGGAGGACTGGTAAATGTAACCTTCCCGTTGAAGGAGAGAGGGACACAGAAGACAGGAAATTATACAAGGACTTATTGGATCTTTGGGTTTATGAATAGATGTTTGGAGTATAAGAACAAGGAGGTTGTGAAGCATATTGTAAATGGTGTGATTAAGCTACAGCATAACAAGAGTTACAATTACAATGCCATTGCGAACAGCAGTGATGAAAGTACGGTTAAAACAAAGAAAATAAGTTCGAAGCAGACAGGAGCATTAGTGACAAAAAAAACTGTTTCCTCGATCCTGTTGTGAGAATGTTGAGATAAGCTTTTCAGTAAACAGACAAGGAATGTATAAAAAGCACAATAAAATCTGTTGCTGATAAGGTCTCAACGTGCAACTACGTAGCCAATGCATATGAAGCTGAAAAAGCACAGCAAGTGAGACAGCATCCTAGGAACAGGAAAGTCAACGTTTCAGGCTGAAAGACTTCATCAGGATTGGGGTGGGGAAAGGGGAGCCGGGAAGTAAGTAGAGGGAGGGTCGAGGAGCTGTTGGAAGGCTAGGTGGGATAGCGATAGGAGGATGCAGGCAGGGAATTATTGTGATTGGTCAGTGGGAAAGGTGCAACAGATATACGAATGGGAAGATGCATAGCTTTGGTGAGGTCAGGGAAATGGGACATGGGGTAAAGCTGTGGGTCGAGAGTATTTGAGGCCAGTGAAGATAATAGTAAGCTGTAAGGTCTCCAGCTGAAATATCAAGTTGTGTTCCCCAGTTTCTGTTTGACCTCACTCTGACAGTGGAGGTGGCCTGTTGCCGGATGAGCAAGAGGAGGGGAGTGATTGAAATGGATGGCAACTGGAATGCTAAGTTCGTTAAAGCGTGCAGAGAGCAGATGCTCCATGAATATGTCCCTGAGTTTCCCTTTGGTCTACACAACATAGAGGAGACAACGTTGGGAGTTGGAGATGAGCTCGGTAGCCCAGGATCAGCCTCTGTATGGAGCATTAGTACTCTGCACGAAACAACCAACACGACTTTCCAGTTACCATTCATTTTAATTCCCACTCCCACTCGCCCGGCAACATGCCCATCCTTAGCCAGACCACTATCAGAGGTACTCCACCTGAGAGTTTACCTTTGAAGCTGATAGCCCAATGGCCTCAATATTGACTGAAGCCGATTCAGAAACCCTCCGGCTGCCGCCTTATCCCATGTCCCTTTTCCCTAACCAGACCCACCTGTATCTGCTCCACCCTTCCAACTGACCAATCACAGTAACGTCATATCTACATGTACCGACCACCACCATACCTACCGCCACCCTTCCATATCCCATCACTCCATTTCAGGGCTCCCCTCCCCCTCACCCGTCCTGACGAAAGGTCCAAGATCAAAATAGTGCCTTTGCTGCTCCTCTGATTCTGTCTGGTCTGCTGTGTTTATCCAGCTCCAATTTTATTAACTCTGGCCTCCCGCACCTATAGTACTTCCTCTCTCCAAGCTGTGGAGCTAGGTGGTCTTAATGGGCGGCACGGTAGCACAGTGGTTAACACTGCTGCTTCACAATGCCAGAGACCTGGCTTCAATTCCTGCCTCAGGCGACTGACTGTGTGGAGTTTGCACGTTCTCCCTGTGTCTGCGTGGGTTTCCTCCGGGTGCTCCGGTTTCCTCCCACAGTCCAAAGATGTGCAGGTCAAGTGAATTGGCTATGCTAAATTGCCCATAGAGTTAGGTTAGGGGAATGGATGGGTTGCGCTTCATAGGGGCGGTGAAGGGCCTGTTTCCACACTGTACATAATCTAATCTAAAAATATAAGAAGAAATAAATTTGGACATTTGAAAAGATCACGGACACATCTGTCATTTCTTAACAACCCAATGGACATATTCCAGGTGAAGCAGCGTTTCATTTGTACTCTTTCAATCCAGTCTCCTGTCATTGCTGCTCACAATGCAGTCTCCTTTATATTGGGGAAACTAAAAGAAACTGTTTAGAGGAACACTCTCACTCTGTCTGTGGGCATAACCTTGACCTTGTCATTGCTTCCCATTTCAATAACTTACCTTGCTCTCATGCAAACATTTCAGTCCTGGGTTGCTGTAATGCTCCAATAAAGCAAAACCCAAGCTCGAGTAACACCTCACTTTAGGCCTTGGTACGTTCTATCCTGAAGGAATTTTTATTCAATTCCATACTTCCACAGCCTGACCACATTATGGCTGTTCTCCATTCTTCGCACATTCTTTCTCCTTTTCTCTCAATGAACTTGCCCTGTTTGTGAATCGTTTGTCTTGCACTTAATTAACGAACCCATTCCCCCCCTTCACAATCTAATTATTACTCATTTTACATTTGATTCTCTTTTACCAGAAATAAAAGTCAATTTGTCAGTGGCATTGCTCCTCTATAGCATCTTGTTTCCCGTCACCCCTCCCCTACCGCGGTCAAGGGATTTAAAAACCCATTTTCCAATCCTTTTCTGTTCTGAAGAGGAGTCACACTTGAAAAGGTTCAAGAAAAACCTCCTCTCCATTGTTGTAATGTTCCAGTCCGCTATTCTCAGATTCAGATCTGTCCTCTCTCTGTCTACGCAGCTGTTGATCTCTGTTACTGTTGAAATTGATGCATCTGCTACTACAGCGGGATAGCGCACTGAATGAAGTCCTTCATCAATAGGAGAGGGAAACCCTCCAGTGACACAGTTACATTGCATGGAGACTGACATTAATCATAGTCACTGATCAACCAGTCCCAGTTTTTAATCCAGAACATTCAGTTCACAATATAACTGGACTGGACTACATGTTGACATTGCTGGCTATTGGTGAAATCTCCCATCACCAATTGCTCCAGTGAAGTCAGTTGTGAGGGAGAATGATGAATGTTATCTTTTGGTAGGCTAGATGATTCTGCTCTGTTTTCCGTTTACTATGCTGTAACCATCTCGCCCCAAATCCCTCCATCCCCGCAAAAGAAACACAACCAGGATGTTGTTACTGTACTGATCTCTCCTCCACTGGAACAACCGTCAGCCAACACACTGTCACTGGGCACAGTCGCCCTGAACATAGACAGGAAGTGTGGACTTCTCTGAATGTTCCTCTCACTGCTCTAATAAGAGAACTAGGGAATATGCTTCAGTAATTTATTTATACAAATTGACAAACTTCTAAATGCAGTTTTATTTGCTGTAAAACGTACTTTTCTTACGCATTTTGGCGTCAGTCCAAACCAAAAGTGATAATTAGAATGAACTTATTCATTAAGACTTATGATTTAATGAGTCAGGTTCGAATGAATATGACATTCGCTGGGAGATAGGACAGAATGGGATAGTGGCTGTGGAGACTGCATTGGGGGGGGGGGGGGGGTACAATGATATTCGTCAGTCATCATCACGCTTTCTGCCAGACAGAATTAAATCTAATGCACAACAAGGAAACAGCCAACATTTGAGAGTTGCAATGCTGAATGACAATATGAACTGAACAGGATCATTTTAAATGTGATAAAGTGAACTATATTTTATAGACACACCACTTAATCATTGGGAATACAGTTCGATTAGGATCACTGGACCAGAAACATTAACTTTGATTTCTCTTCACAGATACTGCCAGACCTGCTCAGCTTGCCCTCTAAGTTCTGCTTTTTTTTTGTTTGAGCTTGATTATATTGTTCATTCATGGCAGGATTCTTAAAATTAAAAGCACACACTAATAACAAAATGTGGAGGGCTATGGGGACAGTGCAGGAGACGAACAGTAGAGATATAGTCGTTCCAAGCTGGAAGAGACAATGAGCTGAGTTTCCCCCACTTTTGCTGTAAATAATTCTGTGATATGTAATCAAAGCCTTTGGGAGGGGGTAGACAAGTTAGTTCAACGAAGGACACAGAGTGCTCCACCAACAATAATTTATTCCTGTTATCTCATGAAATTTCAGCTGCCTCTAAAATGTCTTTTCAAACAAAGTCGAGTTCCTGAGATTTACAGGATATTCAGAAAAATATTCTTTTTTCCTTTGAATCTTATAGAAGAAACAGATTTCGGCCGTAACACATGTGACACAGACACACCAACTATAATAGGAACAGGAAAGGACAACATTGTCCACATATAACCAAATTCAGCATGTAGCCCTGCCAAGAAACATGAAATATAGTGATGCAGAAACATGAAAAACAAACAAAAAATGGTGAAGAAGCGCCGCGGATGAGGGAGTATCTGCAGAGATAAACAAAGTTAATATATCGAATATGATATGACACTGTTCTGAAAAAGTCATATTGGAATCAAAGGTTAATTCTGCGTGTCTCTGCTCAGAGAATGCCGGACCTGCTGAGCTACCCTCTATCGTTTTTTCTTTTCTATCTGAACTGTGACAAATTGACTGATCTGAATGATATAAGCAAAGCTGCTATCTGAGTTGAATCTCGAGTAATTTGTAACCAAAAGAGAAAATGCTGGAAAATCTCAGCAGGTCTGGCAGCATCTGTAACAAGAGAAAAGAGCTGACGTTTCGAGTCGAGCTGCCTCTGTGCAGAGAAATCATAATTAAAGTTTCTAGTTCAGTGGCCCTTCCTGAGAACGGATGGTAGCTCTGAAAATGTTGATTTATATACAGAAGAGGTTGAATAGCTGTTAATGGAGACTCTAAGTAGCTAACAATAGGGGGTGAGTACTAGGCCTGGTGGTATGGGCATGGGGCATCGAGGAGTTCAGTCCCTAAACTTATTGAACATTATTTTGAGTCTGAATGTCTGCAGGGTCCGCCCGCGGAAAATGAGGTGTTGTTCTTCCAACTTGCGTTGAAAAGCCATGGACACTGCAGAAAGTCTGATGCGGAGATATTGGCCAGGGAACAGGATGGGGTGTTAAACTGGCAGGCAACTGGAAACTCAGGGTCTTTTGCATAGGTGCAGTTTGGATATTCTGTGAAGTGTTCACCCAGTCTAACTTTAGTTTCCCCAATGTAGAGCAGACCACAATGTGAGCAGCGAATGTGGGAAATGTTGATCGGATGCTGCTTCAGCTGGGAGGTATGTTTGGCCCTTGGGTAGTGAGGAGGGAGGAGCTAAATGGGCAAGGGTGACACCTCCTGCATGGGAAAGTGAAGTGGACCTGTGTTGGGGGTTGGTGGAGGTGGGGGGACGTGTTGGCAGTGAATAACGAGCGGAACAGGGTGTCTCGGAGGAAATGGTCACTTCAGAAGGCGGAAAAGGGAGAGGAGACAAGTATATGTCTAGTGGTGGCATCTCGCTGGAGGTGGGGGAATGCAGACTGATGATCTTCGGTATGTGAATGCTGGTGGGATGGTCGGCAAGGACAAGGAGAACTCTAACACTGTTGCAGGAGGGAGGAGAGAGCGTGAGGGTAGAAGTGCAGGAGGTGGGTCAGAACTGGTTGAGGGCCCTGTCGAGAACAGTGCTGGGGAATTCTCGGTTGAGGAAGAAGGCGGACATTTCAGAGGCCACATTTTTGAACTTGACATCATCAGAAGCAATGCGGTTGAGACGGAGGAACTGGGGGAATGGAACGGAGTCTTTGCAGGAAACAGCGTGTGAAGGTGTATACTCCAAGTAGCTGTGGAAGTCGGTGGCTTAATATTGGATATCAGTGACCCATCTATCCCCAAACATAGAAGCAGAGATGTCGAGGAAAGAAAGGGAGGAGTCAGAGATAGAACTTGTGAAAGTGAGGGATTAATGCAAATGGGAAACGATGAACTTTTCCAATTCTGGACAAGAGAGAGGAGCAGCAGCTATGATATCATCTACGTATCGGAGAAACAGTTATGGATGGGGACTGGAAACAACTGGAACAAGGAGCCATCTACGTACCCCATGAAAGAACAGGTATATATTGGGCCCACGTGTGTATCCATGCACCCCCTCTGTCTGGTAGGAGCAGGTTGAAGCAATGGGTCAGCCCAGGCAGTTCTGTTTTTGGATTTTCAGGAGAATATAAAAGCGAGCTCTGCTATCAGAGGACCATCAGCTTGGGGACTGTTACGTGGGGACGAGTGGCTAGGAATCTCCAGCTGAACTGTTGTCAGATTTAGTTAATAAAGTGGCCTGATGTGCCATGGCAGGATTATGGAGGAGCAGGTGATATGTGGAGGTATCTGAGAGCTGGCACTCAGCCTCTGAAATGGAGAGATGAGTCCCCCAGACTACAGCAGCACCACCCTTATCGGCACAGGCTGAATAACACAGTCAGGGTTGGATCGAAGCATACAGCGTATAGTCTGTTCAACATTATGTCGTTCCTGAAATTCGTTAAAGGGGGCGCAGAGGGATAAAGCTGAGAACTTTGCAGAGTACAGAACATTCAGCAATACAGCGTGGCAGTTTAGGAGGAATTGTGAATACAGGACAGGAGGTGGGCTTGGGGGAGGGGATGGACTCAGAGCGCAAGATATGGGTGGGGTGACAGGTTCCATAGGCTCATAGGCATCTCTAAGTTATTCCACCTTGTAGTCCTTGTATAGCTGGCGAGCACAGCGAATGAGCTGGAGAATGATGTAAAATTGTGGAATGGTGCAGCCTTGAGTCAATTTGATGAGATGCTGTTGGAAAGAGAAAATGTTGATCTCAGTGGCACTGACATCGCACGATCAGTCCACAGAAAGTAACTGATTGCAAATTATCGTTATCTTATTGTAATGCTCTGATTTCATTGGGGTGAAACTCATCCAGCAAGGTCTTACTTTTCTGAGACTTTAGACCGAACCGTGAAACCAAATGATGTTATTAATAAGACAAATCCATCCCTGATTTTGGAAGGCAGTAGCAAAGGCAGAGTTTATTTGTCAATCCCATTAGCTCTAGGGAAGGTGTTATTGTGCATTGAGGAAATTACCAGCACAGAATTTCCTCTGATTCCCGTTAACCACAGTTTTCTGAGGGTTAATGATGCTACATGAGTCAAATATTACTTTGATGCGAGGCACGTTACTCTGATCTCACCTCTAATGACATTGGAAAATCAGTTAAAATGGTAAAGACCAAAATGATAGTACACGGCTTATTTAAACAATGTGGTGACTGTCCTCACAACGTTTAAGGAAAAACTGATGCATGGTCGTCTGATTCTGAGGAGAGGTTTGTCCTATTTGTGATGAGGCTGGTTGGTTAAGCGTTGTGACACAGAGACAGAAATAACGTTCCACTCTCTATGGGGAACAGAACCACCATGTTCACGGTGCATTGGACGGTGTCAGACACACACTATTGTCTGTTCCTTTTGGACATTGATCATCTCAATCTAATCATTCGCTGAAGACCAATAGCAGCACAGAAGCCAGCAGTTCCCATAACCCCTGTTGGAAAGCAAAAAGGAAAAGGAATGGCCAGTGGAAGTGGGAGTAACTAGGGAACTGGTGTAACTTACAGTGGGAGTGGTAGAAGAAAGATGTGAAGAAATATCATCAATGGAAAAGTATGTAGCAGCAGATGGGGAGGTGCAAGGGAAGTAGGAGTGTAAGAAAAGAGTAAGAAGGCCGAGGAAGAATGGCTAATGAAGTATTAGTGACTGGGAAAAAAACTTGCTTTAGCAAATGTGAGGTTGGGTGAAAAATATCACTGTTCAGGAAAATTGGGATCTGGTTCCATTCAAAATTAAGATTTGATGTACTTCATTTTCTATACTTGATTCTTGTTCAGATTGCACATTCACTCTGTATTTTTGTATCTCCATCAATTGCGGATTCCATGTTTTTCCCCCTAGTATGTTGTCTCATTTTTGAAATTTTTAACAATATGTATTTGCTTCCAATTCAAGGTAGACATGAGAACATGATTTGATCTCCTGTAGTCTGACCATAACATAGAAATTAATTGAATAGTTATACTCATCACAATCACTGATTCAAGCAATGAGTCAGTGTCCACCCTGAAGATGAGAAACTTCTTCAGTTCTGTCTATTGATACAAAGAACAGTGCCACACAAATGGCTAATGTTCCAGTACAAGGTGCCAAACCCTAGTCCATCTTAAATTAGGTATACGCTTTATGAATAAGACATGCTGAGGGGCAGAGTATAAAAGGTGAATTTAACTCTGTGTCGAAAATGCTATTAGTAGCTCCCTCATAATAGGTGTTAACTATATCACTTTGTAAATTCCCCAAAATAAGAATAGCAAGAGACTGGAATTCTTAATTCCTCTTCTGTGAATAACATCTGGGGAACAGGAAGGAAATCAAGGTTTGTTTGTGATATTCATAAATGACGATGGTGAGAATGTGGAAGATGGATAACTAATGTTGGGGATGACACAAAGATTAGCTGGGTGGTTCACAGTGAAGTGGAAAGGGTTAGGCTACAGGATGATATAAACAGATGATTTCTATAACCAGATTAATGGCCGATGAAGTTTAACACTGATAAATGTGAGATGATGCACATCTGAATTAACAAGACAAATGAGTACTCAAACTGTGAAGGGCGAGGGCTAAATTAGCTTCTTTTTTCATTGCAGCAGGGAAGGTTGAGGAGGAAACCTGGTACAGGTGTACAAAATCATAAGGGGAATGGAGAGGATGAACAGACAGCAGCTGTTTCCCTTACTCGAAGGGTCAAAAACAAAAACAGATGCTTAAGGTGAAAGGCAGGGGATTGAGAGAGGATTTGTGAGTCTGTTTTGAACTGAGAGGGTGGCACAGACATAGAATATAAAATTCCTACAGTGTGTAAATAGGCTCTTTGGCCCAACAAATCCACATTGACCCTCCAAAGAATAGCCCACACAGACACGTTCCACCCTGACCTAAACATCCCTGAACACAATGGGCAATGAAGCACATCCAATTCACCTAACCTGCACATCTTTGGATTGTGGAAGGAAACCGGAGTACCTAGCGGAAACCACGCAGACATGGGGAGAATGTGCAAAATCCATACAGGCTGTCACCCGAGGCTGGAATCAACCCTGGGTCCCCGCGCTCTAAGGCAGGAGTTCTAACCACTGAGCCACCGTTCTGCCCCTGGTGACACGTGGCTGGAGTGCATTCCCTCGGCGGGTGATTGAGCAGATAATCTCACAAACATTTCAAAAAGCCTTTGGATATACACTTGGTGATGCAGGCTCGCATTTTCATTCAATGATTCTATGTGGTGGCAGCCATGAACACTGATATATTCTGAAGCAATAGCTAATGGCTATTGGTTTATTCCATTGACTGTACTCAGTGAGTGAGCCTCCAGTGAAGTGCTGGTGTAATCTGCCACTTTCTATTTAAGTGTTTCGGTTTCCTTGCGTTGGTCATGTAAATGCCTCTGCCGATGATATCATTACCGGTCCTTTTCGTCAGTGGATGGGAGATGGCATCAAAATTGATGTGTTGACTAATGGAGTTCCGGTTGGAATGCAATGTTTGTAGGACTTCTTGTGCTTGTCTCTGTTTGGCCTGTCATAAGATGAATAAACAGATCTAGCCAAAGTGGCATACTTCCTCATCAGTACATAAGAAATTAGTGTTGGGATCATGTATTTTGTGGCTAGTTGATGCTCATATATCCTGGTGACGAGTTTTCTGCTTGTTTTCCGTGTAGTGTTTGTTACAGTTCTTGCAAGGCTTATTGTACCTGGAGCTGAACAGACAAAGATATGAATTTATTGCGGTGCTCAAAAGTATGAATAAACTGTCAGAGTGAAAAATAGTATTCTATTAGTTCGCATTATAGCATCAAAGAATTCTAATTTTAAGGTTGAAAGCAAAAGAGCGAGGAGTGAAATAAGGAAAAGTGTCTTTATTTAGAGAGTTGTTACAAATTGGAATTGACTGACTGGGAAAGTTGTGAATGAAGATTCAAAAGAGAACTGGATATATATTTGGAAATTATTAATTTAACGGGCAACAGAGAGAGGGCTGGCGTATTGGAGGTGCTGGGAGACATTTTTGGAGCTGATGCATACATGATGCCAATGACTTCCTGCTGTACTTTAAAGTTTTGTACTCTATCAAGAGTCAGCTGTGAATAAAAGTCAGTATCCAATTATTTCACATTGTAAATGCTTGCAAATATCTGATTATTTGGTGCAGCATAAGTATTTAAAATACAATTATTCCAAGGTCAGCATCATTATGAAGTCTAATTATTACTCAGAACATGAATATTTTACATGTTGTATCCCAATTACTAAAACAAATATATCATTGCTTTGGCACAAAACCCTTTGGAAAGCTTTGATATTTCTCTGACACGATATTATGTTTGTTGTTTTTTTTCACTATCCACATTTCATATTAAATATCATTCATTCAAAAAATTGAAAGTTTTCAAATTATTGTTCACTGAAATTTGATAACACAAATAATTTATTTAGTTTAATATTCACAGTTCATGTTGAATTATTGTCATTTTAAATTGCTGGCAAATAGCTGAAGATCGTACATTTCAGTGAGAAATTAAACTGATTGATTATATATAAATGTATAAGAACGCAAATTCTATTTGTATGTTCAATCTTCTGCTCACGCTGAACATGGAATTCTACAGAAACCAACCACTCTAAAAATATTGCAGAGGCAAGACATTGCTTTGAATCCTGACATTGAATATCTAATTCTCATTACCACAGGTGTTATGTTCTTTCTTTGATAAAATAAAATGTACCTGCTTTATTTCTGTGTTAGAAACTCTTGACAGGAGTTTATATTTTAGTTCCATAAATATAGAATCAACATAATTGATTTAAGAGATTATAATCCAGTTGAAGGATTATCGTTCTCATCTTTTGTTCTGGATTAATGGTGCTGGAAGAGCACAGCAGTTCAGGCAGCATCCAAGGAGCAGCGAAATCGACATTTCGGGCAAAGGCCCTTCATCAGGAATAAAGGCAGAGAGCCTGAAGTGTGGAGAGATAAGCTAGAGGAGGGTGGGAGTGGGGCGAAAGGAGCACAGAGTACAATGGGTGAGTGGGGGAGGGGATGAAGGTGATAGGTCAGGGAGGAGACGGTGGAGTGGATAGGTGGAAAAGGAGATAAGCAGGTAGGACAAAGCCAGACAAGTCATGGGGACAGTGCTGAGCTGGAGGTTCGGATCGAGGGTGAGGTTGGGGTATGGGAAATGAGGAAACTGTTGAAGTCCACATTGATGCCCTAGAGTTGAAGTGTCTCCTTCACTGCCGCTCCCTCATCATCAGACGCCTGCAGGAAGAACGCCTCATGTTCCGCCTCAGAACACTTCAACCCCAGGGCATCAATGTGGACTGCAGCAGTTTCCTCATTTCCCCTTCGCCCACATCACCGTATTTCCAAACATCGCTCAGCACTGTCCCCATGACTTGTCTGGACTTGTTCGACCTGCTTATCTCCTTTTCCACCTATCCACTCCACCCTCTTCTCCCTGACCTATCACCTTCATCCCCTCCCCCACTCACCGATTGTACTCTATGCTACTTTCTCCCCACCCCCACCCTCCTCTCGGCTTCAGGCTCTCTGTCTTTATTCCTGATGAAGGGCTTTTGCTTAAACGTCGATTTCGCTGCTCCTCGGATGCTGCCTGAACTGCTGTGCTCTTCCAGCACCACTAATCCAGAATCTGGTTTCCAGCATCTGCAGTCATTGTTTTTACCTCATCTTATTGTTGCCCAATTCATGACCTGTAGCAAATATCCGATTATTGTTCGGGGTCATTAAACTCAACATCTTGCAATGAGCTACGCTGAAACTTGCTTCCAATTTATCTGAAATAATTTACAGTGTTCTTGGACCTCACAGCTGCCTGTGATACAGAGAGACTCAGTGGCCTGTTCCAAAATTTGTGCATAGAGCTTCTAACCTGCTTTCGGGCAGTTAGTCAAACATTACTTCAAAACAAATAATTTGGAATTTTCCTTGGGCAGGGGGATAACCCGCCAACAGATATGACTGGTCTCAGTGTCGGTACAAATATTGTCCAGTTTAAATACCAATGGCTGACGAGCAAACAGGTTTTGAAATTCATCTTCAGTCAGAGCCTGGCCCAGGGAGCAGACGTGTTGACACTGAGAGCCAGAATCACACCATACAAGTTAACTATGGTGATGAAACCTGACCTGCCTCCCAGACTCCATATATCTGCACCCCGGACCAGGCATGGGTGAAGACGTTAAGAAGTTGACAATCTATTGCAGTGCCTTGTGTCTCTAAAGCCATATCTACTAAATATCACCTTCACATTCGCCAGTATCAAAATAAAATTGTGCATCTCTATGAATTTTCAGAGATTACTACATGGATCACACAGTATAACTGATGTGAAGTAACCAGCAGCATACGGCAATCCAAAATCACATTAATAACTGAACTTGGTGGATATTGTCTGGTCTAAGTAACCACACAGATTATACTGGCTTTCAGGTGACTGTAAAAATGCACACCACAACTGGAGGCTTTGGCCTTACACCCCTCCAAAGCTTCCTGATCTCATACATACCACTCCCTCACACATTCAACAATTTAAGGGAAAATCCATAAGCTGGCTGAAACTGGAAACATAGAATAGTGCAGCACTGTACAGGCCTTTTGGCCCTTGATGTTCTGTTGACTTTTTATCCTACTCTAAGATCATACTAACCTACATAGCTTTCATTATACTATCATTCATGTGCCTATCCAATTAAATATCCCTAATCTTGCTGATTTTACAACAACTGTTGGCTGTTCATTGCGCACCCCCACCACTCTTTGTGTAAAGAACCTACCTCTGACATCTCCCCTAAACCTTCCTCCAATTACCTTAAAATCATAACCCCTCGAGGTAGCCATTTCCACCCTGGTAGAGAGTCTTTGGCTATCCACTCTATCTATGCCTCTCATCATCTTGTACACCACTGTCAAGTCACGTTCCATTCTTCTTTGTTCCAATGAGGAAAACACCCCAGCTCCCTCAAAATTTCTTTGCAAGTCATGCCCTCCAGTCCAGGCAGCATCTTGATAAATTTCCTCAGCACTCTCATCAAAGCTTCCACATCTTTACTACAACGAGGCAACCAGAACTGATCACAATATTCTAAGTGTGGTCTCACTAGGGCTCCATATATTTGGCGCATAACCTTCCAGCTCTTAAACTCAATCCCTCGGCTGATGAACACATCAATCACCTTCTTAACCACCTTATGAACCTGAGTAGAAACATTGTGGGAGCTACGCCATGGCCCATTTGATCCCCCGTTCCTACACAATGTAAGAATCCTTCCTCTAACCCTGTATTCTGCATTCAACTTCGACCTTCCAAAATGAATCGCATCCCACTTTTCCATATTGAACACCATATGCCACTAAGCAGTTGAGTCCTGCATCTTGTCAATGTCCTGTTGTAAACTACAACTGCCCTCTACACTATCCATAATTCCACCAACCGGTATTACATCATGAAACTTACGAACCAACCCTTCCACTTCGTCATCCAAGTTATTTAATGAAATCACAAACAGCAGAGGTCCCAGAACCGATCCTTACGTAACACCACTGCTCACCTAATTCCACACTGAATACTTCCCATTCACCACCAACCTCTGCCTTCTATGGACTAGCCAATTCTGTATCCAGACAGATAGGTCTCCCTATATACCATGCCTCCTTACTTTCTGAATGAAACTACCACGGGGAAGCTTATCAAACACCTTGTTAAAATCCATGCACTCCGCATTCACTGCTCTACCTTCATCAGTGCGTTTAATCTCATCCTCGAAGAATCCAATAAGAGTTGTGAGGTATGACCTGCCCCTCACAAACTCATGCTGACTGTTTCTAATAAAACTATGATTTTTCAGAATCCTCTCCAATACTTTGACCAATACTGATGTAAGACTGACTGGTCTGTCATTCTCAGGACCATCCCTGTTCCCTTGCCTGAACAAGGGAGTAACATTTGCCACCCTCCAATCAATCGACGTTACTCAAATGGAGAATGAAGACGCAAAGACCATCGCCAAAAACACAGAAATCTCTTTCCTCTCTTCCTGTAGTAACTTCGGGTGTTTCCCGTCTGGCCGAGGGATTTATCTATCCTTATGTTTGTACTTCAATCAGTCTGTATTTCACCTCAACTTGTTTACTCCCTGTCTAACCAAGTGATTGACTGCTTTCCATTTCAGGGCTCTGTACAGTGCTGCCTTCCTCTGCAAGTATGGTTCCCAATATCCTGTGTGATATGGAATAGCAAACATGGGAAAGCACAAATGCCATTCTCATGAAGGGGAGATGCCAAAACTTTGACTCTGCTGCTCCTCAGATGCTGCCTGAATAGTTGTGCTTTGCCAGCGCCCACACTTTACGACTTTGATCACCAGGATCTGCAGTCCTCACGTTGCCCATTACTGAGGGCTGTCCCCTCTGCACACTGAGCAGGCGATTAATCAGCAGAAACCCGTTGTAGTTAGAGCTGATAGTTGTGTTCTGAAAAGCTGCATTTGATGAACACTTTTACTAAAAACGTAATTACAATTCAACAAATATTCATTCAGTCCCAGAGTTACAGTTTTGGTTCATGAATTAGGCAGCTTGATAACGAACAGTGAATGACTGAAGAACTCCGAGATACAGAGTATTTCAGGTAATATATTTCAGGTTGGATGTGCTTTACCTTAATGCTGGGAATATTATCAGACAGACAGATATGACAAGGAAACAAGATGACATGTGGAAGTTTGTCATTTTTACCATTACAGAGATGTGTTTGAGGGAGGTCATGGCTGACAACTCAATATTCTGTGGTACCAGAACTATAGTCAGGACAGGAGATAGAGTAAAAGATGAGGTGGTGTTGTCTAATAAATTATCGAGTCATTTACAACTTACGAAGGGACGATATCTTAAATAGATCATCTAATGAGGTTTGGTGGTGAAAGCTCAGTGTTAAAACTATGACAGAAAGACTGCGTGGGATATATTTTAGAACCCCAGATAAAGGAAAGTACGGGAGCAGGTATATAACCAAGATATTGAGGTGTGTCAAAACAATAATAGGATCATTATATTCAGGCATTTCAATTCCAAACATTCATTATAATAGTGATAACTTCTTAAGAGGGAGCAGGTGCTTTGAAATTTATTCCAGAGAACTTCTTATGTCAACATAGAGCAGATACAACAATTGGCAGTGCAGTGCTCGGCCTCACGTGGGGAACGAAGCCAGTCAGGTGTTCCAGGCAGAAGTGGGAGTGCATTATAGGACCAGTGACTGTGATATCACACATTTTGACTTGGCGAAGGAAAAGACCCCAAAATGTTTGAATCATAAAAGCTTTTTGGATTGGGTAGACAGATTTTATGGAAAAAAATGACAATATCTGGGCAAAGTGCAGTTGCTTCTGGGTGAAACTATAGCAGAACAAGGTGGGGTAGGGGTTGAGGGATCATTTGACTAAAATGGAATTGATGACAGTGTCGGCCCAGCATGTTACACCGAAGATAAAATTTAGGAAATCAAGCCCAGAGAACCTCAGATGTCGACACAAATCCTGAACAGGATGAAAAAGGAAAGAGAAGCTTAAAGTAGGTATCAAGTGAGCAGGCCAATGAAGAATATAAAAGAATATAAAAAGTGGAGGGCTAAACTTAAAAAGTCAGTAGATGAGCAGAAGGAGCGGTGATAAAACATTAGCGGGTAAGATTAGCAAGAATCCAAAGTCATGTTTTTGGTATATTAAGGGGAGGACGATAATGCGGGAAAGAATGGGAGTGTGAGGGACTAAGGGGACAGCCTCTTTACGCAGCCAGAGAATATGTTAAATACATTCTACGAGTTTGGCGAAGGAGTTTCTGGATTCAGGGAGAGTGACCGTTTGACCCTTGAGCAAATTGACACAGGAGATGAGGAAGAATTGGAAGTTTATGCAAGATTGAGTGGGCAAATCACCAGAGTAAAGACCACCAAGTCTCACATCAGTGAGAGGGAAACAGTTGTAGAAAATTCGGGGTGCTGTTGAGGCTGGATCATTAAATATCTTCAAGGCTGAGACAGACAGAAATTTATACAAGTGTTAATGGAAATTGCAGAAAAGTGGAATGGGGGATTAACAAAATAAAAATAACCTAATCGAAGGAAAAGCAGACTCAGTTAGAGGATAGACATATTGTTGTCTGTATGTCTAATGGTGTTCTTTTCCAATAGCCCTGTATTCACAAGAACATCACCTCTCTCGAGGGATTCAAGAAATTCATAAATGCGATACTAATAGACAGAAAGCATGACAGGGCTGCGACAACACGGATTGCCTGTTGGGGTGAGGATTTGCATGGACAAGTCACCACTCCCAGAAGGAAGAACTCAGCAAGACACCCTTCAAGTCCAAGCAGAGATCTGCACAGGGGAGCAGGTAGTCAGTGGCCAGGTGTCAAGGAGTGCTGAAGACCTAAACACTGGATCACTGTCGTGTCTCCTTCCTTCGCTGGCCAAAACTATATGTGGAGAGGTAGAGAGACATGCCGTTGTCGCAGAGTAAGCAGTAAGGCTTTGACACGAGAGGCTTCGGACAGCTCCAGCTCAGCAAAATGTACAGGGAAACTGAAATAAAGTCATTTTAACTTTATTGTTATAGCCGTCGAGATGGCAGTTAGGGCAGTCGCACGTTCCTCTTGTGGGATGTGGGAGCTCACTGAAATTTTCACCGTCCCTGATGACTATACGTGTGGACTGTGCACCCAGCTTCATCTCCTGGGAGACCGTGTTAGGGAGCTGGAGATGGGTGGCATGATGGCTCAGTGATTAGCACTGCTGCTTCACAGCACAAGGGACCAGGGGTCAAATCCTGGCTCGGGCAACTGTCTGTGTGGAGTTTGCGCATTCTGCCCGTGTCTGCATGGGATTCCTCTGGGTGATTCGATTTCCTCCCACAGTTCAAAGATGTGCAGGTTAGGTGAATTGGTCGTGCTAATTTGCCTGTAGTGTAGGGGAATGGGTCTTGGTGGGCTGCTCTTTGGAGGGTCGGTGCGGACTTGTTGGGCTGAAGATAATTTAGGATGAATTCAGGGTCATCCGAGATACTGAGGACTTCATAGGTAAGTGCTTTAGTGTGGTGGCCACACCCAAGACACACCCCTAGTTATGTTTTTTTAATGACTGTAATATTCCAGTCTATCGTTCATCGCCCTCAGTTCATTAGCTTTACCTGTCAGTCCTGTTGCATTTAATAAACACAATTTAATCCAACAGGCGTTCCTTGCTTCCTGTCATATTCCAGGTAGAGAGTAGCTGTGCGACCACCAGGAATGGCAAAGGGAGTAGGCGGAGAGTGCAGAAATAACTCGTGGCCAATCCTCTCCATAACATGTAGAACATTTTGGATTGTTGGGGTGATGTCCGTTCAGGGGAAAGCAGCAATAGCCAGGCTGGTGGCATTACCACTTGCTTCGAGGCACAGCGGGAAAGGGTAAAAGTAAAAAGGACGTTAAAGATCGGAGGGTCGATTGTTCGAGGGTTAGATCGGAGATTCTGTGGCCACAAACGGGAATCCAGGATGGTGGGTTACCTCCCCGCTGCTCGGGTCCAGGATGTCTCCAAATGGCTGCTGAACATTCTCAAGGGGTTGCGTGAGCATTCAGAAATCATTATGCACGTTGGCACAAATGATACCCGTTGAAATAGGGCCTCGGTTCTGGAGCGAGATTACAGAGAGCTTGGAGAAACATTTTTTTAAAAAAACCTTGACAGTGGGCATCTCCTTAGAGGGAGATTACTGTCCGAGACATGCACTGGAAGGGACACCAATATCTTTGCGGCCAGTTATGCTAGTGTTACGAGGGTGGGTTTAAACTAGATTGGCAGGGGGTGGTATCCTCAAGAGCAGGGAGGCAAGTGCGAGGCTGGAAGGAGATAGAGTAAGCAGAAATAGTAAATTTAGGCTGGAAAATGACACAGAGAAATGCCTTTTGGATTAAATTGCATCTATTTCAATGCAAGAAGGCCTACAGGTAAGGCTGATGAACTCAGGGCGTGGATAGATAGGTGGGACTGGTACATTATAGCCATTACACAAACATGGCAGAGTGATGGATAGGACTGACAGCTTAATGTGCCAGGGTACAGGTACTTTAGGTGAGACAGAGATGTTGGAAGGAGGGGAGTGGAGTTGCATTTCTGATTAAGGGGAGTATCACGGCAGTAATCAGAGATAAAATAACTGATGAATCACCCAGTGAGGCTTTGTGGGTGGAGTTAAGAAATAGAAAGGTGTTTGTGATGTGATTGTGGATGTGCTATAGGCCCCCAAATAGTCAACAGGAATGAGATAATAAATATGCAGGGAGAGAGGGGAAACCTGCAAGAGCAATAGGGTTATCATAATAGGGGCTTTTATTTTTTCTAATACAGATTGGAACGGCCAGAGCGTTAAGGGATTTTGATGAGATAGAATCTGATAAAAGCTTCAGGAAAGTTTCCTCAAGCAGTATACAGAGAGTTCTACTCGGGAAGGGGAAAAACACAAAATTTTCTTAGGAAATAGGGCAGGACAGGTGACTGAGTTAACAGTGGGGGAGCACTTTGTGACCAGTTACCGAAGTTCTATTAATTTTCAAATAGTTATGGAGAAGGACAAAACTGGTCCACAGGTTCATGTTTGAACTTGGGGCGTGGCTCAGGTCCAGGCCGCTGGGATCAAGGGAATTCCTGGAGGTGTATTAGAGATACAGGAGTTCTGAAAAAGGAAAGCAGTAGGGTGAAAAGGGGGCAAGAAAGAGTCTTGGCTGAGAAGATTAGGATGAATCCAAAAAGTTACTTTAAATATATTAAAAGAAAAATCAAAAACTGGTTAGAAAATAGGACCCCTCGAAGACCAATGTGGACAAGCAAGTGTGGAACTCTATGTGATGGGTGAAGTCCTCAACGAATATTTCTACTCTGTGTTTATCGTGGAGAAAGACATGCTGACTTGAGAACTTGAGGAAGTTAGTGGTGATATCTTAGAGCCAATCTATATCATAGTTGAGGAGATTTTGGACATACTAGAATGTTTGAAAATGGGTACATCTCACGGTCCTTACCCGATATATCCAAGAACACCTCAAGGGGCTACAGAAGAATTTGCGGGGACCCTGGCTTATAATGTTTATCATCAGTAACCACAGGTAATGTCCCGGAAGACTGGAGGATAGCAAACGTTGTGCCCTTATTCAAGAAGAACTGAACAAAAAAAGCCTTGGAACTACAGATCAGTAGGTTGAACATCCGTCGTTACTTGAGAAGGTTCTGAGGGATAAGATGTACATGGATTTAAACAGACAGGCTTTGATTAGGAATAGTAAGTGTGGCTTTTTTGTGAGGAAGATTGTGCCTGACAATTCTCTTAAAGTAAGTGGATGATGTGACCAGGAAGAATGATTTGTGTGGGGCAGTAGATTTCAAAACATGTGGTGTTCGATAAGCACAGCAGGTCAGGCATATTCGAGGGGCAGGAGAATCTATGTTTCGGACATAAGCCATTAATCAGTAACATCCAAAACATCGATTCTCCAGTTCCTCTGATGCTGCCTGACCTGCCGTGATTTCCAGTGCCACACTTTTCGACACTGATCTCCAGCATCTGCAGTGCTCAATTTCTCCATTGGCAGTAGATTTAGTCGATATGGATTTCAGTTACAGCAGCACAGAATGAGGCTTTTTAGCCCCTGGAGCCTAATATACAATTACAGGAGGAGGCCAATAAACCCGTCGGGCTTGTAAAGCTGTAACCAGATCATGCAGCACGAGTATCCAGTTGCACGTCAACAGGTTCAATCTATTCAGCTACTTGAAGTCAGTAACACAGGAAATGGAAGAGGTCACAAAGTGACTGCACTATGGGGTATACTGGAATAAAACCAGGCTACATAGCCTCTCAGACCTGCCCTTCCATTCAGTAAGTCAGGGCTGATTTGCACTCGGCCGCAATTTCTCTTTCATGCCCAATTCTTTGTAGCCCTCGACTCTCTAACGGGTCAAAATCCATTGACACCCACTCGCAACCCCCAAACATTTCAGTGATGTAGCCTCCCCTAACTGTCTGGTCCCAACCATCACTACTCCCTGAGAGAAGGAAACACTCCCCATGTATATACCTTGACCTATTGATATGGATAGAAAATATGAACACAGCGTAAAGTGACTGGCCCTGAGATCATGGTAGTATTTGATTGAGCAAGATGTCAAGGAGACTGAATAAAATTGAACTTGATGGGAATCAGTTGTGAACTCCCCACTGGTTGAATCATTCAGAGCACAATGGGGCTGGTGGACATCAATCCTCCCAGTCCCTGGATATCTCTTTGGGCAATCCTCAGGGTAGCTTCTTCGGCATGAACATCTTCAGCTGCTTCATCAATGTCTTTCCCTCTTTCATGCAATCAGAGGTGGGGATATTCTTTGAAGATTATACAATGTTCAGAAGAATGTGTCACCTCCTAATGTATTAACGTATCAAATCTGGACAACATTCAAGCTTGTGCTGTTGATGTATAGGTAACATGAATCAAAAGCACTGCTGGAGAATAAACATTTCCACGGTTCAAAGACAGAGGGACCCCTTCATCAACTCTAGCTAGTTTCCCAGTAATATAAGAAAGCCATTCAGCCCATCAGATCTATTGGATAACAATAGGTGCAATGCGTTCACTCACTCCTGCCTATTACACAAGAAGACAATTTAAAATAAAAACAGGTGTTGGAATCCAAAATACACACGCAGGAAGCTGGAAGAACAGACTAAGCAAGGCAGCATGAAGACTTTGAGAAGTGTATACCTTGGATATAACCCTTCGTCAGGACTGTGGATGGGAGTAAGGGGGTCTATACATAAAGTGCAGGGGAGGAAGGAGGAGGCAGAGTGGCGAGGTGGGGATTAGTGAACACAGATAAAGGTATCAGCGAGTTGTTGATGGAAGGGCTAAATCGAGTTGGTACCTGGACAAAAGGTGGCTCAGAGGAATGGACGGGAGGGGAGGGCTTGGGAAGGGAGTCGGGGGACTGGAAGGGTGGTTATTTGAAATTGGAGAATTCAATGTTGAGTCCCCGGGGTGCAGGCTGCACAGGTGACAGATGAGATCTTATTCCTCCAAATTATGGTTTGGTTCATTGTGGCAATGGAGGATGCCAAGGATGGCCATGTCAGAAAGGCATTAGGAAAGAGAATTGAAATAGGAAGTGACTGGGAGATTTTCCATTTCACCTAACGACACTACCTTTCAGCTCCCAACCTGATTCATCCCTCCCATCGCCCAACCAGGTTGCACCTAGCACTTGTGTCCACACAGCCGTAACTGACCATCCCCCTGATCTCCCCACCCTAACCACTCCCTTCCATCTTTATCTGCAGCTCCCCCTACCCCACAACCCAGTTCTGAAGAACGGTTATACCTGAAATGTTGACTTTCCCAGCTCATGGTGCTGCCTGGCTTGCTGTGTTCTTCCAGCCTTCTGTTTGTCTCCTACAACCCAGGAAGATAGAGTCTAGTCTGCACAGCGTGCTGGTAGGCAGGAACTAAGGGTTGCCCACTGAAGTCCTTGAACCTCTGCCCTCGGGCCAGGAGGAAGACATTCAGTTCCTCCAGACACTGACACATGAACAGAAGAAGCCATTCAGTCCCTCCAAACTGTTAGACTGAAATAGGAGGATGTCATTGTTGCTGCAACATGACAAACCAATGAGCCATAGACTGCAAAGACAGACTGGTCCATGTTTTTCCTCCTGGCTCCATTGTTAATGGTACACACGTGCTATGTTAACGTGCTTTGCTGACCATGAGGAGGGAAAGTGAATGGTCTGTGCCAAGTCCCAAGGAGGCACCTTCCATCTCCGAGATGTTATGAAATAGGTTAGACTACTCCAAACACTTTTAAGCAGGCAGCCCAGAGCATACCTTTGCAATTTGTTTCGGTAAGTGTACAATGAAAATTACTGGAGGTAATTTAGCTAGGTTGACTACTAGATTTTGAAACAGACGAAAACTTTATTCATAAAATTACACAATGCAACACAAAGAACAGAATAAAAAATCACGACAGAATTCAACTTATTCAGCTAGACTTAGTTATGCTATTCAGAATACACACAACTGTCCCAATAAGCAAACTCCCAATAATAAAAAAAACAGTATAAATGGAACACAAACTTCCAGGTTGAAGTTGAAGGTCAGAAAAGAGAGAGAGTTTCCACACAGCTCCCAGTTAAACTTTGAGTTCAAGACTCAACTGAAAACTGGTCAGCTCAGCTCGTTCAGCTACAGTAGCTCACCACACTCCGTTCATTATACTGGTCACTTATAAAGCATGGCCACTTTGGCCTGAAGACTCATCTGTTTCCATATAAATAAAAGACCTCTGAACATACTTTTCATCTCTACCAAAACAAACTGATCGGAGCTTGGAGAAAGTGAGGAAATGATTATGCTCTAAACGTCGATTCTCCTGCTCCTTGGATGCTGCCTGACCTGCTGCGCCTTTCCAGCAACACATTTTTCAACTCTGAATGGAGCTTGGCCCCGTTTTATTGTTCCTCTGAAAAAAAAACCAAGGACAGAGTCTACTTGAGCCAAGGAACAGCTTTTCGACAAAAAGGGACTTGCTTTGTGACACATCTCTCCCCACTTAAAAAAAAACATCAATGCTAAAAGGTAGCTGCATTTTTAACCCTTCAAACCCAGTTAGTAGTCTCAAAACTGACAGCTCTACTGTACTAAATGTAAACATTCAAACATGCACAAACCCATACAAAACCAGGCTGCTGTATACCCACCACCGAACACCTCCGTATCTCATTCTAGTCTCAGTAACTCATCAGCTTTCACGTTTTCGCGATCTGCCACATGCATAATTGTCATTGAATGGTTGAAACAACAAGCTCCATCTAAACAGTCTGGCATTTTTGTCTTTAATTTTTTCCACAAATGTCAATGGGTTGTGATCAGTTTATACGATTGTCTCAGATGCATTGCTGGTAATATACACACAGTTATGGTGTAATGCCAACACCAATTTTAAAGTCTCTTTCTCCACAGTTGAACATTTCTGTTGATGAACGTTCTACTTCCCAGAAAAACACCCGATAGGTCTTTCTATTCCCTCATCACCCTCCTGCAGGAACACTGGACCAATACCGACATCACTGGCATTGATAGCCACCTTGAAAGACTTCGTGTAATCTAGTGTAGCTAATATTGGGGCAGTGTCGAACACAGGGTTTAGGCTGGAAAATGTCTTTTGACAGTCCTCTGTCCACTGAGAGTTCTTGCCCTTGACAATTCGGTAAGTGGAGCAGCCACACCGCTTAAAGTTTGGCACAAACTTTCAGTAAAATCCAGTCAAGCCCAGGAACAATAGTATTACATATTTCTTTTTGTCGACGTTGTGGAACATTCCCCAACTACTTTCGTTTTTGTATCTCATGGGTCCATTGGTCCATGTCCAATAACGTGACCCAGGAACGTGGCTTGGCTTTCTCAAATTCACTTTTAGCTAGGTTTACCAGCAAGCCTGCCTTCTGAAGTCAATCAAACACGTCCGATAAATGCTGTAAATGTTCCTTTCATGAGTGACTAAAAACTACCATGTGACCAATGTACACCACATAGTTGGGTAATCCGACAATGACCTCATTATCAGTCTCTGAAAGGTGGCTGGATCATTTTACGTATTAAATGCCACAACTTTGAACTGATGCAATCCATTTAGTGTTGCGAAAGCCGAAATTGCCTTTGCTCTCTCTGACAGAGGTCCTTGCCAGTAGCCTCTGAGCAAGTCAAACTTAGAAATGTAAGTAGCTTCTCCCACTTTTTCGACAAAGTTCTCCAAACATGGAATTGGATATGCATCAGTCTTTGTAACGAAGTTCAGTTTGTGATAGTCCTCACATGTCCACTGGGTAACATCTGGCTTTGGCGCCATGACTATTCATGAGCTCTAAGCACAGTAACTCATTTCGATTTTGCCATCTAGGAGCGTGTGCTCTATTTCCTTCTGAACCTGTGCCAACTCTAGAGGATAATGCCTTTAACGATGTTATTTAATCAGAACAGCATCTCCTGTGTCTACATCATGCACAATATGTTCGTACTTCCCAGTTTATTTCTGTATATCTCTCCAAGATACCGTAATAACACTTTCTGGTCACTATGCTTTTCTTGTGGAAGGTAACTCAATAATTTATCCCAACTTTTGGCAACTTTCTCATTGTTCAATTTGATATTCGGAATGTCCAATTCATAATCCTCTGAACTTGGTTCTTCCTTCTGTGCTGTAATCATTAATACCTTCTCCTGTTGCTTTCCTTCCCTATCAAAATACCTGTTGAGCATATTCACATGACACACTCCGTGAGATTTCTTCCTGTCTGGAGTCCGTACCAAATAGTTCACCTCATTTAATTTCTTCCCAATTTGATATAGTACACTAAAACTTGCTTCTAAAGGCTCGACTGTTACTGGAAGTAACACCAATACCTTATTCCCAATTGAAAAATTGCCAATTTGTGATTTCTGATCCACTTCCTGTTTCATTGTATGCTGCGATACTTTTAAATGCTGTCTAGCCAACTCTCCAGCTCTATTTAATCGTTCCCTAAAATTTGACACATTGTCCAAATGAGTGGTCTCTG
The DNA here is from genome assembly GCF_047496795.1 of Chiloscyllium punctatum. Taxonomy (NCBI): domain Eukaryota; kingdom Metazoa; phylum Chordata; class Chondrichthyes; order Orectolobiformes; family Hemiscylliidae; genus Chiloscyllium; species Chiloscyllium punctatum. The sequence continues at coordinate 7,775,923 of NC_092769.1, forward strand.
AATTCTGCCTTATTAATTTCTCCTTAACCAATGTTAACGGTCCTTTTACTTCATACTCAAAAATTAATTCAAATATTCTGAATTTGGTCGATTCATTCTGTGCGTCTCTGATCACAAATAGTTCAAAAGTAATTTCCTGATCGCAATCATCTGGATTATCCTGACCATAAACCCTCAACATGGTCTTCACTGTTTGATGCCATCTCGCTCATGTTCACTGTGATTCCGAATACTACGTAGCAGATTTGAATTGCTTTATTCCCAAGTTATCGATCACCTGCTTGAATAGTTCGGATGTGAGGTTTGATCTATCTGGATCTCTTGGTAGTCCGTACCTACGTAAAAAATAAGTATTTGTTTCTACAATTCTTTTAGCTGTGATGCTGCATAATGGGTCTGCCTCTGGAAATCTAGTTGACACATCCATTATTCTTAAGAAATACTTATTCCCACTTAGTCTTTGCGATAGGGAACCTACACAATCTATCATGACTCTTGTGAAAGGTTCCTCAAATTTGGAATAGGTATTAACGTTGGAGGTTTTATTACTGCGTATGTGACATGTTTGAGACATTTGGCAATATTCACTACATCTTTGTGAAGTCCAGGCCAGTGAAAATATCTTTGTATTTCAGCCTGTAATGTCCTCACCCCGAAATGATCTCCAAGTTGTAGCCCACGTGCCACTCGCAGCACTCCCTTTCTATACCCAACAGACAAAACAATTTGATGAATTTCTGTGCACGTCTGATCTGCTTCAATGTGTGCTGATCTCCATATCTGCATTAAAACATCATTTGTTCAGTAATAACACACAGGAATGCATTCATTCTCTTTCTTGCTAAATATCTTTTGATATAACTTCTGTAACTGCTCATCTTCCTACTGTAATTCAATCAGCTCAGCAGAGCTAAAAATACGTTCATGTTTTCCTACTCGCTCCGTCTGTTTTCCACTTATCTGATCATAAAGAAACTTTTGGATAACTCTACGGCAGCTTCGTTATCTGTGCCTTTATCCTGCTTAAACCTGTGCTTCTGTGATCTTCTGGTGATGCAATCAGGGGAAATTCCTGGAGACATATTCTCCAGGTCTTCAGTTGCCTGCATCTCCACTGGCTTTTCAACTAGAGTAGGCAGCATGCCGACCTGTGAAGCAGCTATATTATTTGCAAGGACAAATTTTATTTCTAGAGCTGAAAGTTAGGGGTCTAGTACACCTACCGCACATGCTCCAATCTTCTCTGGACACTCTAGCCTCACTTTACATAACTGAGCACTTTTTTCCTCACTATGAATTCCTGTTATCAGCACATTTTCTGGAAATAGTCTCTCAAGAGTGCATAAAGCCTCACCCCTCAGCATTACAGACTGAAAAGATCCTGTGTCAATTAATATTGAAACGTTCTTACCAATTAATCCTGGCCTATGTGAATAAACTTTACCCTTTCATGTAAGTTTTGTTTGCAGCTTTGGCACGTCCACTGATCATCTTGTACACTCTGAGGCAGTTACGACTCCAACAAAACTTCCAGGCTTGTTTGGTTATCCTACATCTGGTTTTCTCCCAGCCCATCAACACTGTGATTTTGTGTGGCCATCTGTTTTACAATGAAAACACGACAGGTTTTTAACTTCTTTGTCCCCCTCAAGGTTTTCTTTATTACTGTGGTAAATTATCCTTATGATCTACACTGTGATCTACCTTACCCTTTGCACGTGAGGATATCTCTTTGCTCGAATTTCTGTCCCTCAGAGACTCGAACTGGTTCTGGAAGCCAAACCAAGTTTATGGACCAGTTCATAATCATCAGCCATTTCAGTAGCTAACCTTGCTGCTTACACTCTCTGCTCTTCAACCTGAGTTTGCACTACTTCAGGCAGTTTGAATTCCTCCAAGTGTTAACCTCTTTAAGGGCATCATAGCATTGCTTGAATTTTAAAGCTCTTATCCAACTATTGAAATTAGTCTGTTTGATCCTTACAAACTCACTGTAGGTTTCACCAGGATCCCTCATTAAATTCCTGAAATTTTGCCGTTGCAGACAAAATGTTTTTTTAACCTCCTTATACTCCCCAGATACCTCCTGTGATAGGGATGTGAATACCTTAACAGTCCTACCTACAAGTTTCGTTTGGATCAACAACATCCACATAGCCTCTGGCCACTGCATTTGTTTAGCCAATTTTTCAAATGAGATGAAAAGGTCATCACATTCTTCTCATCAAATTGAGGCGATGCTTGAACATACTCAACCAAATTCTCACTAGGCTTCTGGCTACCAGGGGCTTTCCCATCCTCACTCTCTTCCTTACTAGGCCCACCCTCAGCCGTTATCTCCAGCCTTTTACACTGACTTTTCTTTTTAATTGTCATTTTTTGTTCTTCAAAAGTTCTCTCTTTCTCTCTCCCCTTTTGCTCTCTCTTTAGCCATTCTTTCTTTTTACTCTCTGTTCTGCTGCTTTCTTTTCTCCCCCTCTTCTGTATTTTATCGAAAGTCAAATGTTTCATTTTGGATATTAGTTTGATTGGGTTGAGAAAACTTAGAATAGTAATGGTTATTTCAGTCGCCAAACGTTTTCTGGGTGTGCATGCAGTAACTTTGGAAATTTTACGAAAAATGAATAAGACCAAGTTGCAAGAATTAGCAGAGAAGCTGGAATTGGAACTGACTGCTTCTGTGAGGAAAGGAGAGATAATTACAGCGGTATCCCGTCAATTAAACTTGCTGGAGAAACCACCAGAATCAGAGATGGCAATAATTCAGTTGCAAATGAAACATCTTGAGCTAACGGCGAGAGTTAAGGAAAGGGCAGCCAAATTCCTTCACACTCTCCTCACGATACCATCACTGCAGGGATTAGTCTAGGGAAACTCCATTACACCGTCTCTCTGTAGCAAGATCATTGAGTATAAATGAAAGAAAATACTGTCTCAAGTATACTCCACAACTGCAGGACGGTGTCTTCACTCTTATTCTTTAATCATTTTGTAATGAACGATACTACTCAGTTGTTGTGCTGATTACTTGCTGAGTCATAGAATTAGAGAGATGCACAGCATGGAAACAGATCTTCGGTCGGACCTGTCCGTGCCGACCAGATATCCCAACCCAATCTAGTCCCACCTGCCAGTACCCGACTGCTCTGTATGAATTCTGTTAGTGCCTCATGATCAAGGACATCCAGCTCCTTTTCACCAAGAGCACTTCCCATCATCTCGCCTTCTCATAAATACAAACTGAGAAGGATGGCATTTTTTGTCAATCATTTATTTGCCTTATGAAGCAAAGTCACAGCAACAACAACATCACTGTTGCCATTCGAGTTGATTGGTGATGCTGAGGAGGCGATGGCCGAGCTGTATTATTTCCGAGTATTAATCCAGGGAATCAGGTAATGCCCTAGACACCGGATCCGAATCCCACAATGGCAAATGTTGGAAATTAAATTCAATAAAATATCAGGAAGTAAGAATCAAATGAAACAATGAAACCAATGTCGATTGTCCTACTTTGCACCCTCATGCCCTTCAGAAAAGGAAATCTACCATCTTCAGCTGGTCGGGCTTACATGTTACTCCACAGCAATGTGGTTATCTCTCAGTTGCAGTTTGAAATAGCCAAGCCAGCCACTCAGTTATATCAGTCACTTCAAAGCCTCAAAGAAAAGAAACTGCATGGACCTCAGCACTGACTACTTACAGCCCACAGACTGCAGTGGGTCAGGAAGGCAGCTCACCAACACCTTCTCAAGGACAATGAGGAAAGGGAATTCAATACTGGACCAGCATCCCATTACTGAATAAAAGACGATGATCACACTCAGGGAAGAGAGAACAACAGACATAAATAACTTTAAGAAGGGACTTTGACATATACCTTACATGGTCACGATTATCAATAATATGGGAACAGGAAAAACATAAGTCATGTTTAATTTCAGCTTTTATTTCCATCCCAGCTGATCATCAACAATCCCTGTGTTTGTTTCTTTCTCTCTATCTCTCTCTTTTCCCATCTATTCAACTCAATCCTTCTCCCCTTCATAATAGATGTCGGTGTCACCAACATCAATCACACTATTTCCCAACTGTGTTCAGTTCCGATGTATGAATCGAATTGCCAATTCTATTTTTCTTTCGACCCGAGGGCGCTGCCAAATCTGCTCAGTTTGTCTGGCACTTTCTCGTTCTTTATTGTTTCTGATCTGTTGCATCATTCTTTGCTTTATATAACCTTTAATTTTGTTACTAATTGGAGTGTCTATATTGCTGACCGGGGCAGCATTTTTTGACCTAACCAAATGTCATTTACTGCGTGGTCATTCTTTCAGGCAGTACAGAACCAAGCACATTGCTGTGGGTCTCACATCAATCTTAAGTCAGACCAGGGAGTAACGCAAGATCTATTTACCAAAGGACATCACTGAAATAGATAAACGTAAATGCTGGAGATGTAATGGTTGTTATTAGTAAAACTTGCTTTTTTTCCCAATTCCTGTCTTGTGTATTTACTTTCTGACATCGTCTGTGGTAGGATGTGGAACAGTGTCTTTCTGTGTAATAACCTGTGCATCTGAATGACATTTCTTCCGACATTACTGCTCTGAGAGAGTGTTCCTGTCATTAAGTTATTTTAGAGACAAGAACAAAGATGTGATCGAAATATTTGCAACTGAAAGAGTGCTTAGAGGAGAGGTGGAACCATACCGTCTGAATTTTACCGAAGCATAGATAATAGATAATGAAGCGTTAGCATTGAAGCCAAGATGGTGACTGGGCATATAATCGAGCTGGTAGTGGGTTGGTTTGGTGATGGACAGAATACCGAGACATAAATGAATTCAGGGAAGAAAGGTACTTCGGTATTGTGAACAGTCTTGTTCTCAGATGTTTGTGAGGGCGGGGGTGTGGATGGTTCTGAAATTTGTGGGTACTTAATGGAATTTGCATTTGAAACTGAAGACAATAGTTTTCGTCTTTGACAAATATAGATATTAGAAATAGCAAAGAAGTTCGCCTTGGTCGAAGAGATTAATAAATGGATAGAGATGAAGAAACTTACCGGGAACACCAACAATTGCGAGGATAGGATAGTAACCCGCCTGGATAATCATCAGTGCACCCCATATCCGATATGGTAATGGTGACCAAGACCAGGAAAAAATGTAAAGACCCGAGGATAAACTCCTGTCCATTGTTGCAGCATTCCAGTCTAATGTTCTCACATTCTGATCCATTAATGGATCATTCCAGACTATTCTCAGAGGTTTAAATCTCGTTTTTGTGTCTCTGCAGCTGCTGATCCCTTTTAGCGTTGGAGTTGATGCATCTGCTGCTACAATGGCATAAACCATTGCAAGAGGCCCCTTACCAAAAAGAGACGGAAAACATCCAGTGACACAACTAGGATCCATGGAGACTGGCATCAATCACAGTCACTGAACAAACAGCTCCATTTAACCCCTTTCAGTACGGTTCCTTCAGTTCACAAAAACTGCTGGACTGGATTGAATATTGGCACCACTGGCTATTGATCACATCTCCCATCACCCATTGCTCTCGTGAAGTTCGTAGTGAGGGAGAAAGATGTATATTTTCTTATCGAGGCTAGATGATTCTGCTGCGTTGTCCGTTTGCAATACTGTAACTGGCTGAACCCCCCCCCCCCCCCCCCACCACCACCACCACCACCCTCAAAAATCATAATCTACATGCTGTTACCGTGCAGATCTCTCCTCGACTGGAATACGCATCAAACAATATATTTACAGTGGATATGTTTGCACTCCATACATAGGAAATGTGAATTTGCCTGGGCATTCCTTTAATTGATCTAATAAGGCAATTTTGTATTTTCAACTCCAAATGTGCTTCAGTATTTTTTAAAATATAAACTCATAAACACCTTAACACACTTTATTAAGCACAAGTTTCTGAATTTCTCCTCATGGTAGCATCATGCCAGGGTTTAGTCTGGATTGAATCGCTGATAAGATCATTCTTTATAAAGTTGATTCAACCTGTACACAATACACCTCACAGTCTCTCAACAAAACACTATTTTTGGGAAAGATACATTTACTCTGGTACTTTCATCATTTTGCATGATGAGCCACATATCATTTACTTCCTACTGTGTAAGAATTCTGTTTGTGACTTATGACCAAGCACATCCAGGTCTGTTTCAACAACAGCACTTCCCAACCTCTCACTATTTAATGAACATAAATGTGAATGATGATATTTGTTGTTCATATCTGAAATACTTTATATCTTGCGAAGAGGTATTGCCCAAACACTGATCCTTCTGATACACCAAAGCCTTCATTCCAGATAATTACATTACTCTCTTCCTTCTCTCGGCTATCCAACTTTTAATACATTCGGTGTATTCCACCCCTACCTACCCATGGACTCGAACATTCCCCACTCATCTGTATTCAACCATGTCAAACATCTACTGAAAATTCAAATACTTCATTCCCACTGGTTCTCAATTGTCGATGTCACAACGGACAATCTCCACAAAATCCAGCAGTTTTATCAAAGATCAAGATCATTTCCCCTTCCTGAATCTCGATTGACTCTACTGAATCATGTCATTATTTTCCAAGTGTCTGGTTGTCACATTCCTCACAAAAGGTTCCAATGTTTTTCTCACAGCTTACATCAAGCTAACCACTGTTTAGTTTGCTGTTTGCTCTCTCCGTCCTTTTTTAAATATTTAGGTTTACAATAGCTGCTTTCAAATCTGGAGGATCCTTTCCAGAATCTAACCAGCTTTGAAGAATAATCAGTAATTCTTTCACTAGCTCTACTTCCACCTCCTCAATACTCGGCTATGTAGCTCATCAGATGCAGCAATATACCAACCTTAAATTCAATGTGATTTTGAAAGACGTACCTTTTATTAATTCTAATTTCCTGCTGTTCCTCATTTTTACCAGTCACTCTGTTCCCTTATATTTCTGGAAGTTTCTTTCAGTATCTTCCTCAGGGAGATGGACACAATATATTACTCTCAGCGGACAGTTGGGTTCTGTCAGCCAGTGAATATATCGGAGGACTGAACTTCGGTGATGATGGATATGTTACTCACTCCTGCCTGGAAAGTTCCAGAATTAATCCAGTTTAATTTATGGTGAACATTAACACAGTCCTGTCACTGGTGTGAGGCTACACAGTATATTGAAGGAGGGGACACAGCTCCGTGACCACCTCAATTTTGAAACAAACTGGTTTCATACCTGACACCTGGTCCAGCTTAGACAAATGTCCCGGGAAATCCCAGGAAAGATAATGTACTGTCCTGCACCTCCCTATTTATAGACCTTTCCTTCCGTGGAGCCTCATTTCCATTTGTTTACCATGGACCCAGACACACTGTAAATGCAGTGTATAGAGTGGGGTCACCAGACCCAGCAGCTGACAATACAAACCCGAGATAAGCATCCACAGTAACTCCACTGATTTTCCAATGACAGGAACAAGTAAATTCCCCACACGGAATGTGCACGCGCTCAGTGTTGAAAACTATCTACACTCCTGAGTTTCTCTTCCTAGCTGAGAAAGCCGTTGCATCTCTGCACACTCCCACAGTAAGAGGTTCTCTCTCCAAAGAAGCAGTTGACAATGTACCATTAACTTCCTCTATATCTCAGCAACTATAACGGCAGCACCAGTATTGCAAATGGATTCGATCATCGCACTCAGAGAAGAGAGATAAGGGAAACTAATTCACTTTAAATAGGGAAATATCTAAATGGACGCGATATTCAGGAATATGGCAAATGGAGAAATGTGAGAATAACTTGCCATTTCTTTTCCTTTCAGTTCATCATCAGCAATCCCTTTGCTTACTTTTCATTTCTTTTCCTCTCTTTTTCTGGCCATTTCACCATCCATTCAATTTAAACCTAAAGATACCAGGATAAATAATATTATTTCCCAGTTTGCTTTCAGTTGTGAAGCAGGGTCAAAACATTATCTGCATTTCTCCTGACAGAGGCTGCCATACCTGTGAGATTCTCTCACACATTCAGACTCTGGAAAGTTTTATTTTCGATCTCTAGAACCCACCATTCATTGATTTATTTCACTTTAATGTTGTTTCACGGGATGCCAGCATCACGGGCAAGGGCAGCATTTGTTGTCCATCACTAATTGTCCTTGACCACGCGGCCATTTGTCAAGACAAAATGGAGCCAACAATGTTGCTGTGAGTCTGAAGTCACACTGAGTTCAGATTGGGTAATAATGTTAAGTTTCTTTAACAAAGAATATCAGCAAAATAATAAAAATAAATCTTAACGGCTTCTAGTTTCCATGAGTGAAATTATTCCAATTTTTGTCATTCGAATTTAAGCTCTGACATCGGCTATGGTAGGATGTTAAACACTGCCTTGGAGTCACAGCCCGTACCTCTGAATTACCCGTCTAGTTACATGATCACACTGATACTGAATCCTTATCGCCTAGTCCGTATTCCCTAGTTCCTGCCAGAGAGAGATGGCGGAGAAATCAGTTTAACTACCAACAATAAAAAGGATTTTGGGGAAAAAAGCGAAAGGGAGATTGAGAGACAATTTCATGTAAGATCACAGGTTTCAGAATGCTGAAATGAAGGCATTTTGACAGCATCCTACAACATGAGCCAGTATTCCCGAATGATAGGTGAAGGGGATATTGGCGTCAATAAAGATGAGGGAGAGTTTTAGATGAACATTTGTTCTGCAACTTTGTAACTGGGTGTGGGGTCAGCAGAGTCTTCGACTCATTGGGCTGAATCTAACAACAGTTTGTCTCAGTGACATTTTTATTGAGTGTGACAAAGGGATTATCTATACGAGACTGAACTAGTTTCATGGCGCTATCTTATCGAACTCACCACATTAACTACCCACTCAATCTCATAGTGTTCCTCGCATTCCATGCCACCCCAATTCTCCAACCCAACATGGCTGGAGGGACTCACCATCGCACTGATGCCCCTGTCTATTCTATGATCACTGACACTGGTGCCATATTTAAAAGGCCAATGGGCACACTGTTGTACTTCCTCAGTTTGAAGCCACCCTGCACAGTTGACCCCGAGCATGGCAGGTCAGGGGAGCTAACACCACGGTTTTTCATCAGAGGCACAGAGGCCCTAGTGGATGGGCTAGTATGGGGGTTATATGGGGGTCCATTCTCTTCTCAGAGGAGGCCTCACCACCAGCCCCACCGAGCATGGTCTGAGCTCACTACCCAGCTCAGTGCAGTATCTGCGGTCTCTCTCTCTCTCTCTCTCTCACACACACTTTCAATATGGAATTTTCCAGATAGTGTTCCAAAGAATTCCCATTGTCAGGTATAGGAACTTTCAGTCATTCAACCCCCTGGGTGCAAAAATATGCACTTATTTTATATCCAATCACATTTAGTAATTCGGGCTATTTCACTTTGTCGCACATTATTGTATTCAGCCAAACACTGCTTCTCAACACTTGTCGCATTATGAAATACAATTTTGAGCAGAGAACATTTTATCCTCACTGTTATCTGGACCATTATCTGAATTGTACCATTTTCCTTGTTATGAAAGTTTCTCTTGCCCTTTGCCTGTGCCTGTTTCTGTCTGTAACAGTCACACTGTCTCCCACTCAGTTGGCGGGATGGCTGGTTTGTGATGCAGAGGGAGGCCAGCAGCGCAGGTTAAGTTCCCCACACTGACAAGAGTACCATGAAGGGGACGTTCTCTCAACAATGGGCAATAGAGCATGGCCAATCCACTCTAAGCTGCACATCTTTGTACTCTGGGAGGAAAGTGGAGCATTGGGAGCGAACCCACACAGATGCGTGGGGAATGTTCAAACTCACCTGAGGTTGGAATTGAAACCAGCTCCTTGGTGATGTGCGGCCACAGTGCTAACCACATATCCATCATACACCTCAGTTAGCTCTGTTAATTACTTGTAGCTGACTAAAGAAATCCAACTGGCTTGTTCTGATAACTGAACTTGACCCAGTATTAGACCCTTATCATCGGCCATATCGCCAACCTGGTTACATTTAGAATTTGTTGTGAGCAGTGGAGGAGTGGGACTAGAAATGGAAACAGTGACACCCTCCAACCTCAGTCAGAACCGGACAGAGGAGAAATTCACAAAGTGGGAATTCATTCAAGTGGGAATTCTCTCACCCAGAAGATTGGGAGGGCTGAATCTTAATATTATATCGAGGCTGGCTTTGTCTGATTTTCCATAGACAGGTGAATCAGGGATCATTGTGAAATCAGAGAAAAGTGCAGCTGGAAACACAATGAGATGAGCCATGACCTTATTGACTGGTGGAATAGTGTCAAAATTCCGAATGGCCCAGTCATGTCCGTTCCATTCAGCCCTTCGGTCCTGCTGTGCAGGAGCAGATTGAGGCCACTCCGATGGTTTGGTGTTGTTTGGCAAATGTATGGGAAAATCCAGGCTGGGTCAGGCAGTGACTCCCCTCCCCCAATCCCTCTTTTCAGGCTTCCCCTCTCTGACACTTCTGCTCCTGATGTAGGTCATGTTACAGGCTCAGATTCGCATTGAATACAGCCCTCATGCCCCACACAAGGTCAACTCAGACAAACCCTCTGCCTGCAACATTTTACATCATGACTTCCAGGAAAATAATCAAGTATTTTCCAAATACATAAATAAGAACGGAAGAAATAGGAACCTGCGCTCATTCAATAAGAACATGGCTGATCTACTCCACGGCTCAACTCCACTTTCCTGCTAACCCCTTGCATCCCTCAACTGGCTGAAATGTCACAAACCAATCCACCCGTCTGTAAATATAATCAGTGACACAACCTCCATAACTCTCGGGGTTAGGAAATTCCAGCCACTCACTACATTCTGAAAGAAGACATTTCTTTACATCTCAGTTTGAAATCGATATTCCTTATTCTGTATCTACATATCTGACTTCGAGACTCTGCTCTGGTGTGGAACCACATTCTCAACAACGACCTTGTCAAACCCCCTCTGTATCTTATCCGTTTCAGTAATGTCACTCTCATTCATTTAAACCACAATGAGAATCGCCTCAGCATTTTTGATGTATTCAATAATTCAAACCTTTCATTCCAGGAACCAGTCAAATGAACCAACATTTCTGCATCAGCATGCTGACGTAATATACAGGAACAGTCCAATCCGTTGTACTGCTCCTTTTTTGGGAGTCCTCTCTATTTAATAACAGCCTGCCTTTTGGTTGTCAGTGTCATCCTCAAATTCGAATGTATATCGCACTCAGCTCCCGTCGTCAGGAGCTGAATGCAGCTGTTGTAAGCAGCTCTTGCCGTCGGACTGATATTTGTGGTACTCCAGTAGATACATTATTTTTCATAAAGATCGATGAATCATGACTCTCCGATTTGTAAGTGTTTACCAAGTGTCATCCCATGCTAATGCATTACCCGTCAGACTATGAGCTTCTGTCTTGTATAAGAACCTTTACTTTGTGATACCTTGTGGAAAATCTCTAGAAAGCCTCATGTCTACCAGTCCCCCTTTATCAAGGCCACTTGTTACATTCTCATAGAATTCCAGAAAGAACTTTGCATTATTTTACATGCAAAATGTAGTTCTCCTTTAACAAGACCATGCTGACTCTGTGTGAAGCTTTTCTTAATGCTCTGCATTTCCTTCCTTAATAACAGACTCTCACAGATTCCCAGCAAAAATGGTTAGGCTAAATGTTTCCTGCTTTCAGTCTCGCTCGTTTCTTGAAGACAGGCGCCACATTAGAGGGTCTCCAGTATCACTGATCACTCCTTTAATCCAGAGAGCTATGGAATATTTAACACAGAGCCACCAGCCACTCTGTGACCACTTCTTTTAAAACCAGCTATGAATTGCTGATGACCTGTTTACCCTTGGTCTTATCTATTTGAGAATTGTCTTGTTCCTCATGTTAGAGACAGCTCAATATTTTCCCTGCTGTTACCATTTTGCTTATACCATTGAAATATTTACAGCTCCTTTACCTGTGAGGAATGATGTAAAATACAGGTGTAAATTGTCTGTCTGTTCCCTGTATCCAGTTCCCCAGTCACACCCTCCAAATATCCTCAATATACTTTCCTGACTTCGTTTGTGTCAAAGATCACACACACACACACCTTTTTAACTCTTCTTACATACATGGAAAAGCTTGTACTGCTTGTTTTTATATTTCTTGCCAATTTACTTATATCACATCTTTTCTTCCCTTTTCTTCGCTTTCTATATTCATACAGCCTTATCACATACAAACACAATCTTTGGTCCAACTTGTCGATGCCAGGTTTTCCAAACTAAACTATTCCCATCTTCTTGCATTTGGCCCATATGCCTCTCAACGGTCCCCATTCACATGTTCGTCCAAATGTCTTTTAAATGTTGGAGGTGTACTTGCATCTGCCAGTCTTCCTCTGGCAGCTCATTCCATAAACACGTCACCCTCTGTGCAAATAACAGTTCCTTCTTCGTCCCTTTTAAATCTTCCCTCTTCCACCATAAACCTATGGCTCTATGAGTTACTTTACCTATCCTGTGGAAAAGACCTCGGCTTTTCACCCTACCCAAGTCTCCCCTGATTTTGTAAATTACTATAATGTCACCCCTCAACCTCTTAAACTCCATCTGATACTAATTTCAAGAACAATCATTTAAAGATCAGCACTGTAAATTTGAAACAATGTTAAAAGTGACAGGTAAACAACGCTCAGCCCAAACTTCATACTGTTATTTGTTTTCTTCTTTGTGTTACAATACTGAGGCAGCATGAAAATCTTACTAGTGCCTATAAACCGTCAAGCACCTGAATTCCTTTGCCTGACGGCAGTGATCTCTACAGTGAAAATGTATCTCTGGACAGATATATATAATACCACATGTTCAACATTCTCCCCCCCGGCCTCCGTATGACCTTATGTGATTGTGTCTTCTTTATCTTTCATTCAATAGAGAGAACCCCTTTCCCCCATTCACAACTTAATTTAATCTCATTTTATACCATCTTCTCTTTTCACCACTGCGAAAAGCCTGTTTATCTGCTGTCACACTCTCTTTTCCCTGTCACCTACCCCCCACCTCTCGCAAGGAACTAAAATGCCCAGGTTCCAATCCTTTTCAGTTCTGAAGAAGGATCACACTGGACTTGAAAAGCTAACTCTGGTTCTCTGTCTCTGCAGATGCTGCCAGACCTGCAAAGTTTCTCCAGAAATGAACAGGCACAGCACAAATTTTCAATTAAACAAATAACTATGAATACTAGAAATAAAAATGCACAAATTGCTGTAGGAAGTGGGAGCTTTGTCGAAGGGTCGCTGGACACGAAAGATGAACTCAGCTTTCACTTCAAAAGATGCAGCCAGACCTCTTTCGTTTCTACAGCAGTTTCTGTTTTTGAACATTTTCCAAAGACATGTGTTGAATCTGCTCCAACGCCCTGTCCAGCAGAGAGCGCTGTACATTAGGAAGTGAACAAAACGCAAAGTGCACAGGTTCATTGTCTCTGAAACGACAAAGGCTGGTATCACTGACACGACTGAGGTCTTAATCATGGTCAGGGAGAAAAACAGAGGAAAAAACATTCACTTCAAACATAGAATATGTTATGATGGGAAAGAAAATGATTCAGATTAATATGTTAAAGTAACGTAACAAATTGGAGGCGTGACATCAGGGAGAGACCCTCAACAGAATGAGAATATGAAACTGGATGTGTTTGCACATCAGAAACCAGGTCAGGTTACTGAATACAGGGCTGATGGATGAATGGGTATGGATGTGAACTGGTGGAAAGTCAGTAGAATTGATTTGTTGTGCAAATATCACTGGATTACTGATCCAGAGCAGGATAATTCTCTGGCAGCTGGTGGAAGTTGAAAACGATAAACAAAATATCGAGACATAAAATCTGGTGCCAGTAATATTGACCTTGAATCTAATGTCCATTGTAAACATCTGTTCCCTCCCCAATGAACTTTCAGGAAGTGAATCTTCCGTGCTTCCCGGTCTGGTCTACAAGTGTCTCCAGACACACAGACATGTGCGAAACTCTATAATGGTCTCTGAAACGGCCAAGCAACACACTCAATTGTATCAAATTGCTCTGAGTTCTTAATGGATAAAACCAGACAGAACACTGGCAACGAGCTTTGGAAAAGGAACAGGAAACACAGTCCTTTCAACCAGACAGATGCTGCCCTCCTAACGTTTAAGAGATTGTGAAAACAATGACAGAGCTTTCCCACAGACTGCACAGAAACATCAGGAAGGGAGCAGGGCATTAGACACGTTTAGCTCCCTGTTCTAGCACATGGAGACAAGTCTACTTTTATAACCCTGGTTAATACATTCTTCAGAAACTCATCAATTCCAGTCTTATGTTGCTCAATGATTGACCGTCCAACCCATACAATCACAGAAGCACCGACTCTGTACTGTCAGAAATACAGCACGATCTACATTAGTCTTACTTTCCTATACGAGGCCCATAACCATGTATGTTATGGCACTTCAAGGGCACGACCATGTATTTATTAACGGTTGTGATGTTACCTGTGCCAACTGCCCTCTCAGGCTTCTCTGCTTCAAAGTAAACAATCCGAGCTGATCTACTCCATCCAAGGGAACAGCCTAGTGAATCTCCACTGCACCCTCTCCAGTACAATCACATATTTCCTGTAATGTGGCTCCCAGAACTGTACACAGTATTCCATTTGGCCTAACCAAAGTTACACATAGCTCTTCTAATCTGTGCCTCCATGAATAGAGTCCATGTTTATGGTCACTATGATTTGTCAACTTGTGCATTAAGCTGTTTCATCACATTCAGGGGTATTAGATTAGTTTATTTACAGTGTGGAAACAGGCCCTTCGGCCCAACAAGTCCACACCGACCCACCGAAGCACAACCCACCCATTCCCCTACATGCACCACTTTACCTAACACTACGGGCAATTTAGCATGCCAATTTACCTGATCTGCACATCTTTGGACAGTGGGATGAAACCGGCGCAACAAGACGAAACCCACGCAGACACGGGGGAATGTGCAAGCTGCACACAGTCAGTCGACTGAGTCGGGAATTGAACCCTGGTCTCTGACGCTGTGAGGTAGCAGTGCTAACCAGTGTGCCGGCCAATACGTGGAGCAGCACCCTCTGAGCTTCCTAGTGTGCTGCTATTCTTTGAGTCCTCCCCTGTCTAGTTGCTTCTTCCAAAGTACATCACCTCATATTTATCAGGGTTACATTCCATCGGCCATTAATCCACCCATTTCATCATTCCATCTGTTTCTTCCTGTAATATAAGGCCTTCCTCCTCACTGCCAACCAACCAGCCAAGCTTTGTGTTAAACGCAAACTGATTTATCACACTCACACCAATCCCTTCCATATTCATAGTTGCATCATTTATGAATACTATAAATAATAAGGTTAAAAATCATGAAATGTCAGTTTATAATCCAATAGTTTTATTCGGATGCACGAGCTTTCCAGTGCTGTTTCTTCATCACGTGATTATGCTCTTCGAAAGGTCGTGCCTTCAAATAAACTGTTGGAATATCATCTAGTGTTTGTAACTCTTTTAACTTTGCCCAAGCCAGTCCAACACTGGCATCTCCGAATCACCAATAATTTGGGACACAGCACTGGTCCCTGTGGTACACACGATTAGATACTCGTCTCCAGTCAAACAAACAGACTTCTATCAGCTGACCTTCTGTCTCTTGCCACGAAGTTGATTTGGATGAAACTTGGCAAGTCACTTATGAGTCCTACCTGTTCCCTGGTTATTCTGTTCCACTTGACGTCCCAGTCGAATATCTGGGGATTCTCCCTAATCTTGTCCTGCCAGCAGGTTTCCATGTCGCTGGGTTTTTCAGTCCCCTTCAAATGAAGAATTGCCTTCTTATTGCAGTCTGAAACGGTCCATCCTTTACCTGCCATTATTTGCCGTAAATGTAGAGTAGACAACCAGAGAAAAATCCTGTTTATTTCCACCTTGTCATATGTTAATTAACTTTTCTAACTTTCACTATGATCACCTCTCATTCTTTGAAACTCGAAAGAACACAGGTCGAGTTTCCACATCAGGCAATCTCATCATCTGAGGGATTAATCTGGAGGCTGTCCATTGCACATCCTCCGTGGTCAGTATATTCCTTCTCAGAGTGGGTCACCAACACTGGACTCAATACTCTATGTACAGTTTCATTAGCAAGCTGTGAAACTGCTTCAACATGACCTTCCGACTTTGTTCTGATTCATTTAAATGAAGGCGAACCTGACTTTAACTTTCCACTTCTATATATTTCTCCAATTACCATTTACATTACTTTATTTATGAATTCACTGCATGAGTTCTGATAAAAAAAAGCCTTCTTCAAAACCGAAATATGCCATTTCTGTGTTGCAATAAACAAGTTAAAATCGATCTGAAGTTTGTCAAATATGAACACTCTGTCAGACTCTGTCAGTGCATTCTGATTCTCTCCAATGTTGTCTGTTAATTTAGAAATATCCAATATCAGATCCTACATAATAGATTCCTTCAGTTTCCCTACAGATGTCAAGTTAATCGGTCTGCAGTTCTCCACACTATCTCTTCTTCCCTTTGCAGTTGCTTGAATCCCTCCCATCCATCTACAATGCTTGGAACACATTTACTAACTTCCAGCCTCTGCAGAATGGACAGGGAAAAAAAAACAGTCATCGACAGCACTATTAATGCGTCTATTGCTGATTTATTTCTAA
Source organism: Chiloscyllium punctatum (assembly GCF_047496795.1). Lineage (NCBI taxonomy): Eukaryota > Metazoa > Chordata > Chondrichthyes > Orectolobiformes > Hemiscylliidae > Chiloscyllium > Chiloscyllium punctatum. Next base: position 7,792,700 of record NC_092769.1, read on the forward strand.
TATTTTGATACGAAGTACAACTGGCTCATCAGACTTAGCAATGCTCAATCCAGCTACAATACTACTATGCTAGTCTTCAACTATTACCTTGTTATTGATATGAATTGACTTTATGTCTTTAGTTCCACAAGTTCCATGTGATCACTTAGTATTTCTCAGCGATTGTCCTCCGTGATGACAGATGCAAAGTAACTGGCTGCTTTCTTCGTCATTTCCCTGTTCTCCACAATAGCCTCTCCCCTCCCGATTACAAAATTTCACATTTTACCTTGCTTTTACTTTGTTTTCTTTGCAATACAGATTGTAGATTTATGTAGTCTTTGTGTTCTTCTTTCACAGAATCATTAAAAGCCCACAGTAAGGAAAAGGTCCTTGGACCCAACAAGTCCATCCTGCCCCTCCGAAGAGTAACCACCCAGACCCATTCCCGTCCGATTCTACATTTTGCGAATGATGCAGCAAATCTACACATCGCTGAACACTTTGGGCAAATAAGCATGGCCAATTCACCTAACGTGTAAATCTTTGGACTGTGGGAGGAAACCAGAGCACCCGGAGGAAACCCACGCAGACAGGGGGAGAATATGCAAACTCCACACAAACAAATTTCTGAGAATTCTCCGGTTTCCCCCATGTCTAAAATTCTTCTGAAATCACTTCCTACGATTAATATAATCTTTAATTTATCATGTTAGCATTCATTAAGTCACTTGCCCTTTCCTTGGTGATTCTATCTTAAAGAAATAGACATTTTATTTCAGACATTGCAGTATTTCTGCAGAGCTTCTGGTCTTGAACCAGGTGTATCCAACAACACAGAAAAAGAAGAGAGAAGATATTGCCGTGGTCCTGGCTGATCTTTTTGCATCATCGCTGGCCACGGTGGAGGTCCTGGAAGACTAGAGGGTAGATAACGCTGTGCCCTTGTTTAAGGAGGGCTGCAAAGAAGAACCTGTGAACTGTAGACCAGTTAGCTTCACAACTGTAACAACTTGAGAAGGTTCTGAGAGACAACATATACATGCATTTGAAAAGACACGGATTCATAAGGAGCAATCAGCACTGCTTTGTGCATAGGATATCATGGCTCACAATTCTTTAGCGTTCTTTTGAGGAAGTGACCTGGAATGTTGATGAGGTTAGGGTGGTAGACATAGTCTATCTAGATTTCAGAAAGGCCTTTGATAAGGTTCCACATGATAGGCTGCTCTGAATGGTTCGATAGCATGGAATCCAGGGGACTCTGGCAAATTGGATACTCAACTGTCTTGATGGTAGAAAGCAGAGGTTAATACTGGAAGAATGCTTGTTGGACTTGAGGCCTGTGACTAGTGGAGTTTCTCAGGGGTTGGTGCTGGGCCTATTACTGTTTGTTATCTATATCAATGATTTGGATGAGAATGTGCAAAGCATGATTAGTAGTTAGGCTGATGACAATAAAATAGGCAGGACTGTGAACAGTGAGGTTATCAGAAATTGCAGCAGGATCTTTATCAGCTGGGGAAGTGGGCCGAGAAATGGCAAATGGAGATTAACATGTGGGATGTTGCTTTTTGAAAAGTCAAATCCAGGTTGGAATTTCGTGGTGAATGTTAGACCCTGAAGAATTGTAGTGGAACAGGGGGACCTTGGTGCTCAGAGCCGTGGTTCTCTGAAAGTAGTTGCACGTAGACAGGACAGTGAAAAAGGATTTTTGCTCACTGGCCTTCATCAGTAAGCGCATTGAATATAGAGTTATATTGCAGTTGGACAGGACGCTGGTGAGACATGCACTTGGAGTATTGTGTTCAGTTTTGTTCACTTGCCATAGGAAGGATGTGATTAAATTGGAAAGAGGACAGAAGAAATTTACAAGGATGTTGCCAGTACTCAATGGTCTGAGTTGTAGGGAGAGTTTGGAGAGGCATTTTCCTTTAAGTGGAAGAAACTGAGGGGAAATCGTATAGAAATGTATAAGATCATAAGATGCGTCAATAAGGTGAATGCACTCATTCTTTTTCCCAGTTTTGAGAATCAAAGGCTAGAGGACATCAGGTTAGAGGTGAAAGAATAAAAATGATCCTGAGCGCCAAGTTTTTTACGCAGAGGTTAATAGACATATGGAATTAACAGACAGCAGTTTGATTGAGGCACGTACATTAACAACATTCAAAAGGCTTTTAGACAAATACGCAGATAGGAAAGATTTAGAAGAATAAGGGACAAGGGCAGGGAAATGGATTAGCATGGATGGACATTTTGGTCGGCACGGACCACTTTGGTCCAAAGGGCCTGTATCCAAGCTGCAGGACCCCATGATTCTAATATTCTAACAACCATTTCGTGTCTCCCACTCCGTGTTCAAACATTCGAGATGGTATGCAGGCGCCGTGTAAAATGCAGTATATTAACCTCTCTAGTCCTCAGAGCAGGGTTATTAATGAGTCCTTCTGACCACACAACACCAAATCCAAAATAACCTGCTCTCTTGTTTGAGTCACAACATACTCTTCAACCAACCTGTTATACGCTTATGGAATTTACTTTTAACAACATTGGCAGTCACTTAGTTAACGCTGTTTAGATGCAATTTGAGATCATGCAATAATACAATATTTGCATCTCTAATTTACAGAGCATATAATGCCCAGAATTTGCCCGAGAGCAAATAATACACTAATACACTAATGCTTGCTTCTCCTTCCTATTTGTAAGATCTACCCAAACTGATTCTGTGGAAGCTGAGGGACAGGGTCTGTGGAGTTATTAGTGATATACGTGAACAAGTAATTCTGGGAGGGTCACCTCGACGCTGACATCATCTGAAGACATGACCAGCATCACAGGACAAGCATCAATATCCTCCCCACTCTGCCAGGTTAACTTTCACCGTACTCTCTCTGCACTGTCACACTCACTACCTGTTATAGCACCTACCCCCTAACAAGGCTCATATTTTATCTCTAAATAAGGCTCAGGCACTACCACTCTCACTATTGAATTCAGCACCTACCATTCCCCCCCCCCCCCCCCCCCACCCCGAGCACTCTCTCCCTCCACTATACTCCCAACACTAATAACACTGTTCAAAGTTTGGGAGAAGATTTGTAGCTCGGGTGCTCGTTGTGGTGGTTCTGTTCGCCGAGCTGGGAATTTGTGTTGTAGACATTTCGTCCCCTGTCTAGGTGACATCCTCAGTGCTTGAGAGCCTCCTGTGAAGCGCTTCGGTGCAGTTTTCTCTGGCATTTATAGTGGCCTGTCTCTGCCACTTACGGTTGTCAGTTCCAGCTGTCCTCTGCAGTGGCCGGTATATTGGGTCCAGGTCGATGTGTTTGTTGATAGAGTCTGTGGATGAGTGCCATGCCTCTAGGAATTCCCTGACTGTTCCCTGGCTGTGAACACCAACTAGCCACGAAACGACACGACCAGCTATCCTTAGGAGCTACACACACAGACGACAAGCAACATGAATCCGACTGGGACAACACTACTATTATAGGACAAGCCAAACAGAGAACAGCCAGAGAATTCCTAGAGGCATGGCACTCATCCACAGACTCTATCAATAAACACATCGACCTGGACCCAATATACCGGCCACGACAGTGGACAGATCGAATTGACAACCGGAAGTGGCAGAGACAGGTCACGATAAGTGCCAGAGAAAACAGCACATAAGCGCTTCACAGGAGGCTCCCAAGCACTGAGGATGTCACCTAGACAGGGGACGAAACGTTTGCAATAAAAATTCCCAGCTCGGCGAACAGAAACACAACTAATAACACTGCATGGATACAACACTGTGGGCTGACTCCCTCCGAACACCTCACTATTCCCCCTAGCCCTCCACCCACACCACCATTAACAGCAGGGACACACACTCCCACCACCACTCCCTCCCCCCCTTTCTCCCATTCCCGCAGAAACCGTCTGTAATACTAGAGAAAGGGCCAAGCCAGATGGTGGAGCACCCGATATCTGATCCGCCTCCAACCCCCCCGCCCCCAACCATGTGGGGAGGACCCTGGTATGAGCCAGAGAAGACCGGGACGTGTCGTATGGAGATTCCTCGACATCCAAGTCCCTCCAACCGAGTAAAAAAACAATGTTCAGTGAAGGGCAATTCGCACTTTAACCATTCTGTCTGTTCTCACAATTTTCTCCCTCCCAAAACAACAAACAACTCATTGCAGAGGGATACAGACACAAAAATATTCAGAGACATATGTACATACGCTAATATACTGTCACTCACCGCACATACACGGAGATAGAACCGCGCACAAGTACTGACATACAGAGACATAGACAGTTGCACACAAATAGACACAAGCACAAGTAAAACGCACAGGCTAATACACAGATAAACCGATGTCAGCACATAAATACACAAACACTCAGACACATGAACAAACACATGCAAGTGCACATACAGACCCACAGAGACACAGACACTAGTGCGTATAGGACAGAGATAGATAGGTTTTTGATGAATAAGCATATCAAGAGTAACAGAGAGTAGTCAGGAGAATGATGTTGAGAAATCTCTAATCTCTCTGGCATACAGAGTCGATGGGTCGAATGCCCTAATTCTGCATTTTTAATGCTCGTGCGGTGTCATGCTATCAGTTATTCTCTTCCTGGGACAGGAGCAGGGAATGAGTTTAATACATATTTGATTGAAAAGGATCAGTGGTCCTATTGGACAGGTTTAGAGGGCTGAATGGTTTATATCTATGCCTAATTATTCTGTCCTTGTATTTCAAAAAAGGTGGTGATTTCATGTTAGGTTAACACAGTTTAAAATAACAGGTTCCACACTGAAATAATGTCTCCCCTTTCATTTTAGTGTTGTACTCTCTGTAGGGTCGTCATCCTCAGGGAGCAGTGAAGACTCGTTTTTTGAAGATATTCAAGGCTGAGCTCGACTGATCTTTGCTGGACAGGAGAGTCAATATTTATTGGGAACAGACAGGAGACGGATGATCAGACACAATGGGATCAGTCATGAGCATTCTGACTGATGGCGCCGAATGGACAACTGCTGCCCCTACCCCAGGTGTTGTTCCTCAATCCACGCTCGAGGCTGTTACAGAGATATACTGCTGTCCCTACCCCTTGTGTTGTTCCCTCAACCCACCCCTCGAGGCTGTTACAGAGATATACTGCTGCCCCTACCCCATGTGTTGTTCCTCAATCCACCCCTCGAGGCTGTTACAGATATATACTGCTGTCCCTACGCCATGTGTTGTTCCCTCAATCCACCTCTCGAGGCTGTTACAGAGATATACTGCTGCCTCTACCCCATGTGTTGTTCCTCAATTCACCCTCGATGCTGTTACAGAGATATACTGCTACCCCTACCCCATGTGTTGTTCCCTCAATCCAGCCTCGAGGCTGTTACAGATAAATGCTGCTCTCCCTACGTCATGTGTTGTTCTCATAATCCACGCTCGATACTGTTGCAGAGACATACTGCTGCCCCTACCACATGTGTCGTTCCCTCAAGCCATCCTCGAGGTTGTTAGAAAGATATACTGCTGCCCCTATCCCAGGCGTCGTTCCCTCAATCCACCGTTGAGGCTGTTACAGATACATGCTACTGTCCCTACTCCATGTGTTGTTCTCGTAATCCATGCTCGATGCTGTTGCAGAGACATACTGCTGCCCCGACCACATGTGTCGTTCCCTCAAACCACCCTTCGATGCGGTTACAGAAATATACTGCTGGCCCTACCCAATGTGTTGTTCCCTCAATCCACTCCTCGATGCTGTTACAGGGAAATACTGCTGCCACTACCCTATGTATTGTGCCCTCCATCCACCCCTCGAAGCTGTGACAAAGATAGAGGGCCATCTCATTTAGCCAGTCATTATCGTTACCATGAGACTGGAAGAGTATATTCTGCCTATTTAACAAGTTACAGAGGAAAATAGAACAAATCATTTTAGCTCCTTGAGTACATGTTACTGCACAGGACGCCATGTAAACATCTGAGCTGTTACACAGGAAGCTGTTGCTAACAGGAAATAAAGAGTAGCGATAAATGCTTATTTTCACATTAGAAAGCTGTAACTGGTGGAGTGCCTCAGAGATCACTATGGGATCATCAACAATCAGTAACTGGACCAAAGATCTGGAGGAAGGGTCTGAATATATCAAAGCCCAATTAGCTTAGACACCAAGCTGGTCATCCAGTATGTCATCAAATGGAGGTCGTGTGTGATCAATGTGATATAGGCAAAGGGAGATTAGTGAACAAACCTTCACCAGATATAGCATTATGTGAGTTGTCTATTTTGGATGGAAGGATAAAACAATGGTAAACAATTTAAGTGGAGAGAGATTGCAGAACTCTGAGATACAGACGGTATGCATGATCCTGCTACACGAATCACATGTAGTTAGTCTGCACTTGCTGTAAGCTTTGGAAGCTAAGTGGAATGATTGTGCTTCTGGCAAAGGGTACCAGGTTTAATCAGGACTGTTTTACTGCATCTGTACCGGTAAAAGTGAGGAGTGCAGATGCTGGAGATCAGAGTCGAACAGTGTGAGGCTGGAAAAGCACAGCCAATCAGGCAGCGTCCGAGGATCAGGAAAATTGGCGTCACGGGTATACGTCTTTCATCAGGAATATGCCAGAAACATCGAGTCTCCTTTTCGTTGGGAGTGCCTGACCTGTTGTGGTTTTCCAGCATCACATTTTTCGCGTCTACATCTGTACAGGGCGTTGCTAAGACCACATCTGGCACATTATGTGCAGTTTTGATCCCTTAACCTAAAAAAAGTTCTTGAAGCTTATGAACAATGTTTTGTTCACACTTTTCTGGAATGGAAGGCCTTTTGTTTTGAAACACTATCAGTTTTGATCTTAGATGAGAAATCCTTTAGAAGCATACACAATTTTGAGAAAAATCAGCGGGATGCACATTTTCACTTCTCAGGGAGACAAAAGCTATGGAATAAATTTTAAGAATAAAATGCATTGATTTTAGCACAGATATTATGAAAACATCAGCCGATTCTTAAAAATTAAGCATATGCATACCAACAAATCATCAAATTATAAAGCAGGAATTTTCTCTTTTGCTAATGAAAGGCACTGCGTATAACAACAGCAATGATGCATTTGCATATCGTCCATTATGATCCATTACAGAGAATGTTCACGACGAGCGCACACGGCCCAGTTTGGTGTTCAGTTGACATGATTGCATGTTTCAACACAGAGAGGGAGAACAATGTTCCCTGCCTGAGAAGCAGCAGTCGATTGATCCCTCTATCTTCTTTTGTTCCAACTGGCAACAGTAAATCTCTGACTCACCTCTACCTGATGAGTCGTGGAGTATTCCTGATGACAGGTTCATTGGAATCTCTCTCCCGTCTGAAGCAAATGGAATTCAGCTAAATCCAACTATTCTGGGGAGAAGTCACATCACAAGTAGCTTGCCTAAGCAGAATGGGCGGCACGGCGGCTCGGCGATTAGCACCGCTACCTCCCAGCACAATGGTCCTAGGTTTGATTCCAGCCTCGGGCGATTGTCTGTGTGGAGTTTGCGTATTCTCCTCGTGTCTGTGTGGATTTCCTCCTTGTGCTCCGGTTTATTCCCACTCGTCCAAAAATGTGCAGGCCATGTGAATTAGCCATGCTAAATTGCCCAAAGTGTTCGGTGCATTAGCCAGATGGAAATGGGACTGGGTTCGTTAATCTTGGGAGGATCGGTGTGGACTTGTTGAGCTGAAGGGCCTGTTTCCACACTGTAGGGAATCTAACCTAATGACTTCAGAGAACCGAATAACATTTGGGACAGTCTATCATCTATCCATTTGTTATGAGTTCAACTAATAAGAAACTCTGGAAAGCTTTCATTTTTCTGTTTGTCTTAAGATCGGTGTGTGTGTATTTCACATTATTCTAGAAGATGAGCCAGGCTGAAATTTATATCATTAGCCATATCACTAAACTTTGAAATTTGTTGTAAAAAGTGGAGCAGTGTGACAGCAAAATTAAACACTGACCCTGCAATATTGATTGGACCACGAATGACAGATTCTAAAAGGGCTGTTCAAGTGGGAGTTCCCTTCCCCAGAAGTTTGTGGTGCCTGGATGTTTACATTTATTCAAAGTTGTGTCTGTTAAATACTTGATAGACAAGTGAATGTAGGAAATTGGTGCACGTGCAGAAGAAGCCCTGCTGAGACCACAATCAGATCAGCTACGATCTTAGTGCATGGCAGAGCAAAGACAAAGTGCCTAATGGCCCACTCCTACTCCTCAGTCCGATGTTCCTATATTCCATTCAGCCCCTCACAGCTCCTGCACAGGAGTAGACAGAGGCCAATTGCTCGAAATACCTGGTGCACAGTAATACAGGATCTGCTTCCGTCCCTCACATCTGTCACACATAGTTTGGCTTGGGTTAAAAAATGTTAATTCAAAACCCAGGCTTGGCTCAAAAGACGCCTCTGGTCTATTAATAGAGTGTCTCCTCTCTGCTACTTGTGCTTCATTTGTTGGTCATGGTGCAGATCCAGATTCACTGTGAATACAGTCCCCATGCCTCACCCTGAGATGACTCATAAAATGCTTTGCTCTCTGTAACTGTAACATCCAATAACGGAATGTTCAGGAAAATTACAACCATTAACTTCCTAATTACAGAATATGAGAGCATAAGGAACAGGATCGGATGGTAATTCGGATGGTCAGGCCTGCCGTGCCATTGTATAAGATTATGGATGATCCAATGTTGTTATCAACTCTGCTATATTTCCCCATTTTTCACATCCCTCAATTCCATGGCAGGTCGAAAACCCACCTACCTCATCTGTAAATACTTTCAGTGATATAGCTCCCCGAACTCTCTTGACCAGATAATTTCTGACATTCACTATACTCTGTGAGAAGGTTACACACCCCAAACATACACAATAACCTATTTGTATGTTAAAAAGAGTGAACACAGCAGCTCATGTAAGAGTGACTGACCCTGATATCAAAGCAGGAGTTGACTCAGGATGGGATCAAGATACGTTGACTAAATTAAATTTAATAGGAATCAGCCACAATCTCTCCACTGGGGGTCAGCCATCGCACAGAGGAAGATGCTCATGGTTGTGGACATCAATCCTTTCAGTCCCTGGACATCCCTACACGAGATCCTCAGGGTGGCTTCCTCGACACAATCATCTTCAGCTGCGTCATAAATGTCCTTCCTCATCATTACATCAGAAAGGGCGAAGATCACTGAAGATCACACAATGTTCAGAATATTTTCCCCCCTCATCTCCTGAAGCAGTCTGTGTCCATGTGCAGCAAGGCCCGGACAGCATTCCAGTTTGTGCTGTTAAAGTGTTGGTAAAATTTATGTAATAGCAGGGCCAGACATTGCACATTTCCATAGTTAAAAGAGGAGCTCATTCAGCATCTCAAGCTGGTTACACATGAATATGAGCTAGCATTCAGCCCATCAAATCTACTGAACAGGAAGAGTGGCAATACATTCAATACTCCTGCCTGTTACATAGGAAGAGGAGGGGTCTGGTCAGCACATCGAACTGTTAAACAGGAACAGGTGGAGCCCAAAACAGTCTCTCAAAACTGTTCCACGGGACCAGGAAGAGGCCATTCAGCCTCGCAAATGCTTATACATGAACAGGAGGATGTCACTGATGCTCCAACATGATAATTCACACGAGTAGATCTTGAGGTTTATCGTGGCTCCATTGTCTGTGGAACAATTGCTACTTTAACATGGTTTGCTGGCAGTGAGGAGGCAAGCGAGATGTTTTCTGTCAAGTCTCAAGGCTTGACCCATGTTCTCCGTGGGGATCAGAAGCTGGTGGGAATAGTTAACTGTTTTAGATTGAAGGTATTGTGGCTGATGTTGGGATTATGAATAACATGACATTCAGTGCAGGATCATTAAACAAATGCACTGCATTAATATGTGGAGTTTTCATTCAAAGTCTGGATTTTCTGCTCTCTCATTGATATGGGGAGTGGGGGTGGTTGGGGGGAATGTTTTCAGAGGTACTAAACGTATCTAGAATTTAATAAAGTTAGTAAAAAAAAGAGGCAGTGGGATCTATCACCGTATTAATGTCTGTTTAGAACATCATGTGTGATTGTCCATCCCCCTGAACTTCCAACGCAATTCCATCTTATTCTCTCACAGTGCGACAGATTAATCTTCACTCACTCCTCATGGTACCATCATCCCAGGGATTAGTTTGGTGGAACTCCTTTGAACTCTCTCTGTGGTAAGGAGATCATTCCTTATAAAGGAGAGAAAATCTGTGGACAATGCCCCAAATACTGCCTCAACAAATCTCTCAGGGATGATCACATTAATTACTTTCCCTCACTTCGCCGTCTCCATTTCTTTCTCATGGCGTAAAAAGCATCATTCTCTGTATATTGCCACTGATGTGAAATTTACATCTTCCTTACATCTGTATGTCAGTGTCAATAAAGCCAGCACCAGAGGTGCCGATCGAGATGGACATCACTCTCGGGGACAGACTCAATGAGATGGAATACACCTAAAATAAGGAATAGTCGCCTACCTGATGGAAATGAGCAGTAGCAATATGGGAAACAGGAAGTAGAAGGGAGTTATCTTTCATTTTCTTCTTTTTCTCGAGGCATATGAAGCCCTGGTCAGACCAGCATGTTATCCCTATCTTGAACTGAGTGGCTGGTTCAGCTGTTCCATTGGACAGTAAACAGTAAACCACATTGTCGTGGGTTTGTAGTTACACGGAGACCTGACCAAGGAAGGATATCCCATTGCCTTCTCGAAAGGACATGACACAAGCAGATGGGCTTCTGTTTATTACAGATAATGATGGTTTCTTTTAAATTCCATCAATTTGCTTCATGAGACATCAACAGATCATTATTCTGTGCCTCTACATGAAGAGTCAATGAGTTGAGCACCACGCACTATCTTCCTGTCTGACAGATTCTGTGGAGAGAACAAGTTAAACATCGCAAGTACAATTCTTTTCGCATGGACATGTGGTTAGAAGGGACTTGAAACAGATGAATCCAGATTTCATACTGGCACAAATAAAGAAGTTTATTCAGAAGTTGTACTGAGGCTGACGATTAGACCGGGATATCATAATGGTGGTACTGGGCAGGATTGGTGAGTGGGGAGGATATGGAAATGTAGATCTGTGCAGGGCTAGAAGGATTATGGAGTTTGAGAACAGTCTGATTCCTTCTCGCATATCAGTGAACAATTTATAAATAGCAATTTGCTTTGTAGAATTCATCAGGAAAGGAATTTTTGATTGGAAGTGAAGACACTGATTTCCCCTTTTCCAAAATTTACCTAACACGAGCAGAAACACAGTTCAGCCCGGTTTTACAGACGAAGAGAATGACTTACTCGGAACACCAACTATACCATTACCTCTGATGATATCTTCTCCCTCTCAAATTGCAGAATAAATTCAATCATATTGTGATTACTGCTTCCTTCGAGTTCCTTCACATTAAGTTCTCTTAAATAGTCTGCCTCATTGACACAACACTAAACCCAGTATTGCCTATTCCTGACTGGGCTCCACTACAAGCTGCTCCAAAGAGCCCTATCGAAGATACTCCACAAATTATTTTTCTTGCAAACCACTACCACCCTGATTTTCCCAGTCCCCACCACCCCCCCCCCTCCCCAGTGTATTAAAATCTCACATGACTACTGTACTTTTCCTTTTCTATGCATCTTTTCTATCTCCTGGTGTATATTGTGACGCAGCTCCTCACTACTTTTTGGAATCCTGAACATAACGCCATCTATGTGTCTTTATTCAACCTTTCGGGATACTCTATTCGACCCACACTGATTTTGTGCCATCTGACCCTACTTTATGTCATTCAGTCAGAACGTTATACAGTCAGAGAGATGTACTGCGTGGAAACAGATCCTTCAGTCCAACTCGTCCATGCCAACCAGATTATCCAACCTAATCTAGTCCCATTTGCCAGCACTTGGCCTATATCTTTCATACCCCTCCGATTTACATACCCATCCATATGCCTTTTAAATATTGGAATGGGACTAGTGTCCATCACTTCCTCCCACAGTGGTTTCCATACACACACCAGTCTGTGCATGAAAAAACTCATCCACATATTCAATCAATAAGCACATCGACCTGGACACAATATACTAGCTGTTGCAACGGACAGCTGGAACTGACAACCGGAAGCGGCAGATTCAAACCACTATAAATGCCAGAGGAGATCACAGAAACGCTTCATAGGAGGATGAGGATGTCACCTAGACAGGGGACGAAACGTCTGCAACACAAATTCCCAGCTCGGTGAACATAACCACAACGACGAACACACGAGCTATAAATCTTCTCACAAACTTTGAATATTCTCTGTGACCAGGATTGAGAGTCCTGAAGGTTGTGCTGCCTACCTGGTGCTTGCGTTTGGGATATGTCATCTGGGGTGCAGAAGAACTTGGAGTGGGAGGGAAATGAGTCAGTGACTAGGGTTCGTGTAGGTACCAATGGCTGGGCAAGCAAATGACAATGAGAAGAGGACGGTAAATACAGAACTGAACTGTTATATTGGAATGCAAGGAAGAAATAATGTAAATAAGCTTGTGACTCATACACAAATTAGCATATATGACATGGAGGGCATCACAGTGACATCACGTAAAGAGGATCAGGAGTGGGAGCTGAATATTCAAGGGTATTCATCCTGTCGAAATTGTAGGCATGTGGGCAGAGAGACAGATTTGTCTCATTCGTAAGAAATTGAATTGAATCAAGTGGAAGAAATGAAATAACCTCAGATGGTGTAGAATCTGTGTCGATAGAACTGGGGAATCAAAAAGCTGAAAAAATGCTGTTGCAGTTATTTTCAGGCCGCCAAACAGTAGTCAGGAGGTGGGGTGCAAGATACACAGGAGATAGAAAGATCTGTAGGAAAGGTAATGTTACAGTGATCATGGGGGATTTCATTATGCAGGTGGACTGGGAATTCAGTTTGATAGTGGTTTGTAGGAAAAGGAATTTGTGGAATATCGATGAGATGGCTTTTTGTAGCAGATTGAACAGGCAGACTAGATGAGGGGAGCTTTGGATAAAAGAAATCATAGGAGGCAGTGATCATAATATGATTGAACTTACTCTGCAATTTCAGGTGGAGAAGTTGGAATCAGAGGTAATGGTATTACAGCTGAATAAAGGCAATTACAGAGGCATAAGAGAGGAGCTGGTAGAATTAACTGGGATACAGGCCCAGAAGGAAAGACCGTGGACAAGCAATGACAGAAGATTTATGGAGTAATTCAGGATGCACCAGAGATTTATCTTGAGGAAAAAGAGGCATGATAGAGAGAGGATGAGGCAACCATAGCTGACTAGGGAAGTCATGGAGAGCATAGAAGCAAATGAGAACGCATATAATGTGGCGAGTGGCTGTTTGGGAAACCAGAGGATTGGAAAGCTTACAAAGACAAAACGGAGAGCAAACAAAATAAAATAAGGAGGAAGATTATTAATTATGGGGGTAAGCTAGCCACTAACATGAAGGAAGTCTGTACGAGCTTCTTTCAATATATAAAGTACAAAAGAGAGGCAAAAGTAGACATTGAACTGCTGGAAAATGCTACTGGAGAGGTAGTAGTGGTGAACAAGAATAGGCTGAGGAACTGAAACATTTGGTCACGGTGGAAGATACGAGTAATACCTTAACATTCAAGACAGTGAGGGGCCAGAGCTGAGTATGCTGGCCACCAACATGGAGAGCGTGCTAGAAAAAACTGAATGACCATCAGGTGGTTAATTATCCTGGACCGGATGGACTACATCCTAGAGATATAAGGAAGATAGCTGCAGAAGGTGTGGGGGGACAGTGGTGATCTTTCAGGAATCACTAGACTAAGGAACGATCCCAGTGCACTGGACACCCTCGAACGTGACACTCCATTTTAACAAGGGAGTGAGGAAAAAGACAAAAAATATCCACAATTAATGGCTTAACTTCGGTCTTGGGTATGATCCTGGAATCCATTGTGAAGGATGAGATTTCTGAATACTTGGTAGTGTTTGGTAAAATGGGACAAAATCTCTTCATCAAGGGAAGTTAATGCCTGACAGATCTATTGGAATTCTTTGAAGAGGAAATGAACAGGCTTGACCAAGCACAGCCAATGGATGTTATCCACCTGGAATTCAAGAAGGCCTTTGACATGGTGTCACACAGGAGATGACTGAGTATAATAAGGGCCCGTGGTGTTAGAGGTAAGGTAGCGACATGAAATACTTACGTTCCAAATAACATAAGCAGCAAGCGACAGACAGAACTGAACTATCCCACAACGAATGCATCAGATGTAAACAATGCAGTCCCCGTAGTCCAATCATGGATGGTGTTGGATGATTAAACAACTCACTTGAGTCTCCACAAATATTCCCATCCTTAATGATGGAAGAGCCCAGCACATCAGTGCAAAAGGTGAGGCTGAAGCTTTTGCAGAAATCTTCAGTCAGAAGTTTCGAGTGAATTGTCCATTTCGGCCTTCTCCCGTGGTCCCCATCATTACAGATAGCAGTCTTCAGCAAATTCGATTGACTGATGTCAAGAAACAATTGAAGGTACTGGGTACTGCAAAGGCTATAACCCCTGATAACCTGCCGGCAATAGTCCTGAAGACTTGTACTCCAGAACTTCCCGCTTCCCTAGGCAAGCTGTTCCAGTACAGTTACAAACCGACAATGGGGAAAAAACTGTTCAAGTATGTTCTGTACATAAAACGCAAGACAAATTCAACCCGACCCCATACCGCCTCATCAATGTACTCTCCATCATCAGTAAAGTGATGGAAGTTGTCATCAATTGTGTTATCAAGCAGCACCTGCTCAGCAATAACCTGCTCAGTGACGCCCCTTTTGGGTTTTGCCAGAGACACTCAGCTCCTGACCTAATCATAGCCTTGGTTCAAACAGAGAAAAAGGAACTGAATTCCAGCCCTTGTCATCAAGGCTGCATTCTTTCAAATGTGGCATCAAGGAACACCAGCAAAAAGGCTATCGCGGGCCAACACTTGTTATTGGAGTCATAACTGACAGATAGGAAAACGGTCATTGTTATTGGAGGTCAGTCATCTCAGTTCCAGAACATCTCTGCAGTAGTCCCTAAGTATAATGTTGATGCAGGTTTGCTCCATGAACTGGAATGTTCATTTACAGACATTTCATCACCATACTAGGTAACATCTTTAGTGGCCCTCCGGATGAAACCTAGGTCCAAACATCTTCAGTGGCTTCATCAATTACCTTTTTTCCATCATAAGGTCAGAATGTGGATATTCGATGATGACTGCACAATGTTCAGCACCATTAACAAATGCTCAGATACTGAAGCAGTCCGTGCCTAAATGCAACAACATCTGGACAATCTCCAGACATGAGCTGACAAGTGGCAAGTAACATTCGCGTCACACAAATGTCAGACAATGACCGTCACCAGTAAGAAACAATATAAACACTTGGTATTTAGCAGCATATTTGTCACTACATTCCCCACTCCACACCCTCTATCAATACACTTGGGGTTATCATTGACCAGAACTTCAACTGGACTCGCCACATAAATATAAGAGCCGATCAGAGGCTAGGAATACTGCGTGAGTAACTCACCTCCTGTCTTCCCAAAGCATTTTCACCATCTACAAGACACAAGTCAGGAGTGAGATGGAATTCTCCCACTTGCCTGAATGAGTGCAGCCACAACGACACGAAAGAAGCTTGACACCATCCAGGACAAAGCAGCCCATTTGATTGGCACCACATGCACAAGCATTCACTGCCTCCACGACCAATGCTTAGTAGCAGCAGTGTGTATTATCTACAAGATGCACTGCAGAAATTCTTCAAAGATCCTCAGACAGTACCTTCCAATCCTATGAGCACTTCCATCTAGAACGACAAGAGCAGCAGGCTTTTGCAAACACCACCACATACAAACTCCCCTCCAAACCAGTCAACATCCTGAGTTGGAAATATATCACAATTCTTTCACTGTTGCTGGGTCAAAACCCTGTAACTCCCTCCCTCATAGCATTGTGGGTCAATGCACAGCAGGTGGACTGCAGCGGTACAAGAAGGCAGCTCAGCACCACCTTCTCAAGGGGACAACTAGGGACGGACAAGAAATGGTGGGCCCATCCAGCGATTCTCATATCCGAAAAAAAATGTAAAAAGTTCCAAGTTGAGCACCTCGATGGGACAGGTTGTCTGATTTGAACATGAACAGGAAAGCAATGTTTCTGATGATGAACATTTTAGACCATTCTGTTATTAGAAAGGTGTTCAGTGTTCCATGACGTATTGTTGCTGAGCGCTGTGATAAATTGCACCTGTTTTGTTAAGTTCAACAACATTAGTGTAACAGGATCGATCCTTCAAAAATACCAAACTGAAAATGACAATCATTATAGAGACTCACAGATAGCAGCTTATATTCAACATATTACTGCGCTACTGACTGGCACTGATTTCTCCCACCATCCATATTACAGGGGTTACCATTGACCAGAAGGTGAAGTCAAATCAACGTACATATACAAGGGTTACAAGAGCAGGTCTGAGACTTTCAACTCTGCACTGAATAATAGACTGTAGGACCATAAGGGCATGAGATATAGCAATAGATTTAGGCTATTCAGGCTATCTCTTCACTCTGAAACTGTGCCATTTTGTCGTAGTCTCTAAGAAGAATGGAAACTCTAACTGTATCAATCTTTGCAGTAGTCGGTCAGCTTCAATCAGGTGCGCCCCCCCCCCACCCATTCTTCTAAATTCCATTGAGTACAGACACAGAGCCCTGAACTGCCGCTCATATGACAAGCCATCATTCCCAGGATAGATCATGTCCAACACCCGTAGATCCTTCCCCAGAACAGCTCACAATAATCCAAATGCCGTCTGACCATAGTCCATTACATTCTCATCACTCTCACTCTCTTGAAATGAATGTTAATATTGCATTTGCTTTCCTAACTGCCAATTGAATCTGCGCATTAACCGTAAGAGAGGGCGAGGACTCAACTCCTTTTGTGCTTCAGATTGAATGAAGCCTTTTAGAACATAGTGTCTGCCTGTATTCTGCCGACTGAAGTGCATAATCTCACATGTTCCCATATTGTGTTCCATCAGCCATGTGTTTTCCCAGTGTCCTAAACTGTCCAAGTCTTTCTGCAGCCTCCCCACTTCCTCAATATCACCTGCCCATCCAATCATCATTGTATCATCTGCAAAGCTCGCAAAACTTCCGTCAGGTCAGATGGTTCACGTAAATGGCACTTCCTGACTACCTAAGGACAGTCCACCATTGAAAAGGCACAATGCTCAAGATGCTTGACTCCATTTAGGTTTTAGCAGTGGCTTGACTGGATTTACACCTGCAAAGTCTTCACTCCTTGCACCACTGGCACTGGCACCCTGCACACCATTTTATTATGAATTTACCCCATTATGGTGATGCAGAACTTGATGGCGCACGATCCCAGTCTATTAATGGCAATCTGTCTCAACGCTGACTGTGTGGTGCTCACACCAACCAATGTCATTGTGTGTTGAAGACAGCAGAGCGAGGTAGGGGGAGGGGATGTCGATCATAAATGACTGTGTGACTGTCACTGAGGGTTGACACCTGCCGCAAAAGCCCCAGATGTACTTGTGTCTGTTGTCACCGCTGCAGGCAAGGTCAGTCTTTCAGTGAGTCAACTCAAAGAAAGTGATGGGCCTGGAGAGTGTTCCTGGCTGAGCACTCAGATCCTGTTTGTACCAACTAGCAGAGGTATTCACATACAACTTCAGCCTCTCCCTCCAGAAGCCGAAGTCCCAACCTGATTCAAGAAGGCCATCATCATCCTCATAAGTGAGAAAGCACATGGAACGTGCCCTTATAGACGATGAAGTGCTTTGAGAGACTAGTTATGGCCTTCACGAACTCCAGTCTCCCAGCCTGACCTGCTGCCCTATAATGTGCTGACTGATGTAACAGGTTCACAACAGATGCTATACCCGAGCCTGCACGCATCTCTAGAACATCTGGACAACAAGGACACCTACACCAGACTCCTGCTCATTGACTAAAGCTCCACCTTCAAAATCATGATCCCTTACAGACTAATCCCAAAATTCCACGACCTTGGTCTCGGTTCAATCCTTTGCAACTGGCTCCTCAGGCTTTTGACCCACAATCGTGGAGATCGGTAAAATCACCTCCTCCACAATAACAATCAACACTAAAGCTGCTGAAGGCTGTGTTCTCAACACCCAACAATACTCCCTGTACACCCACGGCTGTACCCTCAGCCCCCTACAGTACTCCAGCTCCACCCACGGCTGTGACCTCAGCCCCTTAGTGTGTTCCCTGTACACCCACGGTTGTGTCATCAGCCAACCACTGTACTCCCTGTACACCCACCGTTGTTTCTGCAGCCCCCTACCGTTCTCCCTGTACACCGACGGCTGTTTCCTCAGCCCCCTCATGTCCTCCCTGTACAATCACGGCTGTTTCCTCAGCCCCCAACTCCACTCCCTGCACACCCACGACTGTGACCTCAGCCCACTAAAGTCCTCCCTGTTCAACCACGGCTGTGCCCTCAGCCCCCTATGTACTCCCTGTACAACTACGGCTGTGTCCTCAGCCCCCAGCTCTACTCCATGTACACCGACGGCTGTGTCCTCAGCCCCCTAATGTCCTCCCTGTACAACCACGGCTGTGCCCTCAGCCCCCTACGTACTCCCTGTACAGCCACGGCTGAGTTTCCAAATTCCAAACAACGCCAGCTACAAGTTCGCTGATGACATCACTATAGCAGTACGGATATTAAAAAACAACGTGTCAGAATCTAGAAAGGCGATAGAGAACTTGGTGGCATGATATGTTGATAATGACCTCTCTCTCTAATTCGGTAAACGTAAAGGACTGATCACTGACTTTAAGAAGAAAGGAGGGGAACACACCCCATCTAAACCAAAGGTTTGTGGGAGTGCAGAGCATCAAGTGCCTCAGAGTGATGATAACTGACAACCTGTCCTGAACTTCTTACATAGGTCCGACGGTCGGGAAGGTTCAACAATGCCTCTCCTTCCTCAGGTGATACAGGAAATTCAGCATGCACTACTTCTACAGATGCACCATTGAGAGCGTATTGTCCCGGTGGATAACAGACTGGTATGGCAACTGCTCTACTCAGGATTGTTAGAAACTACAGAAGGTTGGGTGCACAGCTCTGACCTACACGGACTCTAACATCCCAACCATTGATTCCATTTACATGGCTCGTTGCCACAGAAAGGCTGCCAACATCTACCCCAGATTACTGAGGGAAGGGAGACAGGAAATATCTGGGGCATTAACAGATATCCTTGAACACGGCTGATGTCCCGGAAGACTGGAAAATTGTTAATCCCCTTGTTTAAGAAAGGTAGTAGGGATAATCCAGTCAATTATAGACCGGTGAGACTGATGTCAGCGGTAGGGAACCTGCTAGAGAAGATACTGAGGGATAGGATCTACTCTCATTTGGATGAAAATAGTCTTATCAGTGATAGGCAACAAGTGTTTGTGCAGGGAAGGTTATGTCTTACCAACTCAATAGAATTATTTGAGGAAGTGACAAAGTTGATTTATGAGGGAGAGAAAGTGAGGACTACAGATGCTGGAGATCAGAACTGAAAATGTGCTGCTGGAAAAGCGCAGCAGGTCAGGCAGCATCCAAGGAGCAGGAGAATCGACGTTTCGGGCCCTGAAGAAGCCCTTCCTGAAGAAGGGCTGATGCCCGAAACGTCGATTCTCCTGTTCCTTGGATGCTGCCTGACCTGCTGCGCTTTTCCAGCAACACATTTTCAGCTCTGATGAGGGAGAGACTGTAGGTGTCAAGTGCATGGACTTCAGGAAGGCTTTTGATATGTTTCCCCTCGGTCGGGTTATGGAGAAAGTGTAGTCACATGGTGTGCTAGCTACGTGGATAAAGAACTGGCTGGGCAACAGGAGGCAGAGAATAGTAGGGGAAGGGAGTTTCGCAAAATGGTGAACTATGACCAGTGGTTTCATTTGAGATGTTTCTGGAAAGATACATGAATGGGAAGAGAGCAAATGGATACAGATCCTTAGAAAATAGGCGACAGGTTTAGGTAGAAGATTTGGATCGCCACAGGCTTGGACCATCGAATGGCCTGGTTCTGTGCTGGAATGTTTTGTTCTAACATTATCAAAGTCCCATCAACCCAAGTAATGGTCTCCCACAACCTCTTCCATCAGGCTAAAAGATATGGAAGCTTGAAAACACTGAGCAGTTGGTTCATTAAAAGTTTCTTCTTGACTGTTATTAGACTGATGAATGTACTCTCTAATCTCAGATAATACTGATCTTGTTCATGTTGACCTCGCCTCGCGCATGCGCTGTGCAGCGTAACCTATATGCCTCTCAGACATGTTTTATAGCCATCGTTATGCACATCCTTGCTTACTATGATCTGCCTTGTTACAAGTCATAGTACATGCTCATCTTCCTTCCCCCACCTCACTCCGAGCTCTCTCTGGTCCTCACCCCCAGCACCTCCCATTCCCCATCCCCAGCTCACTGTGACCCCATCCCCAGCTCACTGTGACCCCATCCCCAGCTCACTGTGACCCCATCCCCAGCTCACTGTGACCCCATCCCCAGCTCACTGTGACCCTATCCCCAGCTCACTGTGACCCCATCCCCAGCTCACTGTGACCCCATCCCCAGCTCACTGTGACCCCATCCCCAGCTCACTGTGACCCCATCCCCAGCTCACTGTGACCCCATCCCCAGCTCACTGTGACCCCATCCCCAGCTCACTGTGACCCTATCCCCAGCTCACTGTGACCCCATCCCCAGCTCACTGTGACCCCATCCCCAGCTCACTGTGACCCCATCCCCAGCTCACTGTGACCCTATCCCCAGCTCACTGTGACCCCATCCCCAGCTCACTGTGACCCCATCCCCAGCTCACTGTGACCCCATCCCCAGCTCACTGTGACCCTATCCCCAGCTCCCTGTGTGCTTTGTCTCTCACTATTTCTCTCACACTATCTGTTTCCCTGTCTTTTCCTTTTCTCTGTCTTTTGTTTCTTTCCCTGAACTTACTATGTCCCCTTCTCCCTGTCCATGTGACTATTTGTTTCTTGTTTTGTTTCCTTTCTCTGTTTTACTGACTGTCATTCTGTTTCCCTCGCTTTGTTCTCTCTCTCCTTACATGTGTCTGTCTATTTCTCCCTTGTTGTGATGGGGATGGCGTCTCTATTCGTTTGAAGCATGTGATGGCTCTTTGGTTGGATGTTGGCAATAAAATAAACTGAATTGTGTTTTGGTGTCTTGGACATAATTGAAATTTATTGGTTAAATTTCAATTGTTGTCAAAACAGCAACCAGAACTTGGATCACCATTGAACAACCAATTCTTACATCTAAATATTTTGGAACTGCCTTCTCCCAGTGATCTGCATACTGGCAACTGAAAGCATTCTATTCACGTGCATAATAGTGTGAGGGTAACTGCGCTTCCCAGGACCAGAAGAAACTACAGACAGTTGTGTGCACAGCCCAGACTATCATGGAAGACAATCTCCCATCCATTTGTACTTCTCATTGTCAGTGAAAGGCTGGCAATATCAAATATATCTCCAAAACCGGTAATGATCTCCTACAACCTCTTCCAAAAGGGAGGAGATACAGAGGCTTGAAAACATGGGCCAGTATGCTCAGGAACACCTTCCTCCCCACCGTAGTTACACTGGCGAATTGAAGTCTCTAACATTTCAAATAATATTAATCTTGCGAAAGTCGCTCTTGCTTTGCGAAATCCTGTGCAACTGTCACCTTGTGTGCCTCACTCTGATTAAGTGCCATTGAGGCTCAAGGTCTTCTCAAGGGCAATCAAATAAGTGAATTAATGCTGGCCCAGCCAGCGATACCGATATCCCATTAATAAATATAAGAAGATGACGACACTCAGGGAAGACAGACAGTTGGGATCAAATCGCTTTAAACATGATCTTAGATATATATTTTTTCCCTGAGTATCTGAAAGTAGAGTGTTCCTACAAAACCTTTCATAAGCTGATATGGCATTAAGTGAAATAGCCAAATTTATGTGGGAAAATAAATCATCTTTCTTGGTATAAGTGAAAATCCTCTTCGGATTTCTTTTGGTTAGCGAAAACAGGACGTTATGGAGGTTTTACGGAAAAGGAAGTGGTAAAAAGCGAACTTTTGAAAAGCGGGGTATACATGTACCGGCATGGGCAAGATATTCAGGAAGATGGGAAAAGTCAAAAATAAATGAGGAGGATCTCACATTTTAGTTCCATCCCAGCTGATCATCATTCCCTTTGTTTGCTCTTTTTGTTCTCTCTCTCTCTTTCTCTATCGATTTAGCTCACTCCTCCTGCCCTTCTAAGCAGACTTTCCTGTCCCCAGCATTATTCACACTATTTTCCAACTGGTTTCAGTTCAGGAAAGCTCCCAGCACTTTCTGTTCTTTGCTTTGCATTTCTTATGTAATTTCAGATCTCTAGCATCTTCTTTTATTTGGTTTAAGCTTCAAATTTGTTATTCCATGGGAAGTCGGCATCTCTGCCAGGGCAGCATTTGTTAATCATCACTAATTGTCCTGATTGTGAGGCCATTCCACAAGCCAATATAAAATAAAGCACATTGATATGGGTCTGAAGTCATACTTAACCCAGACCGGGTAGTAACATTAGACATCTTTAAAGTCAAAGTGAAAGAGCAAGATTTTCAGACAAAATCTGGGTTTTATGGTTGTTTTTCGTGCAATGCACTTTATTCGAATTCTTATCATTTTTTATTGAAGTTCTGCCATCAGCTGTGGTAGGACTTGAAACAAATCGCTTGAAACAATGTCTTTCGTTTAATAAGCTTTGCTCCTGAATTACATCCAGCGACATTCCTACTCTGATACATTGTCCTAATCATGAAGTAACGTCCGAGACAAGAACAATTTTGTGATTGAAATACTTGTAACTGGAAAAGTGGCCAGCAGAGAGCTTGAAACATAAAGTCTGAATTTTACCAACGTGCAGACAATGGTTTGTTCAGTCACAGCACTGACGCAGAGATGGAGACTGGGGATATTATGAGCTGGTAGTGGACAGGGTTCGTGACAGAGAGAACACGAGACATAAATCAAGTCAGGGCCAAAAGGGATCTTGAGGTTGCCCACAGTTCTGTTCTCAGATGTTTGTAAGGGAGTGATCTGCATTTCATATGAATGAAGACTGCAATTTGAGTTGAAGATAATAGTTTCTTTCTTTGACAAATATAGATAACAGCAATTGCATGAAGTTCAAAATTGTTTATGGGATTAATGAATGGACAGAGGTAGAAAACACCAACAATAGCGAGAATAGGTTAGTAACACACCCTCCACCCCGCCCAAAATAATGATCAGTACCGATAATATCCGATATGGTAGAAATTCCCAAAAGAGAAAAATTTTGAAAAGTCCCAAGGAAAGCCTCCTCTCCATTGGTTTAATTATCCAGTCCATTATTCTCAGATTCAGATCTGTCCTCTCCACGTCTGTGCAGTTGCTGATCTTTGTTATTGTTGGAGCTGATGCATCTGCTCCTACACTGGGATAGCGCACTGAGTGAAGCCCCTCACCAATAGGAGAGGGAAACCCTCCAGTGACACAGTTACAATGCATGGAGACTGACATCAATCACAGTCACTGAGCAAACAGTTCTAGCTTTCAATACAGCACATTCAGTTCACAATATAACTGGACTGGACTGGATGCTGACATCGCTGGCTATTGGTCACATCTCCCATCACTAATTGCTCTAATGAAGTCATTGTGTGGGAGAATGATGGATGTTTTCTTTTCGCAGGCTAGATGACTCTGCCCTGTTGTACGTTTGCAATGCTGTCACCATCTGACCCCAAATTTTCACCACTCCACAATAAAAAAACACGATCAGGACGTTGTTACTGTGCTGATCTCTCCTCCACGGGAAGAAACGCCAGCCAACACACTGTCACTGGGTGCAGTTGCTCTGCACATAGACAGGAAGTGTGGACTTCTCTGAATGTTCCTCTCCCTGCTCCAATAAAGAAACGTTTGACCTTCCATTTATAATATGCTTGAGTAATTAATTTATACAAATGGACAAACATTTTAATGCAGTTTTATTTGCTATAAAGAAGTAATTTTTACGCTTTTTCTCCTCAGTTCCAAACCAAAAGTGAACTTATTCATTAAGACTTTTGAATTAATGAGTCAGGTTTGGCTGGGAGATAGGGCGGAATGGGGGCAGTGGCTGTGGAGACTGCATGGGGAGTACAATGATATTCCACATGTTATCAACACTCTTAACGTCAGATAGAATTAAATATAGTTCATAACAAGGATATTTTATATTTTATATACACACCATTTAATCATTGGGAATACACATTGAGTAGGGTCACCGCACCTGAAGCATTAACATTGATGTCTCTTCATTGCTACTGCCAGACCTGCTGAGCTTTCCCTCCAACGTCTGTTTTTGTTTGAGGTTGATCATATTGTTCATATCTTGCAGGATGCTTACAATTAAAAGCAGATATTCATAACAAAATGTGCAGGGCTATGGGGACAATACAGAAGAATAATAGTAGAGATATCGCTCATTCCAAACTGGAAGAGACAATGGGCTAAGCTTTCACCATCTTTGTTGTAATGATACTGTGTTATGCATTGAAAGCATTTGTAGAGAGCTTGTTCAATGAAGGACACAGAGTGTTCCATCATCAATAATCTATCCCTATTATTTCATGAAGTTCAGCTGCCTCTAAAATATATTTTAATAATAGATCTCCTGAGATTTATAGGATGTTCAGAATTGTTTTTACTTTCGATCTTAAAGAAGAAACAGATTTCGGCTGTAATTCAGGTGTCACAGACACACCAACTGTAATAGAAACATGAAAGTACCACATTGTCCAAATATTACCAAAGTCAACATGTAGACCTGTCAAGAAACATGAAATATAGAGATAATGGAAGCATGAAATATAAACAGAAATTGCTGGAGAAACGAAAAAGATGAGGAAGTATCTGCAGAGAGCATCAGAATTAACATATGTCATATGATGTGACACTGTTCTGAAAAGTCATATTAGAATCAAAGGTCAATTTTTTGCATCTCTGCTCAGATGTTGCCAGATCTACTGAGTTTCACTCCAGCTCTTTTGATGTTTTTCTTCTTTCTGAACTGTGACAAAGTGTCTGATCTGAATGATAACAACAAAGTTGTTGTCTCAGTTGAATCTTGAGTAATTTGTTATGGACATTAAATGAGAAATTACAAAGTTCCTATGTTTGACAGGGCTCTAAATATCGATGACGTGTTGTTTTGTGAGACATTGTGATGAAAATGTTGAAACAAAACAGACGTTGCTGCAACTGCTCAGTAGGTCTGGGAGCATCTGTGCAGAGAAATCAGAGTTAACATTTCAGGTCCAGTGCCCCTTCCTCAGAACTGATGGTAATACGGAAAATGTTGGTTTATATGCAGAAAAGACTGGATGGTGAGCTTGGATGAAAAACCATCACTATTCAAGAAAACCGGGATCTGGAATTCATTCAAAATTAAGAAAGGATTTCTTGTACTCTCGCTTCCATCGCTTGGTCCTTGTTCAGGTTGTACATGTACTATATATTTCTAAATATCCATCAAGTGCAGACGACATGTTTTTTTTCTCCCCTACTGTGGTGTTCCAATATTTTTGATTATTTTCCAGTATGTATTTGCTTCCAATTCAAGGTGGATATGAGAACATGGCTTGACCTTCTGCAGTTTGCCCATAATATAGAATTTAATTGACTATTTATCCCCATCACACCCGTTTCTGCCTGTTTTTCCGATGTAGTGTTTGTTACAGTTCTTGCAAGGCTTATTCTTCCTGGAGCAGAACAGACAAAAATCTGAACTTATTGCGGTGCTCAAAAGTATGAAGAAAGTTGCAGAGTAAAACAGGAAAACTCTGTTTCTGTTAGTTGGCATTACAGCATCAAGGGGTTCTAATTTCAAAATTGTCAGCAGAAGAGCTGGGACTGAGATACATAAATACTTCTTTATTGAGAGAGTTGTTAGGATTTGGATTAGACTGCCTGGGAGAGTTGTAGATGACGATTCAATAAAGAATTGGATATATATTTGGAAATTATGAATTTAATGGGCTACAGAGATAGGGCTGGCAAATGGAAGGTGCTTGGGAAACACAGTGGCCAATGGCCTCCTCCTGAACTTTAAAGGCTTGTACTCTATCATGTGTCTGATGAAAATAAAAATCAGTATCGGATTTTTTCCCGTTTTAAGTGCTCGCAAATATCTGATTATTTGGTGGAGGAAAACATTTAAAATGCAAATATTGCAAGGTCAGTCCCATTATGTACTCTATTTATTACTCAGAACATGAATATTTGAAATGTTATGTTCTGATAACGAAAACAAATATATCATTGCTTTGGCACAAATCTCTTTGAAAAGGTCTGACTTTTCCCTCACACCATAATATGTCCTTTTTTTTTCACTGTCCACATTTCATATTAAGTATCATTCTTTCTAAAAATCGGAAGTTTTCAAATTATTGTTCGATAAATGTGATAACATAAATCATTCACAGTGCATGTTGAATCATTGCCATTTCTAAATTGTTGGCTATTAGCTGAAGCTTGTACATTTCACTGAGAAATTTAACTGATTGATTATATATAAATGTATACGAACGCTAATTCTATTATATTGTCCAATCGTTTACTCACTCTGAACATGTAATCATTCAGAAGCCGACCATTTTCAAAATGTTGGAGTGGCAATGCATTGTTTTGAATCCTGACATTGAATATATAATTCTGATCATAACAGTTAGGTGCCATGTTCTTTATTTGATATAAAATAAAATGTGCATTCTTTATTTTTGTGTTACAAATAATGTCCAAATTAGATATCAATGGCTGACCAGCAACCAGGTTTTTAAAAATCATCTTCAGTCAGAGCCTGGCCAAGTGGGCAGATGTGTCAACATGCAGTGTCAGAATCACACCGCACAACTTACTGATGGTGCTGACACCTGGCCTACCTCCCAGACTCTATACATCTGCACCCTGGACCGGATGCTGGGAAAAGTTGACAGTCTGATGCACTATCTTGAGTCTCACAAAGAAACCTCTGAAACCATACCCAATAAATGTCACCTTCATTATCACCAGTATCAAAATGAAATTTTACATCTCTGTGGATGGCCAGAGATTAATACATGGTTCACCAAACAGAATATATCTGAAGAAAACAGCAGCAAATGGCAGGCCAAGAAGCACGTTAATAACTGAACTTGGCGGATTCTGTTTGGTGTGTGGTGACATACACATATTGTACTGGCACTCAGGTGACTGTAACAATGCACAACGTAAATGTAAGTTTTGACCTAACACCTCGTCAAAGCTTCCTGATCTCACACACATCACTCCCTCACACACTCAAGAATTGATGAGAACCTACAAGCTTGGTGAAACAGGAATCATAGTACAGGCCTTTCAGCCCGTGACGTCCTGCCGACATTTTATCCTGTTCTAAGATCAGACTAACCTACATACCTTTCATTATATGATCATTCATGTGCCTATCCACACACCCACACTCTCTGTGTAAAGAACCTACCTCGGACATCTCCCATAAATATTCCTCAAATTACCTTAAAATCGTGTCCCCTCATCATAGCCATTTCCGTCCTGGGTGAAAGTTTCTGGCTATCCACTCTATCTATGTCTCTAATCATCTTGTCCACCTCAATCAAGTCAAGTTCCATTCTTTTTCGTTCCAATGAGAAAAAAACCTAGTTCCCTGAATTTTCTTTGCAAGACCTGCCCTCCAGTCCAAGCAGCGTCCCAATAAATTTCCTCAGTACACCCACCAATGCTTCCACATCTTTCATATAATGAGGCGACCAGTACAGAACACAGCATTCTAAGTGTGATCTCACCAGGGTTCCATAGAGCTGCAGCATAACCTCACGACTTAAACTCAACCCCCATGCTAATGAAAACATCATCCGGCTTCTTAAGAACCTTATCAACCTAGGTGGCAACTTTGTGGGAGCTATGACATGGATCATTAGATCCCACTGTTACTCCACAACGTATGAATCCTACATTTAACCGTGTATTATGCATTCAAATTTGACCTTCCAAACTGAATCGCTTCACAATTTTCCAGGTTGAACTCCAACTGTCCCTTATCAGCCCAGTTCAGCATCCTGTCAATGTCCTGTGCAAACTACAATAGTCCTCCACACTACCCACAATTCCACCATACTTTGTTAAATTGAAAAACTTACTAATCCACCTACACTCTTCCTCATCGAAGTCATTTATAAATATCACAAACAGCAGAGGCCCCAGAAACGATCCCAATGGACCACCAATGGTCACAGAGCACCAGACAGAATGCTTGCCACCTCCCTCTGTCTTCTATGGGTCAGTCAATCCTGCATCCAGACAGGCCGGTTTCCCTGTATCCGATGCCTCCTTACTTTCTGAATGAACCTACCATGGGGAAATTTACCAAACGCCTGGTTAAAAACCATGTACTCCACATCCACTACTCTCGCTTCTTCAATGTGTTTGATCCCATCCTCAAAGAATTCAGTAAGGTTTGTGAGGCATGACCTGCCCCTCACAAAGCCATGCTGACTATTTCTAACCAAACTATGAATTACAAGTAATCATAAATTCTGTCTCTTAGAATCCTCTCCAAACCTTTGCCCAATGCTGATGTAAACTGACTGATCTGTAATTCTCTGGATTAACTTTATTCCATTTACTGAACAAGGGAGTAACATTTGCCTCCCTCCAATCATCTGGCACGACTCCAATGGAGAGTGAAGACGCAAAGATCATCTCCAAAGGTGCAGTAATCTCTTCGCTCTCTTCCTGTTGTAAGCCAGGGTGGATCCCATCTCGCCTAGGAGATTTATCTATCCCTATGTTTGTATTTCAATCAGTCTGTACTTCACCTCACCATGTCTACTCACTGTCCAACTATCTGATTGACTGCTTTCCATTTCAGGGCTCTATACAGTGCTGCTTTCCTGAACACATATTGTTCCCTGTAACCTGTTCATCATGGAATGGAAAACATGGGAAGGCACCAATGCCTTCCTGATGAAAGGCTGATGCCCAAAGCTTTGACTCTCCTACTCCTCAAATGTCGCCTGATATGTTGTGCTTTTCCAGCACCACACTTTTCGACTCTGATCACCAGCATCTCCAGGTCTCACTTTCTCCATTACAAAGGGCTGTCCCTCTGCACACTGAGCAGGCAATTAATCAGCAGAAACTCGCTGTATTTAGAGCTGACCGTTCAGTTCTGAAAAGTTGCATTTGATGAATACATTTACTGAAAACGAAATTACTATTCAACAAATATTCATTCAGTCTCAGAGTTACAGTTTTGGTTCATGAATTAGGCAGCTTGATAACGAGCAGTCAATGACTGAAGAACTCTGAAGTACAGAGTATTCTAGGTGCTATATTCCAGGCTGGATGTGCTTTCCCTTAATGTTGGGTATGTTATCGGACAGACAGATGTGATAAGGGAACGCGGTGACACGTGGAATTGTGACATTTTTGCCATTACAGAGATGTGCTTGAGGGAGGTCAGGGCTGACAACTCAATATTCTGCGGTGTAGGGATTGGATGTGATTAGATAGATAGGGAAAGGGTTTGGTGGGGTTGAGTAAGTAGGGAGAAGTATAGGGTTTAGAGGGTTCAGAAATGTAGGGTGGAGAGCAGGGTTTAGAATGGGTTAAGGAAATAGAGTGTGGTGCAGGGGCTAGAGTAGGTTGAAGAGATAGGGAAGGGAGTAGTGATTGGAGGACTTTAGAGAGCTAGGAAAGTGTGCAGTATTTGGAAAGGGTTAAGGAGATAGGGAGGGGTGTCGGGTTTGAAGGAAGTTAGAGAGATATAAAAGGGGTACAGTGCATGGAGGGTGTTATAGAGATAGCAAAGGCAGTAGGGGCTGGAGGAAGTTATATAGATGGGAGAGGTGGAAGGTTTGGAGGAGGTTATAGAGATAGAGAGGAACGTAGGGTTTGGGGAAGGAAAGAGAGATAGTGAAGGGGGTAGGTTTGGAGGAGGTTTGAAGCTCGTTGTGTCAGATCAAATACTGACACAGAAACCACCTGCTGACTCCCCTCTCTCAGCCTCACGGTGTCAGATCAAACACTGACACAGAAACCACCTGCTGACTCCCCTCTCTCAGCCTCACGGTGTCAGATCAAACACTGACACGGAAACCACCTGCTGACTCCCCTCCCTCAGCCTCACGATGTCAGATCAAACACTGACACGGAAACCTCCTGCTGACTCCCCTCCCTCAGCCTCACAATGTCAGATCAAACACTGACACGGAAACCTCCTGCTGACTCCCCTCCCTCAGCCTCACGGTCTCAGATCAAACACTGACACGGAAACCTCCTGCTGACTCCCCTCCCTCAGCCTCAAGGTGTCAGATCAAACACTGACACGTAAACCACCTGCTGACTCCCCTCCCTCAGCCTCACGATGTCAGATCAAACACTGACACAGAAACCTCCTGCTGACTCCCCTGCCTCAGTGTCCCTCTACATTGAACAACACTTGGAGGAAGCAAGCACAGAGACTGACAGAGTTGGCGGATGTATACCGTGTGGGCCATTTCAAAACCACCACCAAGAGGAGCTCAGCAGCAGCGTTGTTGATAGAGGTGGTCGAGTTTAAAAGGACACAACTGCTTCACTGCGTCTGCACCGGGTCAGGGGGAACGACTGATAGGGAGAAACATCCTTGACCTCACCATCACCAACTTACCGGCTGCAGACACATTGTTCAATGACTGTATTGGGAACGGTGAACTACCGCACACAATATTTATGGAGACATTTTCCACTTTTACATTGTGAAGACCCCCTGTGTATATGTGCCACCATCACTGTGCTCAACGGGGCAGATTTCCAATAGATTTTGGAATTTTGCACTGGCCTGTGTGAGGTGGTTCGGGTCATTACCAATAACAGCAGAATTGTACTCCAGTATAATTTTGACTATCACTGCTTGGCATATACTTCACGTTATCCTGGCCGTCAAGCCAGGGATACACCCTTGATAAATGGAGAAAACAGAAAGGCCTGACTATAGTAGCACCAAATACACCTCAGAATGAGATGAAGTTACTAAATTGGGCCACTTACTTATCACATGTTATAAATAGCAAATGATACACAGATCTAACCAATGAATCAGACCTAATCTCTACAATCCGGGTGAGTGGTGGTGGACAATCACACAACTCACTGGAGGAGAAGAATCCACCAATACCACCTTCCTGAATGATGGAAGGGCTTAGCACAACAATAGAAATCTAAGGCCAAAACATTCATAGCAATGTTCAGACAGAAATATCGATGGGCTGATCTATATTAGTCTCCTCCAGATGGCAGTCTTCAGCTAATCCGACTCACTTTGTGTGGTATCTACAAACAGCTGGAGGGATTGGAGAATGCAAAGGCTGTGGGCCATGATAACATTCCATTCCGGCTGTTCCTGCTGGGATACAGCACTGGGACCTACCTGACAATGTTGGAAACTATCCGGGTGTGTTCTGTAGACACACAGACAAAACATTGGACAATCAGTGACTACCCCATTGCTCTAATCCCTGTCATTAATAAAGGGATGGCAGATGTCATCTACAGTGGGATCAAGCAGCACTTCCTCAGTACTAACCTGCTCGCTAAAGCTCAGTTTGGGCTCTCATCCCTTGGGCTCATTGAAGCCTTGGTTTAATGATGTACAACAAGAGAACATAACTGAATTCGAGAGGTGAGGTGACAGTTACTGCACTTTTTACACGATCATAACTGTATTTGACCAAATGTCATATCCAGGATTAACGGCAAACCTGCAGCAAATAGGAATCGTCTGCACTGGCAGAAGTTACACCTGGTACAAAGGAAGGTGGCTGGGGTTGGTGGAGAGCAGCCATCTCAGCTTCACCGCAGTTCCCCAGGGACGGGGTTTCTGGGTAAGTCTGTAGATCAGAAATGTAAAGGTAGGACACCATACTCCTACAGGATGATAGAGACAACTGGCGGTAGTTTAACTGGACAGTCATCATATCTCAAGTAAGGGAGAGATTGAGTAGGATAGTCCTTTAGTCACCCAAGGAATTGAACCCACACTGTTGGCATTAATCTGCATTATAAACCAACCATCCAACTGATTGAGCTAACCAAATCCTCACGCAGCTCTGTGTGATAGATATTGTAATATTATTCCATTCAGATATGTTGGTAAACACCTTTGGAGCAGGTGGAACTAGAAGCAAGCTTCCTAGCTCAGAGAGAGGGACAGTATTAGTGAGCTATAAGAGTGCTCTCTGCCCTAGGCCCTATAATTTTCAGCTGCTTCATAAATGACTGTAAAATCACATGTGAGGATCTTTGCCAATATTTGGACAGTATTCAACACCATTCATGATTTACTCAGATACTGAAGCAGTCCTTGTCCAAATGTAACAGAACCTGGAGATATGCAGGTTTGTGCTTAACAGTGACAATCCCATTTCCATTACACATGTGCCAGACAACGATTCCTGATATCAATGGAAAATTGAACCACATCCTCTAACGTTCAATTCCACCACCATCACTGAACACACACCAAACAATATCGCGGGGATTATCGTTAATCTGAACTGGACTGACCATATGATTTCATTACCTATTCCTGTGAAGGGCTTATGCTAAAACATTGACTTCTCCTGTACCTCAGATGCTGCCTGACCTGTTTCGATTTTCCAGCGCCACTTTTTGACGCACATAACTTCATTGGCTACAAGAATATGTCAGGGACTAGAAATTCTGCAGGAATAACTCACCTCAAAATTTCCGAAAGCCTGTCACCTATTGCTAAGACACATGTTGAATGTGTGTGTGATTAAATACTTCCATTTGCCTGTGTGAGTGCAGCTTCACCCCTCATCCACTGACGATCAGTAGCAGCAATACCTGCCATCTACTCAGTGCTCTGCAGAAAATTACCAAGGCTCCTTACAACGTACCTCTGAACCCCCGACTGTCGAGAAGGACAAGGGAAGCAGATACACGGGACCCCCCACCATGTTCGCGTTCTGTTCCAAGCCACCCACCATCCTGATTGCGAAGTATATTGCCGATCCTTCAGTGTCACTGTTTTAAGTTCCCTGTCTATCAATAAATGCCGTCCCAATCACATTTCATGAATAAATTAACACAAAAATTTTGACTCGACCTGTTCAATACTGGACACTGTGTTTTGGGTTTTGTGAGCTCAGGCTGGTTGGTCCAGGCAGTACCTTGCATATTGTGAACAGCTGAACGGATATGCTGTTTGAAGCAATCTGTCAGGCTCTCAGAGGCATGGCCTACATACCGAGCATCACACAGACACTGGCATTCTCATCCCACATTACTGAGCTTTGAGATGGACAGAAGCAACTGAAAACGTACTCATATCTGACTGGAACGTGTTTAAACACACAGTGATATTATTGCCACGAAAATTATTATGAGGGAATATTAGCAGAGAGAAAGTGAGGACTGTAGATGCTGGAGATCAGAGTCAAAAAGTGTGATTCTGAAAAAAAACTCAGACGTTCAGGCAGCATCTGAGGAGCAGGAGAATCGACTATTAGTTAACAATATTAATACAAGGGAAAATAATTGTATATTTTCAAAGTTCTTGTACTTAATTATAATTTGTTCTTGGGTGTGGCAATGAGACTCATCATTTCAATGCTACTTACTGTGAGTTTTCATCATATTGTTGTTATAACAGTGTACTGAATAAATGGGTGGATTTTGTGCTTGTTGGACAAACTATAAGTTGGTATTATGAAAGGATATCGGACCTTTAGTAAAGAGACTTTGCTGTTAATGTTCAGAACAATGCTGCAAACATTTACACAGAGATTTCCAGCTCATGTCACACACAAGGTTGTTGGGCTGGGATCAATGGGACTGCACAATTCTGTTTAGACACTGACATTGTGAGGCTAACATACACTGGATATGGTTTATGAGGGATTCAATGTAAGATGCCATGTGCTGCAGGAGCCCATCACCTTTATAACACATTCATTCAGGATCAGGTCCAAGGTGCAGAATTACAGAGTTTAGGTGGCACGCAAGAAGAGATATACTTGCAAGATATGGCTGTTTATAGGTCATTGTTATAAATATTGAACTGCATCTGGACTAGTGCCATGTGCTAGTCCATTGACCAGTCTGAACCACACACATCTCCCTGTTGTTCAGGTGTACCTCTAACCAGTCTATTCTGAGGGAGTGTGTGAGCAACTGCCCAGCTCCAGTTTGGACGCTCTTTGTCAGATTTTGGAGATGGCCAGTGTTTTGGAGGTCCTGGTGAGACCCAATAACACTGTATCTGAATTCAGGCTTTTCATCAAAGACATTTCAACAGCTTTGCTGCCTACAAGATGGTGTGTTCACTGATCTGTACATGAATCAGCTGTTTACTACAGTCACTGAATTGTGTAATAGTTAAGTGTGCGCTCTGGTATTTCAATTATTGTTCACTTCAATTGTTTTCAACTGAAAAACAATGATGGTTGGGTTATTTTAAAATATGTAAGAAATAAAGTGATATTAACTCTTCATTACAGAAAATTTGAAAGAGACCAGGTATATATTTCCCATGGACTAATCAAGCAACAGTCAGATATTGTCTCTAAAGCAGGATTCTGTGAACAGGACTATGTCCCAGGCAACATCACCACCCTCTCTGGTAGGTTCTGTCCCACTGACAGGACACAGCAAGGCAGAGGGGGACAGCTCCTTGGTATATAGTCACTATAGGGTGCGGTGGTGGCTCAGTGGTTAGCACTGCTGCCTCACAGCATCCAGGTCCCAGGTTCAATTCCAGCCTCAGGCAAATGCCTGTGTGGAGTTTGCAAATTCTCCCTCTGTCTGGGTGGGCTTTCTCCCACAGTCCAAAGGTATGCATATCAGTTGAATTGGCCATGTTAAACTGCCCATAGTGTTCAGTACATTAGTCAGAGATGCGTGCGTGGCTCTTTGGAAGGTCGGTGTGGACTGATTGAGCTGAAGGGCCCGTTCCCATCCTGAAAGGAACCAAATCTAATGAGAGTGCTGGATCCTGTGGTTGCTCGACTGCTCTGCAGCAGATATGTTCGAATCAATAAAAGGGAAACATATAATCGATCACATCATGACCGATCTGCCTGCTGCAGATACACCTATCCATCTCAAATATCAGTAAGAATGGTCACTGCACAATGGGGAGCAAGGGGTACCTTCACATTTTGCAGACCCTCCTCACCATGATATGTAGCCCCTTGAGTACTGGATGGGACAGACTGTAAACAGATTGGATATTTAATGATGATGCAGCCATGAGGTGCAGAAGGCCATCAGCAGCAGCAGAATCATACTCCGTACAGCGCATACAGTATGCAACTTCACAGCCTGACATACCTCCCTCTGTACAGTAACCATCACACCCGGACACACCTCCCACTGTACAGTAACCATCACGGCCCGACGTACCTCCCACTGTACAGTAACCAGCACAGACCGACATACCTCCCACTGTACAGTAACCATCATACCCCGACATACCTCCCACTGTACAGTAACCATCACGGCCCGACGTACCTCCCACTGTACAGTAACCAGCACAGACCGACATACCTCCCACTGTACAGTAACCATCACGGTCCGACATACCTCCCACTGTACAGTAGCCATCACACCCCGACATACCTCCCACTGTACAGTAACCATCACGGCCCAACATACCTCCCACTGTACAGTAACCATCACGGCCCGACATACCTCCCACTGTACAGTAACCATCACGGCCCAACATACCTCCCACTGTACAGTAACCATCACGGCCCGAAATACCCCCCACTGTACAGTAACCATCACAGACCGACATACCTCTCACTGTACAGTAACCATCACGGCCCGACATACCCCCCACTGTACAGTAACCATCACAGACCGACATACCTCTCACTATACAGTCACCATCACGGCCCGACATACCTCCCACTGTACAGTAAACATCACACCCCGACATACCTCCCACTGTACAGTAACCATCACAGCCCGACATACCCCCCACTGTACAGTAACCATCACACCCCGACATACCTCCCACTGTACAGTAACCATCACACCCCGACATACCTCCTACTGTACAGTAACCATCACACCCCGACACACCTCCCTCTGTACAGTAACCATTACGGCCCGACATACCTCCCACTGTACAGTAACCGTCACACCCCGACATACCTCCCACTGTACAGTAACCGTCACGGCCCAATATACCTCCCAGTCTACGGGTGCTATCAAGACTGACATGGTGGCTCAGTGTTTAGCACTGCTCCCTCACAGCACCAAGGTCCTCAGTTCGATTCTGGTCTTGGGTAATTTACTGTGTGGAGTGTGCACCTCTCCCCCATGTCTGCATAGGTTTTCTAGCACAGTCCAAAGATGTGCAGGTCAGGTGTATTGACCACATTAAATTGCGAATTGTTTTAGTCAAAGGGAAATGGGTGTGGGTGGGTTACTCTCCGGAGGGTTGATGTGGACTGGTTGGGCCAAAGGACCTGTTTCCACACTGTAAGGAATCTAATCTACTCTCCAAGGTTCAAGTCAGGAATATGATAGAATAATCACTTGCCTGAATGAGTGTAGCTCCAATAGTACTCTAGTATGGACTTACTAGCAACAGGCAACACAGTTGCATGGGGAAGATCATGTCTCACAAACTTGATTGAATGTTTCGAGGAAGTGACAAAATTGATTGATGAGGGCATGGGGCTGGATGTTGGCCGTTTGGACCTTAGCAAGGCCTAAGATATGGTTCCTTATGGCAGGCTCATACAGAAGGTGAAGTGAAGTGGGATCAGCGGTCAGTTAGTAAGATGGATAGAGAACTGCTTGGTCATAGAAGGCAAAGTCGTGTTGGAACAGTGTTTTTGTGACTGGAGATCTGTAAATAGATTGGCGGAGTTGCAGATTGTGAGGATGATTGCCAGATAATACAGCAGGATATAGGTCAGCTGCAGACTTGGACAGAGAGAATACCGATGTAACTTTATTTGGACAATTGTGATGTGATGCATTTTAGAATGTCTAATGCAGGAGAGAAGTATAAAGTGGATGGAAAAACTACTGATTGCATCAACACCCGAAGGGATCAAAGTGTACAACTCCACCGTTCCCTGAAAGTGGTAACACGGGTGGATAGGGTGATCAAGACGACTGACGGCAAACTTGCAGACAGGCATCGGAGCATGCAGTATGAAAATTAGCAGGTCACATTGCAGCTGTAGAGAAACTTAGTTCGGGCACATTTAGAATGTTGGGTACAGTACTGGTTGCCACACGATGTTGAAGTGTTGGAGAGGGTACGGAAAAGTTTTACCAGCATGTTGTCTGGTTTGGAGGGTATTAGCCAAAAGGAGAAATTGAACACAAATGGTTTGTTTGCACCTATGGGGCTACCTGATAGATATTTACAAAATTATCAGAGGTATAGATAAAAGGACAGTTAGAGGCTTGCCCCCACCACCACCACCCCAACCCCCACATCCCACACCCAGAGTAGAAATATCAATTACTCAGGACCGTAGGTTTTAGGTAAAAGGGAGAAAGTTCAGGAGATGTGATAGGTAAGGTTTTTTTTTGCTTTTGGACAGAATGTGAAAGTGCCTGGAATTGCACTGATAGAGGGGAAGAAGCCAATATAGCAAGGTTTAAGAGGGATTTTGGCACAAGTATGAGTAAGTAGGGAACAGAATGACATAGAAGGTATTGGAGCAAAAAACTTTTGTTTCAAATTTTGAAAGGCATCATGTGTCAGTGTGGGCTTGCTGGGCTGAAGGGCCTGTTCCTGTACTGGACTGTTCATTAAGACAAGATTTGAGAGCGGGAGTGACGAGATGCTCACTGAATGATTACTGATGATCAAAAGGCACTTTATTGTGGACCCCCCCCCCCCCTCCCATCAACCTGCAGCTTCATATCCTCCCCCACTGTGGGGAAACTAAATATAGAGAATTTGACATGAAAGTCAGACCTGGTACCTGGTGACTCCATCGTGCTGCTCGCTCCTGCAGACTTCTATCCTGGACACCAACGTCTCAAAAGAAACTGCATGAACAGAAGCTGCATGTACTCCACACCCACCAATGCTGACATCAGACACATGCCAGCTTCACCATGCCATCCCAGCATATCTCTGACCCACTGACTGTACGCTTCTGCACTTCAATGCTGCAGCTCAGGGTGCACTGACAACTCTCATTGCAATGCTGCTGCAAGGACACTGTGCTCAGGGACACCCATCCAGCTCATGGTCTGTCCCTCTGGGCTGCTCACTCCGTGTTTGTCCACATTCACTTTGAGCTGACTTGAATGTTCACAGAATTATTGCCCCGCCTTACCCTGTCTTTAGCAGTGTTTCCCCGCAGCCAGAGCTACCAGGCTCACCCGCCTGCTGTATTGTCTTTGTGTTTAGCACAGACACAAACTCAGGAAGCTTGATATCATTGTCCACAGTCAGTCACGGTGCCCAGCACAGTGAGACAGGGGGAGTCTCAGATCCCAGCCCGGGAGCTTGGACACGGTCAGCCATGGTGCCCAGCACAGTGAGTCAGGGGGAGTTTCAGATTCCAGTCCGGGAGCTCGGACACGTTCAGACAGCCTCTCGTAGTTGTTAGGGTCAGGATCCTTCGCCAGTTAGGGGGCGAGGAGCAGAATGTTGGGAGCCCCCTATCCCTCTTGGCTCTTTCTGCTCTCGTGTGGGGTGGTTCCTTCCGAAATGTGACAATTACCAAGCGGTATTAAGGGAGGTAGAATTGTTTGTTACAGCTGGTACAGACCGAGAGAAGATGCTGCATTCAGTGAGAGTGGGAGAACATGAGCCTTTGTGGGAGGTGGGTGCAGTAACAGAGAGACAGTGAGGGCGAGCTCACAAAGTGCAGATGGTGGTAATTACCATGGTGGAGTGGAGAAGGTCACTGACCTCCTTCCAACACTGCTGGGCATTCACCCAGCAGGCTGGCACCTCACTGACACAGGGGTCAACCACCAACCAAGCTGGCAAGGTATAGTATCATGGCCTCCCCTGCCAGTCCAGGAGGAAGATAATGTCCCTGTCATGCACCATGTCATCCACCAGAACCTCAGCGGCTTGGTCTCAAAGTGAAGCCCCAGTTTTACCCCTATGCCATGTCCAGGGTGTTTCGAATTGACAATCTAAGAGTGTAATAACTTTTTACTAATGGCACCTGGAACAGGGAGGCCAGTGCATTCTGGGATATCCAGTCAGTGAACAGTTGTTATGACGAAGGGGAAAATCATCGTGTTAGTGTCAGATGAGAAGATAATCACGTGGGCAGGGAGGGTAGTTAATGAAGCAGATTGGGGATTGTATCGTGAGAAAATGCACTTCACCTTGTGGAGAGAAACCCTCCATAAATCCTGACTAAAGTGAGACTTGACCAAATCATAAGATGGGTTAGGCCTCTGTTTGTCTGAATCAAAGTAGGGATGCAGTGTGAAACATTGGGAACAACAAACTTGGAGCGGAGAATTACAAAGGAGATTGAAATCCTTAAAAAGGGGTAACACAACGTTCCAAACTGTTAAAATGAGCCGGGGAAAATTCCTGCCTTATAGTTACCTACATTAACCAATCCTCATTGGATGAAGGAATGGTGCTGGAGGCCTGGAGAATGGCTAATACCGCAACTTTGTTTAATGTGGACTGACTGAATAGGTCGAGGCTGGAATTCTGAGACAGTGGATAAACGGTCACTGAGGAAGTCCCACGGACTCCAGGACAGTCGGTCTGGATTTGTGCAAGGAAGATCGTGTGTAATTAATCTGACCGTATCAGTCCGAGGCAGTAACTTGGAACTGCATGTGACTTAATTGGATTTAACGAGAGATCCCATGGCAGACAGTTTAAAAACAGAAACTATGGGGTCCAGGTGAACGGAGCAAACAACCCAGAAAAGTGCAAGGCAAGGCATTTGGGGACATCAACAATCGAGAGGAGTGGACAATAAATGAGAGCATAGTCTGTGTGGGCAGATAAATGAAGATAGCTGGAAACATCAATAATCTCGGTAATGTAGCAAATAGCATCATTTCCTCTATCAGCCAAAGGGCAGAATTTCAGAGCAGGAAACTTATGCTTGAAATGCATAAATAATGAGTTCAGTCGCGGCTTGGGGATAGTATGCAGTTCTGGTCACCCCATCACATGGAAGGATGGAATTGGACTGGAGAGGGTACATAAAAGATCCGTTGCCCTGTGACAGTTGGAAGTGCAGTTCTGAGGAAAGATAGGAATGAAGGATGCTGAGAGGAGATTTGATTGGGGTGTACATGCTGTCAGGGGCCTGGGTAGAGAGGGAAATAACATCTTGTTCCTGTTGATAAACTGCTTTACCAGTGGTGAATATTTAAGCTAATTGGCTGAAATATCAGAAAAATTGTGAGGAAAGTTGTTATTTCACCCAGTGTATGGTCGGGATCTGGGAGGCACACATGGAAGCAGAGTAGAGGCAGAAACTCTCAAATCATTTTTAAAAGGTGCCGGGATCTGCAGCTGAAGTCCTGTAGTATCCGGGGAGACAGAACTAGGACTTTAACAAAACAACATTACCTCTTGTCCAATGCAGACGGTGGACAGATTGATCTTGTCTATACTGCTATTTTCTGAAGTTTTCAAAGGTTACCAATATCTGATAGAATCAATACGCAGAGATGACGGTGAGGGCAAGGAGGAGCAGTGTGTGAATTGATTAGCATCACAATATTACTGATCCCATCCTTTATACACAATGCTCCTTCACTGTGATGGCCTATTTACCCTTCCTGTAGAAACGGGGAAATCCTTTCATTATCCAGTTCCCAGTCATGGTCACACTGCAACCCCATCTCCATAATCCCAGCTACATCTGAGCTGGTTCACACTGTTTAAAGCTAACATTTCACTGGCCTCGTTGAAAAGTTCTCAGCTTCATTCTTGCCCCATTGAAGGCTTCTCTCAGTCAACTAATGTTTCTCACTCTCAATTATTGCATAGCATTCTCAATCATCATCCTGAACGTTGCAATAAAGTGATTGCTGCCCCCCAAAACGATCCCCTACTGATAATGGATCCACTTGCCCCACTTCTTCCCCAAGGACCATGTCCAACAGTACATGCTGTCTTGGGCTGGACACATACTCCTGCAGTGATCTCTCCTCCATGTAATTCAGAAACACTCGCCCCCTCAGGACGCTGCACCACCAGTAACCCAGTCAATATCTGAATAATTAAGGTTCTCATCATAACTAATCTGTAATACTGTCATCGCTCTCAAATGCGCCTGCATATTTATTCTCTCCATCATTTCTTTGGTTGCTGGCTGACAGACTTTACCGCACAGTGTAAATGTATACTTTTTGTTCTGTAGCTCCAGCGAAATTCATTCTGTCCTTGGACGGATCCTCTTTCCCTTGGACTCCTTAACTAACGCTAATCTAAACCAATACTTCTACCATAATACTTTCCCTTCCCTTCGATCATTTTGGAATATTTTAAACCCAGCAATATTTAACATGCCGTCCTGCCATTCCTTGAGCCGGCTGTCGGTGAACAGTACATCAGATTTCCACACACCAAACTGCATCTGTAACTCCGCACACTCCCAGTATTCAGGTCCATGCAGAGTACCTCAGATTAAGGCTTTCTTTCTAACTCCGTCTTCCACCGTTTATCGTGTTGTTGTAAATTATTACCAACTGTATCTCCCATTATTTTGAGAATCCTGGTACTCTCCTCTACTATTTCTTTTTGGATCCTAAGCACACACCAAGTTACTTACAATCCCTCCCAAAAAAACCCCATAAGAACTTCAGTCCCAGCTCTGTCACGTTAGCCCATCCAGCTTGTACAGTTGCTGCCTTCCCCAGAACCAGTTCCAATGTCCCAGAAAACTGAAG
Source organism: Chiloscyllium punctatum (assembly GCF_047496795.1). Lineage (NCBI taxonomy): Eukaryota > Metazoa > Chordata > Chondrichthyes > Orectolobiformes > Hemiscylliidae > Chiloscyllium > Chiloscyllium punctatum. Next base: position 7,834,842 of record NC_092769.1, read on the forward strand.
CCCTTCCTGCTGCAACATCGTTCCAGTCACACTCTCATCTACCTAAAAGTCTGAGTCTTGTTCTCACTTGGACACGGCACTGGGAGTATTCCAGGGATTGATACATTTGCGGACTGGCTTGCTAACCATCCACCTAGCTCCCTAAATTCTGACTTCCAGACCACTTCACGCTTCCTACCCAGGTCATTCCTACCAACATTGACATGATCTTTGATTGCTCACTGTCCCCCAGACGAATGTTCTGCAGACACAGTGACATTCTTAAGCCCACTATCCTGGAATTACAGACACACTGATACCTTCTTCACTTCCCTGTCTCTCCTGTGACTATTGCCCCTCCTTCCTTCTCCCTCCCCTCCTGTACAGTCAGGCTGCTTGTGGTGCCACAGACATAGCTCTGACTGCCCTCCCTTGAGCAGCCTACACGTTCATCAGCTTCCAAACTGGGAAATTGATTTGGGAGGGAAACACCAGGATATGCTTGCATTCCCTGACTGTTTCTCTTCGATTGGCAAACTCAACAGACCCTTCCTTCTTCCTGGCCGTCATGGCTGCAGGGTGATCTGCTCTGTGTGTGTGCTTTCCACTTAATCTCAGCATCACAGATGTCCCATAGTGTCTCTAGTCACTGTCTGAGCTCCATGACCCAGTGTCCATCTAGGACACGAGCAGGGGCTATGACTTCCCAATTAACAGAACACATTTTCCATCTGACAAACATGTCCTAAAATGCATTTTGTCTCGAGTTACTTAATTAACTACTTAGAATGAAGTCAACATCCAGAAAATAACAATATGCTTAAATCCCTTATTCAACTGTGGCTTACTGAGGGTAATTTATTATATTGGCTCACAATTTTACTTCTCCCTCTTATTTCTGTGTTCAACCCTTATTTCAGATGTTGAAAAAAAATTGCCAACTTATAGCAATTAACTGACAGTCGCGAATAACAGAGAATGTATCAGCCAATGAACTTACAGCATTTTCTTTAATGGCTCTTGCACTTGTTTCAAACTCAGTGCAGGCAGGTCCCAGCAGCAGAAAGTTATCTCTGTAACTCCCAGGTCCTCCAGCTCCCACTCCACTCTGCTCCCTCACAGGGTCACCATCTCTGTGACTCCCAGGTATGTGTAATCCTCCAGCTCCCACTCCATTCTGCTCCTTCACAGGGTCACTGTCTCTGCGATTTCCAGGTATAACTAGGCCTCGATCCTCAGTGCTGATTCATATCCTCTCACTTTGGTGCTTCTAAACTCCCAGGCGTGAGTGAACCTCATGTTCCTGCTTCAAGTTATTCCCTCACATGATCACTCCCTCTGTGGCTCGGTGCTGATTTTGCGCCTCCTGCTCTGCTGTTTCTCCAACTCCAAGTCCCAGTCGGCCTCAATCCTCGCTGCTGGTTAATATTCTCCAGCTCTGTGGTTCTCTCTCTCAGGTTCTCTCCCTTTGTGACTTCCAGATAATGGTAGGCCTCAAGCCTCAGCTGAGATGTATAACATCCCATTGCACACTGGTCCCTCACAGGATCGCGCTGTGCCTGGAAGACAGTGGAAAGGGAAGGATTATACAGAGCAGACGGTGTTACAGTGATTGAGGGAGCGGTTGGGGATGGAACAGGTTATCTGGAGAGGTAGGCAGACCTGCAGTGTCTAAAGCAGGTTACTAGAAGATACAGGGAGGGTTTTAGGCACTGAGGGAAACAAAAGAAGTAGAGAGATGGCGGCTTGTTGGTGATGGAGCCTTGTAGAGTCTAAAGGGATTTTTGTGAGCTGCTTACTGAGGTGTGAAGACTTCAACAAATTCAAATTGATAGCCAGGGAGTGTTGTGTGGCACTGGAGACTGTTGGATGTTACAGAGTTAGACGACTCGCAGTAACTGGGGGGGTTACAGATGTTTGAAGCACTCGTGGTGTTCAGGGACCCTCAGAACATAAGGAGGTACAGAGGTGGGAGCATTCTAAATAGTGGAATTGTAGGGGCTAGAAGAGCTAAGATGGATGAGGAGGATGAAAAGTACCAATTTAGCACAACCAGCCTCTGTAATTCACAGAGATTTAAGGAAGGGAACCTGTGCAGCCATTGAATACAGTTATATGGCGAGTTACAGGTACTGAGGAGTTACAAATTTAGAAAGGAAGAGATTATAGGTGATCAGAAGTTTAAACAAGAATAAGGAAATTTGAGAGATTACTAGCACAGATGGCAATGGAGGTGGTGAGACATTCTGATGAACAATAAGAGTTGTCGGCAGAGGAGGATGTCACGTATACAGGAAGAGCTGCATTGTCTGTATGCAGTTACAGACGTGAGGAGTATTGCAGCGCCTGCTGGAGGGTACACAGATAACAACAGTTCCAACGGCTGGTGCAGTGGTTCAGGAAGGCAGCTCACCACCACCTTCTCAGGGACAACTCCAAATCAACAATACATCCAGCAACGTTCATAACCACGAGTGAATAAATAAATAAATAAAGTATCTACAAGCAGCACCGAGGTCACTCAGGAAGGCCCTTTCAGCAGCACTTCACAAACCCGGAACCACTATACCCTGGAAGGACAGGAGCTCCAGGTGCACGGTAACTTCAGCATTTCCAAGGTGCTCTCCAAGCCACGCTCCAAACTCCCAGCACTGGGTCAGTCCCTACACCTAAAGGATTGCACTGGGTGAGGAAGGCAGCTCCCCACCACCTTCTCCAAGGAATTACAAATGGAACGGTAATGATGGCCAAGCAAGTGATTGCCACATCACATCAATGAATTTGTACAAATGAAACTCATGGACTGTCCATGTCCCCTTTGCTTCATCCACACAACCCACATTCCCATCTTGTTCTGTGTCAGCAACAAACATAGAAGCAGTAGATTTTGTCCATCAAATGTATCAAATCCCTTTGTGAATAGTTAGGGGTCAAGCACTAATCCATTTATTCCCACTTAGTTTTCTGTTAAAGAATTCCCAATCCGTGCCAGTACATTCCCTCCAATCCCACATTTGCCAATTTTGCTTATCCACATCTTCAGTGGGACCTTGTTGAAAAGTTTCTGAAAATCCCGACAAACCATTCCTCCCTTTTATCTACTCTGCTTATTCACAGCCAGACAGGAAAACAAATCCAGCAGGGTTTGTGAAATAAAATTTCAATTTCAGAACAACATGCTTGGCATGGGTAGAGGATTGGCTGATTGGCAGAAGACAGAATAGGTATAAAGGGGTCGTTTTCACGATGGGAATTGGTGACGAGGGGAACTCCGCAGAGGACAGTGTTGGGACCACGCTGTACATGTTATACATTAACAGTCTGGACAAAGGATGTGAGTGGGTACAAGAACAAGTTTTACAAGAAAGAGCCCAGGCTGAAATGTTTGTCATATGAGAAGCTGGTGAAGTCTCTGAGTCTGTACTTGATGAATTTTCAGAGGCGGCGGTGGCAGGATCTCATTCAAACTTACAGAATACTGAGGGGCCTGGATGGAGTGGACGGGGACAGGTTATCTGGAGAGGTAGGCAGACCTGCAAAGTCTAAAGCAGGTTACTGGAAGATACAGGAAGTGTTGTAGGCACTGAGGGAAACAAAAGAAGTAGAGAGATGGCGGCTTGTTGGTGATGGACGGGGGTGTGGAGATGTTTTCACTGTTGGAGAGACCAGGGCTCAAGAGCATGGCTTCAGAGTGAAGGAACAACTCTTTAGAATGGAGATCTGGAGGAATTTATTCAGCCAGAGGGTGATGAATCTGTGGAACGGTTCCTACCGTAGGGAGGGTTATAGATGAGGGTGGCATTTACTAGATAGGGTACAAGAGCTGGAGAAGGTTTCTGGAGATGATTAGATGGATGGAGATACTAGAGGCGCTTACATTGACAGCGTGGGGGATAGTGACGGAAGAAAGTTACACAGATAGTGAGTCTTGCAGGAACTGGATTGGGAGAGTCACAGGCATTGGATTGGGTTCTACAGATTGAGAGTAATGCAGGGATCTGTTGGATTACACAGATATGGAGGATTGTGGGGTCTCCACATGTTGAGACGTTTTCAGGAAGAGGTTACACCAATAAGGAGGGATGTAGGAGCTGTCGTAGTTTACAGAGATTGGGATGTTTGGAGCTGTTTAATTGTTAGAGGGATATTTTTAGGGTCATTAATATGGAACACAGATGGAGAGTTTAGATTTTATTAGATTCCCTACAATATGGAAATGGCACTTTGGCCCAACACGTCCACACCAACTCTCCAAAGAGTAATCCACCCAGACCCACTTCTCTCTGAATGATGCACCGAACGCTCGGACAGTTTAGAATGGCCAATTTAGCTGACCTGCACATCTTTGGACTGTGGGAGGAAACCCATGAAGACACGGAGACAATGTGCCAACTCCATACAGACAGTCACACGAGGCTGGAATTGAACCTGCGTCTCTGGCGCTGTGAAGCAGCAGTGCTCACCACTGAACCATCCCAAACTGCAGAGCTAAACAAAAAGAGAATATTCGAGGGGCAGGGAGGAGCACACAGAGATGGGAAGTGTTGTTGCAGCTGGAAAAGGGTCTGGAGGTGTTTACACAGATAAGGAGTCCGGTCGGGATGGGAGATGGTTACAGAGGTCATGTGGTGCTATAGGCCAGGCGGCAGGAATGTGATCTGGCCTCCAGCAGGTTACAGTGATATCATGTTCTCTTGGGGGTTGGGAAAGTACACAGGTGGGTATTTTGGTCCAGGCTGGAGGATTTTACAGAGACAGGGTGGACTGTAGTTATTGTGGAAAACTACAGAAATAGAAATTATTGTACTGAGTGCAGGATGAGGTTACTGAGATTGGGCACGTTACCGCGTTTGGAGCAAAGTATACATAGGGAGCGTTGTCAGCATTGGAGTAGGTTTCAAATAAACAGCAGGATTATGGGAGGGGTGGAGGTGACAGAAATTGGAACTTTTCAGGGAATTACAAGCATTCAAGACACTGGCACAGATGCGTTGGACCGAAAGATATGTCTCCTTGCTGTATGACTCTATCACAAGACAAGAGACAGTGTGAGAGGGGGAATATAGAACAGAAAGATCCCAGGTTTCAATACCACCTTCTTAAGGGAGGCCTCCTTTCCCCTCTGTTGTCCCGATCCTCACTAAGACAGCACAGGCCTGGATCGATAACTGTCAACTTCCTATATTGACATAGGAAGGCTCAGTACAGCAGTGATGAAAGTAAACAAGAGAGTGTGGATTGAGTCTGGGCCCATCATGCTCTGTATTCACCTTTCAATACTATATCTGTGTCATGTCTTCCAGATTAAACTTCGATCCCTGAAATTCGCTCTGCTCTGTTCACTGTGAGTGATCTTACCTGGCTGCAGGATTTATTGAAGAAACTAGATCTCCCTGCCCCAGGCTGACCAATCGTGTTCAATGAGGTAATGAATGAAGCACCCAGCAATTGGGAGGTTTATTGAGTAAGGAACATCCTGAGTATCTGCAGGAGACAGAGAAAGAGACAGAATGGGAAATTAGACTGATGCAGTGAGGGTTGCACAGGGAGAATGGCGCTGAGTACCACAGAGATCTGGAATATCCCAGTCTCTATCCCTGGCCTATGCTGCTGCATCTCTCTGGAGTGGAGAGGTCTGTTGGCTCAGGATCTGGAGTAATTGCAAAAGCTGCAGTCACTGGCAGCAATTAGACTCTCACAGTGACAGATACCACATGGAGTGAGACTGAGTGATAGCATCAAATTGCAGGAAGGTATCAGGATCAAACCACGGTCAAGAAGAAGGGTTTTGATTCATGGTGCACTGGGATCAGTACTCAGGGATGAGGGAGCTATCAGTGGGACAGGCGATGGCCAAGTGTTACTCTCACTAGAGTGTTCATCCAGAATTTAATGACAGTGGCAGGGATACCCATCTGAAAGCTCAATATCCTTTCAGGAACGAAATCTGCGATAGGCAGCTGGTCTGACCTACATATGACTCCAGACCCAGAGCAATGGGGTTGACTCTAAACTGCCTTCTCTAATAGTCTCACAAGGCACTCGGCTCAATGGCAGCTCGAGGGTGGGCGTGAAATGCTGGCCAGTCAGCGACAGCAACTTCCCATGGAGTGAATTAAAAACAACACTGTTGGGACCAGTGTCCTGGCAAATTATGTCGGTGGGTTTATGGACAGGGCTTTGATTGACAGAGAAGATGCAGGGACAGGGTTCAGATGAAAGGAGCTTTCCAAATCCAAAGAGAAAAGGGGACACATTGGAACAGCATGGGAATGTGGCTGAAGACAAGCAGAAAGGAACAAGAAGGGACAGAGTTTAACTAAAACTGTACATCAGTGAATTAGGCTGTGACAGGACAGTCTGGGAAAAAGTCAATTACAATGTTCTTTTTTGGAATGGACAAAGTATCTGCAATAAGGTAATAGACTTGTGACACAGAGATAAATAAGATTTAGTCACCAGGAAGATGTGGTTAGAGGAGAAGCAAAAGGCAGAAATATTCAATTGTACACTTCCTTGAGGGATCTCAGGGAGTGCAGGATGGGTAACCCTGACAGTAATAGGGAACAAATGCATTACAGAGAAAGCATTTGGCATCTGATGATGCAGCTGAATCAGCCTGAATGCAGATTATGAGTTCCACGTTTCAAAAACACAAGCAGGAGAACAGTTTTGAGGCTGCCTGACAGCATTTCATTGCTCAACACTGTTACACTTTCCAATGAATTCATGTCTAATGCAAAGGCAATGTGATCATTTTGGGAGACTTCAATCTTTGTCAAAAATGATATTCTCCGAACTCCTCTTCAAGTCTTTGTGTCAGTGTTTCTTTGAATAACACATTGCGTAAATGGCCAGGGACGTGACTATCTCAGATCGACCACTGGGTGAAGAAGCTGAGTGAAGGAGTAATGTCACACTGAGATATCCTCTGAGAAATTGTAGTGTAGTGGAATTCTGTGGGATGATGGATTTTTAAAGTTACCATAAAGCACACCCTACAATCACAACCAAAACCATTGACATGTGTTTGAGAGGAGAACTGACCAAGGTAAACAGGGGAAACAGTGAAGTGTATGGCTGGAAATGGACTTTACAAAGCATTTAGTCAGAGAGATGTACAGCACAGAAATAGACTCTTCAGTCCATCTCGTTCATGCTGCCCACATACGCTAACATAATTTTGTCTCATTTGCAAGCACTTGGCCGAAATCCCTCTCAACCCTTCCTGTTCGTATACCCATCCAGATGCCTTTTAGATGCAGTAATTGTACCAGTCTCCACCACTTCATCCAGCAGTTCATTGCATTCTCGCATCTCCCTCTGCCTGAAAAAGTTGCCCCTTCGGTTCCTTTTATATATTTCGCTTCTCACCCTGAACCTAGGCCGTCTGGTTCTGGACTCCACTACCTCAGGGAAAAGACCTTGCCTGTGAAACCTATCCATGCCTCTCATGATTGTATAAATCTCTATATGGTCACCCCTCAGCCTCAAGTAGCCCCAGCTCATTCAACCTCTCCCTTTAGCTCAAATCTTCCAATCCTGGCAACATCCTTGTAAATCTTTTCTGAAACCTTGCAATTTATACAACATCCTTCTGATAGGGAGAGGACAAGAACTGCATGCAATGTTCCAAAAGTGGCTTATCCAATGTCCTGTACAGCCACAACATGACCTCCTAACTCCTCTACTCAGTGCTCTGATCAGTAAACGCAAGCAGATTAAACAACTTCTTCATTATCCTATTTACCTGGGATCATACTTGCAAGGAACTATGAACCTGGACTCCAAGGTCTCTTTGTTCAGTAACACTCCCTAGGACCTTACCACTCAGTGCACCAAGATCCTTCTGTATATCAATGTCCCTCAGTATCCTAACTTTCTTCTTGAATTTGACATGACCTCACACTTGTACAGATTAAACTAAATTTGCCATTTCTCTACACGTCTTTCCAACTGATCAGTGTTCCCCTGCAACCTTGGATCTCCTTGCTCATTCACCCCAACTCCACCAATTTTCATATCATCTGCAATAATTACCTTTGTCACTTCCTTTCGTTTCAATTGTGTGAGAATGTGTAACCAGACGGCAGAAAATCCCAGCAAGAGCTCACCCATTTAAGATGGAGATGAGGAGGAATGTCTTCACTCAGAGGGTCGGGAATCTGTGGGAATTCCTGACTGCAGGGGGCTTTCGAGGCTGGGTCATTAAGGATATTGACAGCAGAGATGGTCAGATGTCAATGGATCAGGGAAACAAGGGTTTTGTGGAAAAGGCAGGAATGTAGAATTGGAGAGTATCAGATCAGCCATGATCTGATTGAAGGGCAGAGCATCCTCAATGGGCCAAATGGCCTCATTATGCTCCGACATCTTATGGTTTTAACTCGAACTCAATATCTGCATTATAACACAATGGATCTTTCCTCACAAAACTCCTCTAAAATGGGACTATTGGATATTTATTATTACACAGCATTTGAACTCCAATGGACAAATTTGTTGCTGGCTCCTTGATATGATGTTATAGAAAACCATCTCGTATCCAATCCAGGATTGCATCCATTACAGCCCTGATACTCATTAGTTATTCAGTCGGGATGGAGACCACTGTCACGCACAGTTACTGTACTGCCCTTGCTACAAGTACATTCAGTGTCCTGACTGTAACCATATTGACATTCCCATCACTGGTTGATTCCTTTAAAAGAAATTCCAGCCAATGATTGCTGCAGCTGCTTGTTCATTCCCAGCTCCATCCAAATAGACTCCAAATTTTGATCTTCAGTTCCACGTGGCTCTCTCATTAATGCATTAACTTCATCCTTTCTTCACAACTTGTTGGATTTTTGCCAACAACCCTTCAATATTCACTTCCCAGCGATGGTGATTCTGCAGCTACATCTCCAGAATGACGGTTCCAGCATATCTGTTCACTGTCATTCCATCTGCCTTATGGCGAATGCAGGGTGTCATTCCTCAGTAGTGGGGGGTTGAACAGATGAATAGAGGTTGCAGAGATAGGGAGGCTTACAGGGACTCGAGAATTTTTGAGCTAAATCTGGGCAATAATATTCATGGGACAAAGGGGTTTGCGGATTGGAGGAATTTACAGAGGTAGAGGGAGCTGGATTAGATTCTGGAGATCGGGATAGGGATGGATATAGGGAGAGGCAGGCAGACTGAGAGGCACAGACAGGGAGTGTTTCAGTAGGAGATTATTTATATATTGACAGAGATATGGAAGATTGTAGTGACTGCAGATATTTACAGATATAAGGCGGCTTCTAGGTTCTGGAGGCTGCATAGATAGGAAGGCAATGGAGAATTCCAGGTTACTGGGTTGGAGACAGTTACACAAATGGGGACCGTTGAACAAAATGAATGAGGTTCCTGTGGTCGGGAGGGTTGGTGGGGAGAGGGTGAATTTTAAATAAATTAAGATCGAAGATTAGTAGAACAATAAGGAGGTTACGATTTTTTTCACAGGTAATGAAGGGTTGTAAGAGCTCGAGAAGTTTACCCAGATAGGGATGGATGGAGAGGTTAGAGACAAAACACATTTACATGGAGGGTGGCATTGGTTGGAGAAGCTTATCCCAGGGATAGACAGGGCTCGGCAATTACAGGGATGAAGGAATTTAGTATCTAGTGGAGACGTTTAGGGATTAGGGTGTCAGGGATTGGAGAACCTGACAGAGACAGACAGCATTGTGTGTACTAGAGGAGATTCCAAATAGAGGAAGGATTATCGGGACTGTAGTATATTATTGAGATCACTAATAGAGTATGTGCCAAGGCTGATGCCTGGGACCTCCTGTGCAGTCTCAGGGAGTTCCAGTACAGCAGAGGTGACAAAAGGGCCCTCACAATATGGTGGGAATGAAGCCTAGAATGTTGCTGTTCCTTGCCCAGCATTGTTACTACGTCCTATGTTCCAGGTATGAATAAAGATGGCCACTACCTCCACCCTGTGCTGTTTACTGTGAGTGATCTTACTGGTTGCAGGTTTTACTGAAGGCGCCAGATCTCCCTCTCCATCTCCCTCTGGCTGACCAAGCGTCTTCAATGAGGTGATGGATAAGACAGGAGTTAGAAACATCCTGATTACCTGCATGAGTCAGAAATAGACAGAATGGGAAATTAGACTGATGCAATGAGGATACCTCATGTAGAGTAGCACTGAGTCCAGCAGAGATCACAAAAATCCCAGTCTCCATCCCTGGTCTGTGCTGTTACGGATCGGAGGATTCTTTTGGCTCCAGATCCGGAGTAGCTTTAAGAGTGAGAGACGCTGACAGGAGCAGCAATTAGACCCACACAGTGAGGGATACCACATGGAGAGAGACTGAGTGATATCACCAGAGTGCTGGAAGATTTCAGGATCAAACCATGGTGTCAGAAGAAGTTGGTCTGATGCAGTGGGCACTGCTACCAGTACTCAGGGAGGAGTCAACTATTTTATTGAGATGGTTCAATGCTGGGACCAGTGTGTGTCCTGGTCAATCATATGACTAGGACAATACAGAGTGCTTTAAACTGACAAGGAGGGACAGGGCTCAGCTGAAAGGAAATTCCCCATTCCATAGAGAAATGTTCAAATATTGAAACACGTGGCTGTGGCTGAGGAAAAACAGGAAGAAACAGGAAGAGACTAAGTTTAACTAAAACTATACATCAACAGATAGGTTTGTTACAGGTATTTGGGATTTCAAAAGTAAATTACTATTTCATAATTTGAATGCACGAAGCATTTGTAATAAGGGATATGCTCGTGCGACTGTGATTTCTATCTAATCACCATCAGGGCGAGGTAGTCACAGGGTGAACAAAAGGTGGGGCCTTAATATTCACGGCTACACAACATTGTGGAAAGTCAGGCAGAGTGGGAAGGAGAATGGAAAACTTTCATCGTTCGGGATAACAATGGGATTATATGTGGCCTCTGATTATCAATCATTAGGAAACCAAATTCTGGGTAATAAGAGTCAGAACACAGAAGGTGAAGGGCAGTGTTAAGGCCCCATTACAGCATTACATTGTGAGGCATGGCTTTGGACAGGGAATAATTGGAATTTGTAACAAAGACAGTAGGACAACTGAAAGGGGATTCAACGTCCCTATCTCACCATCTCATTGGCAGTGGGTCACAAACGAGGCTGACTCTCTCCCACTCTCAGGGGAGTCTGTGGGTGGCTGTACAGACCGATGTGGCCTTGCACACTTGGGGCAGAAGGTGGCCGTGGGATGGAGATGGTTGGGATGTTAGTGTGGCAGCGTGCTCCTTGTGCTGTTTTCTCCTGGATTCCCCTTTTTCCCACATCAAGTGTCCAGCTGCTCGACGCCGTCCCAATGCTCCTCCCCCACTTTGGACGGTCTTGGCTCAGTAACTCCCAGGATTTACCAGACTTCATTAAGCGATGCGCAGAAGACAAAAAAAAAACTAACAATTCTGAAGAAGCCAATGCTTTAGAAATATGGAAGTATTTGTTAAAGGGATCGTTATGGGTCTACTTGTAGGAGGAGTGCAGTAGGAAGGGGAAACATTGTCAGGGTTTAATCAGATGATAGGAGCAGGGAGAGGTGAAGGTGCTGGAGGTAGTGAGAGTGTTACAGAGAGGGGCAAGGGCCTGAACGGTGTTACAAAGCCAGTACGGATTGCTGCGCAGGAGGGGGTTGCAGTGGTAGGGAGGGACACATATTTTCTATTTATTCATTCATTCAATAAGGATGTCACTGATTGAGTCAGCATTCATTGCCCCACAGCTAATTTCCCAGAGGGCAGCTCAGAGTCAGCCATATTGCTATGGGTCTGGAGTCACACGTGAGCCATGGTGTCAGATGTCAGGTAACAATGTCAGATATCCTTTCTTAAAGGACAGGCGTGAACCAGTTAAGTTTTTCCAGTTAACTAACACTATTTTTATGGTGGCCTCACTAATGTCCTGTACAGATATAACATGACATGATATCCCAACTCCTAATCTCAAAGCACTGACCAATGAAGGTAAGCACCCCAAACATCTGCTTCACCAACCTGTCTACCTGTGACACAACTTTCAAAGAACCTTTTACCTGCATCCCTGGGTCTCTGACTGTACAAGTCCAGCTCTGGTCAGCTTTACCAAAGTGCAACACTGTGTATTTCTCCACTTGCTATTCCTAAACTCACTGGCCCACTCTCAGATAATCCTCTTCACTGTCCACTTTACCACCACTTCCAGTCTCACTTACAAACTTGCTAACCATGACTCCTGTATTATCATCCAAACCGTTCATATAAGTGATGTACAACAATTACCCAGCACCGAAACCCATGACACACCGTTGGTCACAGGCCTTCAGTTTGAGGAGCAACTCTCTATGAGCATGCTCTGTCTCCTACAGTCAATCCTGTTTTGTTTTCAGTTGGTGAGTGATCCCTGGTTGTGTGTGATCTAAACTTATTAACCAGTCTGCCATGCAAAACCTTGTCAAAGGCCTTGCTAAAGTTAATGTGGACATCATCCACTACTCTGCCTTGGTCTATCACTTTTCTATCTCCACAAACACTCCATCCAGTTTGTGAGACATGATTTCCCATGCACAAAGTCATGCTGACTATCGCTGATCCATCCTTGCCTTTCCAAATGCATGATGATCCTTTCTCTCAGAATCTCCTCCAACAACTTACCCACCTCTTACATCAGTCTCACTGGTCTGTAGTGGCTGTTGATGATACAAATATTTCTGTGATGTGCCCTGTAAATTCCTCCCGAACTTCTCACAGAGCGCTGGGATACATCTGATCATGTCCCAAGGTTTTATCAACCTTTTTTCCATTTAAACCATCCTGTTATCCAATGTGAACTCTGTTCGATACATCATTATGTATTTTCCCAAGTTCCCGAGCTTCCATGTCTTTCTCCAAAGTAAATCAAAATGCAAAATATTTGTTTTGGATCTCCCCCATCAGCAGTGATTCCATACAGTCAGCTTCATTGACCTTTCAGGGTCCCTATTCTCTCCCGAGCTAATATTTAGCCCTTGTTGAAACTTATCAAAATGCTTCCTAAATTTCAAATATACTTCGACCGCTACTAGCCTCCCCCACCCTTATCTATTCTGCCTATTATGGTCACACCAAAATATAGAATCCAACAGATTTTTTTTAAATTCCCCATTTATAAAACCACGCATCGCCCATTGCACAGACTGGGAGTGTTGTACGCAGTGGAGGAGATCACACTGATAGGGATGGTTTTAAAGACAAAGCAATGTTGAGTAATAATGGGGGTTGCAATGGTGACAGCAGGTTTCAGCAAGTTGGAGGATACAGACCTGAAGGAGGTTACACAGACAGCATGGCTTTAGGGTCTGATAGGGGCTACACAGTAAAGAGGCTGTAGTAACTGGAGGCAGCTATACAGATAGGGACAGTAATAGTGATAGGCAGAATTCACAAAAACGGGGAGGATTGTAGAGTCTGCAGGGCACTACAGACATGAGACGAGTTGTATCAACTTGATGATGAACACAGGCAGGGAGGGTTGAGAGGTTTGGAGCAGTTCATCATGATTGGCAGGGGCACAGAGACTGGAGATGTTATCGAATTGTAGAAGTTTCAAATCACTGTAGGCAGTCAGAGATCATGAGGGAGTGACAATGTCTGCTGGAGTTTCCTCAGATCTGGAGGATTGCAGGGACTTGATGATGTTGTATATGGAAGTAGGGTTGTCGGGACTGAAGCTGGGAACAGAGATAGACGGATCAGCAGGGGATTAGAAATATGGTGGGTAGTGGTCTCTGGTGGAAGTTCCACATAGAGGGATGTTTTGTAGAACTGCAGGATCCTGAAGAGATGTGGAGAGCTGGAGGGGTTTCACTGAGCAAAGAAGATTGGGAGGGGTGGAGCACTTTACAGGGATGAGGATGTTGTTAGATTGGGGAGGTTTACACAGACAGGGATTGTTTAGGGACCGGAGCAGATGACAGAGATAAAGACGGTTGTACAGACGAGAAGAACATACAGACATATGGAGGATAGTCATGACAGTAGATGTTTATAGATACAGGAAGGTTTAGGTTGTGCAGGTTATTTAGACATGGAGGATGTGGAATCAGGCAGATTTTCCTGGAGATAACAAGGGCAATTTTGGTTGGAGAAAGTTTCACAGATAAGGGAGCATTACTGATCTCTTACAGTTGGTCAAAGTGGGAAGTTTTGTAGGGGACGGTGATGTTTACACAGATAGGGGTTTAAGAGCTGGAGAAGGTTACAGAGATGGGTGGATAGATAGAGAGACTGGAGGAGCTTGTATTGACAGGCTGTATGCTGGCGAGGGTTGGATGTCACACAGATAGGGAATCTTATAGGAACTGGATTGGGAGAGTCACAGGCATTGGAGCGGGTTCTACAGATCGGAATGCTGCAGGGACCTGAGAGGATTGTAGGGTCTTCACAGATTGATTGTGTCAATCAGTCTGGTGAGCTAGGTGACGTAGATATGGAAAGCTTAAATCCAATGTATACCATCTTCATTTTCCAGACCAGAACTTCAATATCCCTCATAAGCCACGAATCCCTAAACCTGTCAGCTTTTCCGTTCACTCTAACAGGGACAAATTTGCCCTGGATTCTTAATATCACACATTTAAAAGGCTCCCATTTGCCAATCATTCCTTTTCCTTCAAACAGACTCACCCAGTTGACGGTACCATGATGTGGAGGAGCCGGTGGTGACTGGGATGGGCAAAGTTAAAAATCACACAACACCAGCTTCCAGTCCAGCAGGTTTATTTGGGAGAGATTGGTTTTGGTTCGCTTCTTCATCAGGTGGTTGTGGAGCACAATCATAAGGCACAGAATTTATAGCAACGGGATAGCAGTGTCATGGAATGTAATACTAAACACATTTATTTTAAGTTTTCATCTTTTAAGATGATCACCTGCGCTTTGTAAGCTGGTGCTTTGAGATAAACCTGTTGGAGTATAACCTGGTTTTGTGTTATTTTTAATTCACCCAATCGACCTCTGCTAGATCCTGCCTCATGGCCCCAAACCTGGCCCTGCTCCAGTTTCACACCTTAATCAGTGGATCTGTCTGATCTTTTTCCATAACTATGTAAAAACTAAGACAGTTGTGGTCACTGGACGCAAAGTGCTCTCCCACTGACACTTCAGTCACTTGCCCGACCACATTTTCTGAGGGGAGGTCCAGTGTTGCACCCGCCTGAGACAATTTGGGCCTTGTTAGAGTTGTACCTTGATTTAGGAAATGTTCTTGGACACTTTTGATAAATTGCACTCGTACAGGCCTTTTACCCTGTGGGTGACCCAGTCAATGCTGGGAAAATTAAAGTCTCCAACCAATACTACTGTATTATTCCGACAGGTATCTCCAATCTCTCTACACATCTGCTCCTCTAGTACCTGCCGGCTATTTGGGGGTCTATAATACAGTCCCAACAGAGTGACCACCCCTGGTTTATTTCTAAGTTCTAAACTTGTGGCCTCATTTGATGACTCTTTAAGTGTATCCTCTCTAAGCACTGTTGTTATGTTTTCCCTTATCAAAAGGACAATTCCCCCTCCTCACTTACTTGTCCTTCTGTCTCGCCTGTAGCTTCTGTATCCTGGAACACTGAGCTGCCAGTCTGGCCCTTCTCTCAGCCATGTTTCAGTTATAGCTATAATATCCCAGTCCCCAGAGGTAGTCCATGCTCTTAGCTCATCTGCCTTACCAGTCAGGCCTCATGCATTGAAATAAATGAACTTTAAACCAGAAGTCTTTTCCCTCCCTTGTCTATGCCCCTGGATATCCTGAATAGGAAACTTGCTCTCGATGGCTAATGTATTTTCCCCTGACTTTTCGATGGTCCCTCTCTTAATCAGAGTCCCAATTTCCTGCCAAACTAGTTTAAACCTCCCAGGGTAACACGAGCAAATCTCCCCACAGTGATACTGGTGCCCCTCTGGTTCAAGTCTAACCTATTCCCCCCCTTATACAGGTCACCTCTATCCCAGAAGAGATCCCAATGATCCAAGAAGTGAAAACCCTGCCCCTTCCAACAGCTCCTCAGGCATACATCCACCCCCCGGCCTATCTTTCTATGTCTATCCTCACTGGGGCAGTTGGCACTAGGAGTAATCTAGAGATCACTGCCCTTGAGGTCCTGCTTTTTAACTTCTTACCTAACGCCTGATACTCATTTCACATTGTGTTTATGAAGAGGGAGTAGTAAAGGCAGCAAGTCCAGCAAATACAGATCAGGCGATATCGTGAGTTTGATGAAGAAAACACAGTGCAATAAAACCAGGTGAAGCCATTCACAAGGATAGGGAGTGCAACGGAGTCCTTAGAAATGGCTGTGAAATATCCTTGTTAGATACTATGAAGGAAAAGCCACAAGGTACTTTGTCAGTATAGTTAGAATAAAAGGGTAACTGAGGAAAGGGTGAGGCGTATTAGAAACCAAAGAAATAATCTGTGCATGGAGCCAGAGGAAGTAGGTGAGGTCGTCAATGAATACTTCCCATCTGTATTCATGCAGGAGAAAGGCATTGTAGCCGGGGATATCAGACAGGATGGTGAGGTTCTATACCATGTTAAGATCAATAAGGAGCAGGTACTAAATATTTTCACAGGCATAAAAAGGTGGAGAAATCCCCAGTGCCCAATGAAATGTATCCCAGGCTGCTATGGGAGGGAAGGGAGGAGATTGCTGGGGCTCTGGTGGATATGTTTATTGCTTTGCTGGCAACAGGTGAAGTGCTGAATGACTGGAGGATCGCTGATGTGGTTCATTTATTCAAGAAGAGCAGCTGTGATAGGCCAGGTAATTACAGAGCAGATAGTCTGACGGCAGGAGGGAGGGAAATTATTGGAAACAACACTGAGGATGAATCAACACTTGCAAATGCAAGAATCAACTCGCATTATTCATCATGGATTTGGTAGAGGAAGATACTGCAGGAGGAATTCAGTTTAGTTTTTTTTGAAATGGTATCTAAAAATACTGAAGGGGCAGTGCAGATGATGTGGGTTACATGGAGTCATTAAGGCCTTTGACAAGTTCCCACATGGAAGGCTGATCCAATAGGAAAGAGCCTATGGGATTCAAGACAAGTTGGTAATTTGGATACAAAATTGATGGATAACATTTTTCGTGTTTGAAATTGTTTCACCATCGGGTGTACCACAGGGATCTGTGCAGGAACATTCGCTGGTTATTCTGGCGAATAATAACTTCGATGTGAAAGCAGAAGATATCATTAGTCTGTTTGCAGATGACATGAAAGGTGAGGGTGTTGTTCACAGTGAGGCGGATGATCTCCGGCTACAGTCTGATGATGATCAGATGATAATCTGAGCAGAGTTTAGTTCTGATCAATGTGAGGTCATACCCTGTGGGAGGTACGATAAGCGAAGGACAGACATAATGAGTGTTAGGACCTTGAGCAGTGCTGAAGAACACAGGGACCTGGGTGGACAATCCAGATATCCCTGCAGGTGTCAGCACAGGTTAACCGGGTGGGGAAGGCACCTGTACTGGGAGCAGGAGGGGGACCCACATCCTGATGGGGCGAATTGCTGGAGCTGCTTGCGAGGATGTAATCTAATCTGGCAGGGTGTAGGATCTTAAACAGTCGAAGGGTCAGAAAGAAGATTGAGGCTGGTACAGAAGTTAAAGACAGCCATTTCCAGAGATAAGGCAGGCAAGATCATAGCAGGGAATGGGGAAAACTGATGATTAAACTGCATTTATTTCAATGCAAGGGGCCTGACAGCTA
Source organism: Chiloscyllium punctatum (assembly GCF_047496795.1). Lineage (NCBI taxonomy): Eukaryota > Metazoa > Chordata > Chondrichthyes > Orectolobiformes > Hemiscylliidae > Chiloscyllium > Chiloscyllium punctatum. The sequence goes on from NC_092769.1 coordinate 7,852,594, forward strand.
AGGAAGACGAAATCAGGACATGGATTGGAACATGAAACTGGGATATTAGTTATTACAGAAACACAGCTGAGGGAGGGGCAGGACTGGCAGTTCATTGTTTCAAGGTAGAGAGACCACAGGAAGCATTGAATATGAGGCATGAGAGGATTCGTGGTTATGTGTTTTGATTGCATGACTCATTCCATCAGTACTTAGAGAGGATACTTCTGTGGGATCACCCAGTGAAGCTATGTTAGTGGAACTGAGAAATACGAATGGGTCATCACTTCGATTTGATTGTCCGACTAATCCCTAATAACAAGTGCCAGACTGAGGAACTGAGGAAATCAGGAATTCAAAATGGGGACATGAAATTGCAGCGGCAAAGAAGGATGAGGACAATCCAAAACTGATTTTAGATAATATAGATACAATAACAGTAAACGACTAACCCTGGACAAATTTTGGGCCCTTAAAAATCAATGAATCCGTCGATGTGCATAACTGCTGGATATGGCTTAGATCTAAACAAATTGTTCTTTCCAGGACATGTTGTGCACCAAGACTGGGGAACCCAGGGAGCGAAAGATTACTATGTTACAACACAATTGGAATACTCTGTGCAATTCTAGTCTCCCTGCTGTCAGAAGGATGTTGTGAAACTTGAAAGGGCTTAGGAAAGATTAATAAGATGTTTCCAGGGTTGTTGCTGAATAGGCTGGGGCTTTTTTCACTGGAACATCGGAGACTGAGGGGTGAACCTACAGACATTTATATAAACACGTTTCTATACAGTTACCCCTTCACCTAACACTATGGGCAATTTAACATGGCCAATTCACCTAACCTACACATGTTGGACTGTGGGAGGAAACCGGAACACCCGGAGGAAACCCACACAGACATGGAGAGAATGTGCAAACTCCACAGACCGTTGGCTGAGGCAGGAGTTGAAGCCGGGTCTCTGGCGCTGTGAGGCAGCAGTGCTAACCACTGTGCCATCGTGCCACCTCTAGCAGGGGAGTGGAGACTATCCTGGTAGTTATAGACCTGTGAGCTTTACATTGATTCTGGGTAAAGTGTTGGAAAGGCTTGTAGGGAATAGGATTTATAATCATCTGGAGATGAGTAAGTTGATCAGGGATAGTCGAAACGGTTTTGTGACGGGTAGGTCGTGCCCTCGCAAACCTTATTGACTTCTTTAAGAAGGTGAACAAAGAGATGGATGAGGGTAAAGCAGTTGATGTGGTGCATATGTATTTCAGTAAGGCGTTTGTTAAGGTTCCCCATGGTAGGCTATTGCCGATAATACGGAGGCATGGGATTGTGGGTGATTTAGCAGATTGGATCAGACATTGGCTAACTGAAAGAATGCAGAGGGTGGTTGTTGATGGGAAATATCGCTCCTGGAGTTCTGTTACTGGTGGGTACTGCCAGGATCTGTTTTGGGTCCACTGTTGCTGTCATTTATATAAATGACCTGAATGAGGGCATTGAAGGATGGGTTAGTAAATTTGCAGAAGGCACTAAGGTCGACAGAGTTTTGGATAGTGACGAAGGATGATGTAGGTTACAGAAAGGTATAGATAGACAGCTGTACTGAAAGTTCGCAAATGGAGTTGAATGTGGAAAGGTGCGAGGCGGTTCACTCTGGAGGGAGTAACAGGAACACAGGAGACTGGGAAAATGGTAAGATTGTTGGTAGTGTAGATGAACAGAGAGATCTCTATGTCCATGTTCATAGATCCTTGGAAGTTTCCACACAGGTTTATGGGTTTTTTTAAGAAACCATTCAGTGTGTGAGCTTGTCTTGGTAGAGGGATTGAGTTTCGGAACCATTAGATCATGCTGCAGCTGGACAAACGTCTGGGTGTGGCCACATTTGTTCAGGTCACTGCATTACAGGATGAAAAATCACACAACACCAAGTTATCGTTCAACAGGTTTAATTGGAAGCACACGAGCTTCCGGAGCGACGCTCCTCCATCAGGTGACAGTGGAGGGCTCAATCTCAACACAGAATCCACAGCAAAAATTTACAGTGTGATGCAACTGAAACCACATCTTGAAAATTTGACTGTCTGTCCAGCCTTCCATCTGCTAGAACACAGTGACAGTCTCACTCCTTACATGTGTAAATCACAAAACCCCTTCCAAAAGTTGCATTCCCGGGCCAGCCGTCAACAATGGTGATAGCTAGACAACACGCTGAAGGTGTTGCCCCCCCCCCTCCCCCCGTGCTGTCCGTCCACCTTCAGCGCTGTCATTATTACAGGATGGATGTGTAAGCTTTAGAAATGATTCAGAGGAGATTTACCAGGAAGTTACCTGGTATGGATGGAAGGTCTTATGAGGAAAAGCTGAGGGACTTTAAGCTGTTTTTGTTCAAGAGAATGTGTTTGAGGTCAATTAATTGAGACATATAAGATAATCAGCAGGTGAGATGGGTTGGACAGTGACAGCCTTTTCTCTTGGATGGCGATGCCTAGCACAAGGGGAGATAGCTTTAACTTGAGGTAGATATTAATATTAATAATTAGATATGGGACAGATGCCAGAGGTAGGTTCTTTACTCAGAATAGTCGGGGCATGGAATGCATTGCCTGCAACAGTGGTAAACACACCAACTTTAAGTGCATTTAAACGGTCATTGGATAGTTGTATGGACACGAATTGGAATCGTGTTGGTTCGGTGGGCTCCAGATTGGTTCCACAGTCTGGCGCAAAATCGAGGGCCGAAGGGCCTGCATTGCACTGTCATGTTCTGTGTTCTAGTGGGTATAAATATGAGATGGGGGAGGAAGGACATAAAAGCGATTTTAGGAGAAACTTTTCTACACAGAGGATGGTGCAGGTATGGAATGAGCTTCCAGGAGAAGTGGTAGAGAGAAGTACATTAACATGTAAAAGACATTTGGGCAGGTACATGGGGAGGAGAAGGTTTGAAGGGATACGAGTCAAACATAGGGAAACGTGACTTGTTCATGGACTCTGGTCAGCATGGACTAGTTTGATTGAAGGAACCATTTCCGTGCTGCATGACTCTGTCTCCATTTATTGGAGGAGGAGACGACCGAGATAAGGCATGTTGTGGACACTGAAGCAAGTTACAGCGATAGGGATGGGAGTCTGGAATGCAGTACATTTCAAATATGTGGAGTGACTTTTGGGATAGGACAAGGTTACAGAGATAGGAACTGTTATAGGAGTTACAAGTTATTGAAGACACTGGTGCACAAGAAACGCCATAGATACACTATTGCAGAGTAGTGAGTCTTAGTACAACAGAACCTACAGTAGGAGTGGTGATTGAGCCTGGGGTGTGTGTGTGTACTGTGCTGCACCGCCAATACTGTATCGTGTCATGTCTTGTTGGCCGATGTTTGGAGCCCTCTCATTGCTCTCTGCTCTGTGCACTGTGGGTGATCTTACCACACTGCAGGATTTATTGAAGGTTCCAGATCTCCCTGCCCTTTGTCTCTCTGGCTGACCAACCATTTTCAATGTGGTTATGGACGAGACACCCAGCAGCTGGGAAGTTAATTGAGTCTGAACCTTTCTGAGTACCTACAGGAGACAGAGAAATAGGCAGAATGGGAAATTAGGCGGATACAGTGAGGATTAAAAATGGCACTGTGTACCACCACAGAGATCTGGAAAATCCCAGTCTCCATCCCTGGCCTGTGCTGCTTCGTCTCTCTGGAGTGGAGAATTCTGTTGGCTCAGGATCTGGCGTACAGAGACTGAGAGCGAAAGCGAGAGCAAGAGCAAGAGCGAGAGCAAGTCTGAGATACTAAGTGATATCAACAGAGTGCTGGAAGAGATCAGGATCACACAACTGTGTTGGAATAACAGGTTTTGCTTCATCATGCACTGGTATAACGGATCAGGAATGAGCAACCTGTGAGCAGGTGAAGTGATGGCTTAGTGATATTATTGCTAGAGCATATATCCCAAACCCTCAGCTAATATTCAAGGAAGGCCAGTTGGAATCCCACCATCAAAAATGGTCAAATTTGAAATCAATAATTTTAAAAGTAGTAATTAACAATCCACAAGTAAGTATGAGATCATTGCTGATGTCCAAAAAACCCAAACACTTGTCCCTTAGATAAGGACATCTGCCCATCCTCACGTGTGGTCTGCACGACATCCCTACATAAAAGTGGTTGCCTCTCAATTACCGTCTGAAATGGCCGAGCAAGTTACTCAGCTCAAGGGCAGCTAGGGCTGGGCAAGAAAGGCTGGTCAGCCAAAGACACCCACATCCCAAACCTGATTTTAAAAATAATCCTTTCGGATGTCCCCACTGGAACCATGCTGGGACCAGGGTCCTGGTCACCATGTCGGTAGGATTATGGACAGGGATTTCAACTGACAGAGAGGGTGCAGGGACAGTGTTCAGGTGAAAGGAACTTTCCAGATCCAAAGAGAAAAGGTGAAGTATGGGAGCAGCATCGGAATATGGCTGAAGAAAAGCAAAAACAAGAACAGGATGGGAAAGAGTTTAACTAAAATTGTACATCAGTGAATAGATTTGTGACAGGAAATGCTTTTTTTGAATGAACAAAGTCGCTCCAGTAAGGTAGATGGATTTATGACACAGAGATAAAAGAGATTTATACACCAGGGAGACATGGATAGAGGTTGAACAAAAATATTCAGTAGGTCATATTCTTGTGCAAACTCAGGCAAATTGGGTAAAACAAACAATTATTGTCAACAAAGGCATTACAGAGAAAGCATTTGGCCGCAGACCATGAAGTAGAGTGAAGTCTGAATGTACATTCTGGCTACTACTTGCCAAGGAGACAAGCAGCAGAACAGTTTTTGCCAACGAACTGTATTCCATTGCTCGTCACTGCATTAAAGAGGAACTCACTGCATTTTTAATAAAGGCATTGGGATAATTTTGGAAAACTTCAATATCGTATAATCTGGTACAATCACACGGACAACATTGATATTGGAAGAGGAGTTCGGCTAATTTTTTTTGAAGTGTTTCTTTGAAAAACACATTGTGCAACTGGCTAGGGACATAACTATCGCAGAGTGACCGTGTAATGAATCTTAGTGAATGAGTAATGTCACCTGCAGAGATCCTTCGGGAAATTGTGATAAAGAGCCGTTTAAATAAATATAAAGTTTTAAAGTGAATCACAGAAAGGACAAGCTATAACTAGAAACAAAAATAGTCAATTACACGAGTTTGAGAGAACTGACCAAGGTAAACAGGCTAAACAGACTAAAACATGTGGCTGGAAATGGACAGTGGAAAACATTTAAAGGAACAGTATAAAACACTCAACAAAAGGACATTCCATTGAAACAGTAAAAACCTCAGCAAGAAATCCCCACTGGTCCCTCACTCAGGACAAAAGGGATCATACTAGATTATGAGGCTGAGAAGATCACCACAAAATACTTAAATCCTGAAGTGAGAGAGTGCTTCAGGAGTAAATGTTAAATGGATTGCAAAGGGTCTGCCAGCAGGCGAGGGTTGTGGGAAGGGGAATCATTGTCAGGGTTTATTGACACGAGACGGACAGGGAGAGGTGAAGGTGCCGGAGGTGGTGAGATGTTACAGAGAGTGGTCAGGGCCTGAATGGTATTACAAAGCCAGTATGGATTGCTGCAGCTGGAGAGGTTTGCAGAGGTAGGGAGGGACATATGTATTTTTATTTATTCATTCATGGGATGAGGGTGTCACTGCCCGGACGAACATTCTTTTACCCCATTGGCAATTATCCAGAGGGCAGCTTGGAGTCAGCCATATTGCTGTGGGATGGAGTCACATATCATCCAGACCAGGTTAGAATGTCAGATGTCCTACATTAAAAGGAGGTAAGTGAACCAGATGAGTCCTTCCTACTGAACAACAATGTTTTTATGATAGCCTCACCAATGTCTTTTAGAGATACACCATGACATCCGAAATCCTACTCTCAATGCTCTCCTCAATGAAGGTAACCACCCCAAAGGCCTGCTTCACCAGCCTGTCTACCTGTGACACCACATTCAAAGAACTGTGTACCTCCATCCCTGGGTCTCTGACTGAGAACACTACCCAGGACCCGAACATTAACTGTACATGTCCCACCCTGGTTTGTTTCACCAAAATAGAACACCTCACCTTTATCTAATTAAACTCCATCTGCTTCTTCAGCCCACTATCCCAGCAGTACTGTTCATCCTGTTGTATCATAGATAACCTTCTTCACTGTCCACTTTCCCACCAATTTCAGTGTCACCCAAGAAACTTACTTACCAGGAAGCCAGTACTCCCAACCAAACCATTTTTCCAAATGACAAACAACATTGGCCCACTTCACCGCTGGTCACATGCCTCCAGTCAGAAAAACAACATGTCTCCCATCACTCTCTGTCTACAACCATCAAGCAAATTTTGTATCCAGCTCACTAGCTCCTCCTGAATGCCATATCCTTTTACACTGATCTGAGCTTATTTCCCAGTTTTCCAGTCAGAACACAGAACACAGAACAGTTCAGCCCAAGACCATTCAGCAATGATTTCATGCCAACCTTTTATCCAACTGTAAGATCAAACTAATCTACATACCCTTCATTTTACTATTATCCATGTATCTGTCCAAGATTCTATTAAATATCCCGAATGTGTCTAATTTTACTATCACCATTGGCAGTGCATTCCAACCACCTACCATTCTCTATCCTCTTATCCATCCTCCAATCACCTTAAAATTATGCCGCCTTGCAATAGCCATTTATTCCATGGGAGGAAGGGTCTCTGACAATTCACTCTCTGAGTGATGCTCATCACCTTGTTCACCTCTACCAAGTCACCCCACTCCCTTCTTCACTCCCATGAGAAAAGCCTTAGCTCCCTCAAACATTCTCCATAAGAAATGCCCTCCATTCCAGGCAGCATCCTGGTAAATCTCCTGTGTACACTCTCTAAAACTTGCACATCCTTCCTGTAAAAATGGGACCAGAACTGAACACTATATTCCAAGTGTGATTTCACCAGGACGCTATAAAGGTGCAGTAAAACCTCACGGCTCTTAAAATCAATCCCCTTCTCAGGAAATCCAACACAACATATGCCTTTTTAACAACCCTATCAATGTGCGTGGCAACTTGAGGGAATAATGGATATGCACCCCATGATCTCTCTGTTCCTCCACACTGCAAAGTATTCTGCCTTTCACCCTGTATTCTGCATTTAAATTCGACCTTCCAGAATGAATCACTTCACACTTTTCCAGATTGAACCCCATCTGCCACTTCCAGCCCAGCTCTGCGTCCTGTCAATGTCCCATTGCAACCTATAAAAGCCCTCCACATTCCCCATCACTCCACCAGCTTTCGTGTGATTGGAAAACTTACTAACCCACTCTCCAACATCCTCATCCAAGTCATTTACAAAATCCACAGAGAGCAGAGTCCCAGAGCCGATTGTTACAGAACACCACTGGTCACTGAACTCCAGGCTCAATACTTTCCATCTGCTGCCACCCTCTGTCTTCTCTGGGCCATCCGATCCTGTATCCAGACAGACAGATTTCCCTGTATCCCAATCATCCTTCTTTTCTGAATGAGCCATCAACGTATTCTGTCATATCCTCAAAGAATGCAATAAGATTTGTGAGACATGACCTGACCCCTCACAAACCCATGCTAACTGTCTAAATTTTAACCATGGTTTTCCAAGTAGTCATAAATCCTTTCTTTAGAATTCTCTCCAAAAATCTGCACACCACAGACATTAGACCAAATCTATAATTCCCAGAATTCTACCTCCGTAATATGGCCCAGACGCTACAAATCTTCCCTCCTCTGCCAAGTTCTCCAGAAGGGCATTGGAGGGTGGAAGGAATTACAGAGATAGGGAGGGATATCAGGACAAGAGGATTTTGCAGACATTAGGAGGGTTGCAGTGCCAAAATGAGGCTTCAGTAAGTGTTAGGTTTCATGGAGATGAAGGCATTTGAGGAGGGAGGGAGGATTGTAGGGAAATGAGAGGTTTCACAGTTTAGGTGTTTCGTCAAGGCTTCAAGTGGTTACTGAGTCGGGGAGGTTTAAGCACTGGTGGATATTACATAAACATGTGGTTTTAGTTGCAATGCAGGAAGAGGATGCAGGAAGCTGGAGAATTGAGTGGGAGCAGCGGCCGAGGAAAAACGAACCCGGGAGACTACAGCTAAGGTAAGAGAGTTTGTTTCAAAATTACTTACCTGTAGCGGGCAGCGGAAGTGAGGTTGGAGCGCATAGCTGGGCGGGAAGGTAAGTGATTAGTATTTGAGTGGGTGTGTTCTAGACCCCAGGTTATTGAGTCAGTGTTCTTGTTTTTGGAGACAAAGTGTACAGTCATGGCAGCGCAGGCGGTGGAATGTTCCTCCTGCAGGATGTTTGAGGTAGGGGTGACCACCGATACTCCGGCCGACTTCGTGTGCAGGAAATGCAGTCAGATCCTGATCCTCACCGAACGAGTTAGGGAACTGGAACTGGAGTTGGATGAGCTGAGGATTATTCCAGAGGCTGAGAATGTGATCGATAGAAGCTACAGGGACATAGTTACGCCAGAGAACAGAGGTAGCTGGGTAACAGTTAGAGGTGGGAAGGGGAAGAAACATGCAGTGCAGGGTTCCCCTGTGGTCGTTCCCCTAAAAAATAAGTATGCAGCTTTGGAAACTGTTGGGGGGGACAGCCTTGCAGGTGTAAGCTGCAGTGAAGGGGTCTGTGGCTCTGAGATTCAGAAGGGAAAGGGGGAGAAGAGGAGAGCGCTAGTTATAGGGGACTCTCTAGTTAGAGGGACGGACAGGCGGTTCTGTGGACATGAGCGAGACTCTCGGCTGGTTTGTTGCCTCCCGGGTGCTAGGGTCCGAGACGTCTCGGACCGTGTCTTCAGAATCCTTAAGGGGGAGGGTGTGCAGCCAGAAGTCGTGGTACACATTGGCACCAACGACATAGGTAGGAAGAGGGGTGGGGAGGTCATTCAAGAGCTCAAGGAGTTAGGCTGGAAGCTAAAAGCTAGGACAGACAGAGTCGTCATCTCTGGGTTGTTGCCGGTGCCACGTGACAGAGAGGCAAAGAATAGGGAGAGAGTGCAGTTGAACACGTGGCTGCAAGGATGGTGTAGGAGGGAGGGCTTCAGATATTTGGACAATTGGACTGCATTCTGGGGAAGGTGGGACCTGTATAAACAGGACGGGTTGCACCTGAACCAGAAGGGCACCAATATCCTGGGGGGTAGGTTTGCTAGCACTCTTCGGGGGGGTTTAAACTAATTTGGCAGGGGGATGGGATCCGGACTTGTAGTCCAGCAAGTAAGCTAGCTGTGTGTCAGGATGTCCAAGACTGTAGGGAGGCTGTGGAGAAGGTAGCACTGACAGGGACTACTTGCGGACACAGAGATGGGCTCAAGTGCGTATACTTCAATGCAAGGAGTATCAGAAATAAGGTGGGTGAACTTAAGGCGTGGATCGGTACCTGGGACTACGATGTTGTGGCCATCACGGAAACATGGATAGATGAGGGACAGGAATGGCTGTTGGAGGTTCCTGGTTACAGATGTTTCAGTAAGATTAGGGAGGGTGGTAAAAAAGGAGGGGGGGTGGCATTGCTAATTAGAAATGGTATAACGGCTGCAGAAAGGAAGTTTGAGGGGGATCTGCCTCTGGAGGTAGTATGGGCTGAAGTCAGAAATAGGAAAGGTGCAGTCACCTTGTTGGGTGTTTATTATAGGCCCCCCAATAGCAGCAGAGATGTGGAGAAACAGATTGGGAAACAGATTTTGGAAAGGTGCAGAAGCCACAGGGTCGTAGTCACGGGCGACTTCAACTTCCCAAATATTGATTGGAAGCTCTTTCGATCAAGTAGATTGGATGGGGCGGTGTTTGTGCAGTGTGTCCAGGAAGCTTTTCTAACGCAGTATGTAGATTGTCCAACCAGAGGGGAGGCCATATTGGATTTGGTACTCGGTAACGAACCGGGACAAGTGGTGGGCTTGTTGGTGGGTGAACATTTTGGTGATGGCGACCACAATTCTGTGACTTTTACCTTGGTTATGGAGAGAGATAGGTGCGCACAACAAGGTAGATTTTACAATTGGGGGAAGGGAAATTACGATGCTGTAAGACAGGATTTGAGGAGCATACGTTGGGAGCATAGGCTGTTAGGGAAGGATGTGGTGGAAATGTGGGACTTTTTCAAGGAGCAGATACGACGTGTCCTTGATATGTATGTACCGATCAGGCAGGAAAGAAATGGTCGTGTGAGGGAGCCTTGGTTGACGAGGGAGGTTGAATGTCTAGTAAAGAGGAAGAAAGAGGCTTACATCAGGTTGAGGAAACAAGGTTCAGACAGAGCAGTGGAGGGATACAGGATAGCCAGAAGGGACCTGAAGAAAGGGATTAGGAGAGCTAAGAGAGGGCATGAAAAATCCCTGGCGGATAGGATCAAGGATAACCCCAAGGCATTCTATGCATATGTGAGAAACCTGAGAATGACGAGAACGAGGGTAGGTCCGATCAAGGACAGTGGTGGGAGACTGTGTATTGAGTCGGAAGAGATAGGAGAGGTCTTGAACAAGTACTTCTCTTCAGTATTTACGAACGAGAGGGACCGTATTTTTGAAGAGGAGAGTGTGAAACGGACTGATAAGCTAGAAGAGATACCTGTTAGGAAGGAAGATGTGTTGGACATTTTGAACAACTTGAGGATAGACAAGTCCCCCGGGCCTGACGGGATATATCCTAGGATTATGTGGGAAGCAAGAGAGGAAATTGCAGTACCGTTGGCAATGATCTTCTCGTCTTCACTGGCAACTGGGGTGGTACCAGGGGACTGGAGAGTAGCGAATGTTGTGCCCCTGTTCAAAAAAGGGAATAGGGATAACCCCGGGAATTACAAGCCAGTTAGTCTTACTTCTGTGGCAGGCAAAGTAATGGAAAGGGTACTGAGGGATAGGATTTACGAGTATCTGGAAAGACACTGCTTGATTAGGGACAGCCAGCACGGATTTGTGAAGGGTAGGTCTTGCCTTACAAGTCTTATTTAATTCTTCGAGGAGGTGACCAAGCATGTGGATGAGGGTAGAGCAGTGGATGTAGTGTACATGGATTTTAGTAAGGCATTTGATAAGCTTCCCCATGGTAGGCTTATGCGGAAAGTCAGGAGGCATGGGATAGAGGGAAATTTGGCCAATTGGATAGAAAACTGGCTAACCGGTAGAAGTCAGAGAGTGGTGGTAGATGGTAAATATTCAGCATGGAGTCCAGTTACAAGTGGAGTTCCGCAGGGATCAGTTCTGGGTCCTCTGCTCTTTGTAATTTTTATTAATGACTTAGAGGAGGGAGTCGAAGGGTGGGTCAGTAAATTTGCAGATGATACAAAGATAGGTGGAGTTGTGGACAGTGAGGAGGGCTGTTGTCGGCTGCAGAGGAACTTAGATAGGATGCAGAGCTGGGCTGAGGAGTGGCAGATGGAGTTCAAACCTGCCAAGTGTGAGGTTGTCCATTTTGGAAGAACAAATAAGAATGCGGAATACAGGGTTAATGGTAGGGTTCTTGGTCAGGTGGAGGAACAGAGGGATCTTGGGGTCTATGTACATAGATCTTTGAAGGTTGCCACTCAGGTGGATAGAGTTTGTAAGAAGGCCTATGGAGTATTATCGTTCATTAGCAGAGGGATTGAATTCAAGAGTCGTGAGGTGATGTTGCAGCTGTACAGGACTTTGGTTAGGCCACATTTGGAGTACTGTGTGCAGTTCTGGTCGCCTCACTTTAGGAAAGATGTGGAAGCTTTGGAGAGGGTGCAGAGAAGATTTACCAGGATGTTGCCTGGAATGGAGAGTAGGTCGTACGAGGATAGGTTGAGAGTTCTCGGCCTTTTCTCGTTGGAACGGCGAAGGATGAGGGGTGACTTGATAGAGGTTTATAAGATGATCAGAGGAATAGATAGAGAAGACAGTCAGAAACTTTTTCCCCGGGTACAACAGAGTGTTACAAGGGGACATAAATTTAAGGTGAAGGGTGGAAGGTATAGGGGAGATGTCAGGGGTGGGTTCTTTACCCAGAGAGTGGTGGGGGCATGGAATGCGCTGCCCGAGGGAGTGGTAGAGTCAGATTCATTGGCGACCTTTAAGCGGCATTTGGATAGGTACATGGATGGGTGCTTAATCTAGGATAGAAGTTCGGCACAACATCGTGGGCCGAAGGGCCTGTTCTGTGCTGTATTGTTCTATGTCTATGTCTAATATGGGGCCTGAACGAGGTTACACAAATGGGAAGAGTTGTCAGGAGTGGAAGTGTTTGCAGAGACAGCAATGGTCTGATCTGGAGCAGAGGACCCAGACTGGGAGGGATGTAGGGACTGGAGGTGGTTTCACGGGGAGGGAGGACCATAGGGCCACAGGAAGTTACAGAAATGTGAAGAGCTGTAGGGCCTGCCGGAGTTCGTGGAGTTGGGGAGGAGGGAGGGATAGAGCAGTTTACAGGGATAAGGAAGTTGGTAGGAAACGTCTGATCACAGAGAGCGACTATTTAGGGAATGAAGCGGATTACAGAGATAATGTAGGATATATAGACTGTAAGAAAAACACACATATGGAGGGTAGTCAGGACTGAACAGGTTTAGAAATATCGAAAGGCTTAAGTTCTGGGGTTATTTCGCCATGGAGGATATGGAATCCGACATATTTTCCTGGAGATAAGAACAGCAATTTTGATTGGAGACAGTTAAACAGATAAAGGAGCATTAGTAATCTCCTCCAGCTTGGTCAGAGTGGGGAAGGGTTGTAGGGGAGGTTGTCGTTAACACAGATAGGGGTGTCAGGGCTGGAGAAGTTTATGCAGATGAGTAGATAGGTGGAAATACTGGAAGAGCTTATATTGACAGGGTGGGTGATAGTGATGAGAGCGTGTTACACAGATTACGGTTCCTTTAGGAACTTGATCGAGACAGTCACAGGGACTGGAGTGGGTTCTACAGATCGGAGTATGACAGAGGCCTGAGAAGATTATAGGGTCTCCACAGATTGATTGTGTCTTTAGGGCTTGGAGACTTTAGGTAGATATGGAACCCTTAAACCCAATGTATACCATCTTCATTTCCAGACCAGAGCCTCAATATCCCTCATCAGCCAGGGATCCCTAAACCTGCCATTTTACCTTCACCCTAACAGTTACATGCTGACCCTGGATTTTCAGTATCACACTTTTAACAGCCTCCCATTTTCCAGTCGTTTCTTTCCTTCAAACAGACTCACCCACTCAACCTCTGCTCGATCCTGTTTCATGGCCCCAAAACTGGCTGTGTTCCAGCACAGCTCCTTAACCTGTGGACCTCTCCTATCGTTTTCCATAGTTACGTTAAAACTAAGACAGTTGTGGTCACTGGACCCAAAGTGCTCTCCGACTGACACTTCAGTCACTTTCTGACCTTGTTTTCTCAGGGGAGTTGTTGGGCCCACATGAGTAGAATAGGACGGTATATATATTGATCTAGGAAACTTTCTTGGACACATTTGACAAATTCCAACCCAAACGGGCCTTTTTTATTCTCTGAGTGTCCCAGTCAATCCAGGGGAAATTAAAATCTCCAATCAATACTACTCTCTTATTCCTACAGCTGTCTACAATCTCTCTACACAGCTGCTCTTCACATACCCGCTGGCTATTTGCGAGTCTGTAATATAGTCCCAACAAAGTGACAACCCCCTTCTTCTTTCTCAGTCCTAACCATATGGCCTCATTAAATGACGCTTTAGGAGTATCGTCTCTGAGCACAGTTGTTATGTTCTCCCTTATCAAAAGCGCAACTCCCCCTCCTCACTTACATGTCTTTCTGTCACACCTGCACCCTCTGTGTCCGGGAACACTGAACTGCCAGTCCTGCCCTTCTCTCAGCCATGTTTCTGTAATGGCTATAATATCCCAGTCCCCAAAGCCAATCCATGTTCTGAGCTCGTCTGCCTTCCCAGTCAGGCCTCATGAAATAAATGCCTTTAAACCAGAAGTATTTTCCGTCCCTTTACTGTGCCCCTGGATATCCTGAATAGGAATCTTGCTCTCGGTGGCTGGTGTATTTTCCTCTGACTGGCCAATGGTCTCTCTTTTTCAGAATCCCAATCCCCTGGCAAACTCGATTAAGCCCTCCCAGGTAACACTAGCAAATCTTCACCCCCAGGTTGCTACTGGCCCTCTGGTTCAAGTCCAACCCGTCCCCCTTGTCCAGGTCACCTCTACCTCAGAAGAGATCCCAATGATTCAAGACGTAAAAACCCTTCCCCCTCCACCAGCTCCTCAGGCACTCATCCATCCGCCTTATCTTTCTATTTCCATATTCACTGGTGAGCGGCACTGGGAGTAATCTGGAGCTCACTACCCTTGTAGCTCTGCTTTTTACCTTCTTCCCTAACTCCCGATACTCACTTGACCCATCCAACTGTATCTATGTCATGTGTACTGATGTACACAATTACCACTGGTTGTTCACCCTCCCGCTGGAGAAAGGGGCAAAACCTGACCACCCCTTAGGGAAAAAGGTAGGGAAAGGGGCTGAGGTATTAGTTGGGGATAGTTTTGATAAAGTGACACAACTGTATTAGCTTGAAAACACTTATGGAAAAGGACAGGCCTGGTCCACAAGTGAACCATCAACATTGTCCTGCCCCAATCCAGAAGGTATCGGTCAAGAGCTTTTAACAGTTGTTTGTGGAGACTATTTGCAGGTTAATGGACCTCAGGCAGGTGCGAAGCTTTCAAAAGAGCGATAAAATGAGAGTTCAGGGTGAGGATATTTCTGTTAGTGTGAAGGACAATGCTGATTACAAGTAGGAAATTCTGGATGACTGGGGATATTGAGGTTCTGGTCAAGAAAAAGGCAGTCCATGTCATATATGGTCAGCTGGATTCCTCGAAGAACATTGTGGGTACAGTAATACACTGAAGAGGGAAAGCAGTAAGGCAAACAGGAGACCTGAGAAAACATTGGCTGATAAAGATGAGTCAGATCCAATTCATCTACATGAATACTAATGATAGAAGATTAACTAGAGACAGAATGTGCCCCATTAATGATCAATGGGATAATCCATATATGGAACCACAGAAGATGGGTGAGATCCTTGACGAAAATTTCACATCAGTACTTAAAGACTGGGGAAGTCAGGGAAATCAGGGAAGTCAGTCCTCAAAAGACTCCACATAACAGAACATGAGGAGCTGGAGTTTTAAAAACGCATTAAAATAAGACAAATCTCTCGAGCTAATCATGTATATCCGAGGACATTGGGGAAAACTCAGGAAGAATTGCCCTTTAAAGAGGTATTTATATTAGTGACAGCCCCGGGTGATGAGCTGGAAGCCTGCAGGGTGTGTAATGTTATGGCAGTGTTTAAAACTGCTGTGAGGGAAAGCCAGGCACCAAAAGACCAATTGGCTTGATGTTAGTGGTGTGTACGGTGTTGGAGGGGGCTCCGAGGGACAGGAGTTACGTGCATTTCAAAAGGCAAGGATTAATTAGGGACAGTTGATGCAAAGTACACAAGTAATGTCTCACAAACTTGCCTGAGTTTGTTGAAGACGTGACTAAGAAGATAGAAGAAGACAGAACAGGAGACTGTGTCTATACTGACCACAGCAAGGCCTTGGACAGGGTTTAGCGTGGAACACTAGCTAGTAAGATTAGATCACATGGGATCAGGGAGAGATAGCCAACTGGATACAAAATTGGCTTGACAGTAGGAAACAGAGTGGTGGGAGAGGGTTGTTGTGTAGGCTGGAAGCCGGCCTATGACCAGCAGTGTGCCATAAGGAACAGTGCTGCATACACTGTCATGTATCAGTTACAGAACATATTTCTGTAAGAGCATAGGAGCCATTGTTAGTAAGTTTGTTGATAAAAGTCCGTATATAACACGGACTATAGTGGGCTGGGAGTACAGTTATCGAAGGGGATCGCGAACAACTGAGCCAGTGGGCCAAGGAATGGATGAAGGTGATGGACTTTGTGAAGGTAAACTAGGGAAGACTAATAGTTAATGGTCGGGCCTTGGGCAGTGTTGTCGAACAGAGAGAGACCAAGGGGTACAGTTACATTGTTCCTTGGAAGTGGCCTGGCAGGTGGACAGGATATGGAAAGTGACATTCAGCAGACTTGCCGTCATGGGCCAGAGCATTGAGGACATGAGCTGGTACATTATGATATGGCTGTACAAGACATTGCTGAGTCCCCGGTTGGAGTACTGCATAGAATTCTGATCCTCCTGCTTTAGGAAGCATTTCCTGAAACTGTAAATGGAGCAAGGATTGACAAAAATGTTACTGATACTGGAGGGTTTGAGAGAAACTGAGAAGCTGGATAAGCTGGAAAGCAACGTCGGGAAATGAGATAACCTTATCAGCCAAAGCTAAGGAGAATGCAAGGAAATTCTACAGCACACCCATACAAAAAGCAACTAGAGAGACAATAGAGCCCCGCAAAGATCAATAAGGCCATCCATGTGTGGAACCACTGGGGATGGGTGAGACCCTAAATGAACATTTTATGTCAGAAATTACTGCGGACAAGTCAGTTAAAGAAACAGTGATGGTTTGTAAAGAGTCCCCATTACAGAAGAGGTGGTGCTGGAGGTCTTCAAACATAAAGGTAGAGAAAGCCCTAGGTCCTGAACAAGTGTATCCCAGAACGTTGTAGCAAAGTACTGGCAGGGACAAGAGCAGAACTATTTGCATCATTGTCCTTCGATGATACAAATCGCAGGACGATGATTAAAACCACAAGGGATGCAGGTAAGGTGATTAGCCAACGTCTTTATCCCAGGGCAGTGGAGTCCATAACTAGATTGGATCGAAGGGCAGAAGGAGGAGGTGTTAGCAATTCTGCAAAGTCCAAAAATAGATAAGTCCCCGAGGCCGAATGGGATTTATCCTCGGATTCTCTGGGAATCCAGGAAGGAGATTGCCAAGCCTTTGGCTTTGATCTTTATGTCGTCATTGTTTACAGGAATAGTGCCAGAAGGTTGGAGGAGAGCAAATGTTGTCCCCTTAGATTAGAATACTTACAGTGTGGAAACAGGCCCTTCGGCTCAACAAGTCCACACCGACCCTCTGATGAGCAACCCACCCAGACCCATTCCTTACATTTACACCTTCACCTAACACTATGGGCAATTTGCTATGGCTAATGCAGCTAACCTGCACATTTTGTACTGTGGGAGGAAACCGGAACACCCGGAGGAAACCCACACAGACACGGAGAGAATGTGCAAACTCCACACAGACAGTTGGCTGAGGCAGGAGTTGAAGCCGGGTCCCTGGCGCTGTGAGGCAGCAGTGCTAACCACTGTGACACCGCGCCATCCCAAGCAGGGGAGTGGAGACAATACTGGTAGTTATAGAACTGTGAGCCTTACTTTGATTCTGGGTAAAGTGTTGGAAAGGCTTGGAGGGGATAGGATTTATAATCATCTGGAGATGAGATGGTTGATTAGGGATAGTCAAAACGGTTTTGTGAAGGGTAGGTTGTACCTCACAAACCTTATTGAGTTCTTTAAGAAGGTGAACAAAGAGATGGATGAGGGTAAAGCAGTTGATGTGATGTATATGTATTTCAGTAAGGCGTTTGTTAAGGTTCCCCATGGTAGGCTATTGCCGATAATACGGAGGCATGGGATTGTGGGTGATTTAGCAGATTGGATCAGAAATTGGCTCACTGAAAGAAGGCAGAGGATAGTTGTTGATGGGAAATATCGATCCTGGAGTTCTGTTACTGGTGGGTACTGCCAGGATGTGTTTTGGGTCCACTGTTGCTGTCATTCATATAAATGACCTGAATGAGGGCATTAAAGGATGGGTTAGTAAATTGGTAGAAGATACTAAAGTTGGTAGAGTCGTGGATAGTGACGAAGGATATTGTAGGTTACAGAAAGGTATAGATAGACAGCTGGACTGAAAGTTCGCAAATGGAGTTTAATGTGGAAAGGTGTGAGGCAATTCACTCTGGAGGGAGTAACAGGAACACAGGATACTGGGAAAATGGTAAGATTCTTGGTAGTGCAGATTAACAGAGAGTTCTCTCTTTCCATGTTCATAGATCCTTCGAAGTTGCCACTCAGGTTTATGGGTTTTTTTAAGAAGCCATTCAGTGTGTGAGCTTGTCTTGGTAGAGGGATTGAGTTTCAGAACCATTAGATCATGCTGCAGCTGTACAAAAGTCTGGGTGTGGCCACATTTGTTCAGGAAGGATGTGTAAGCTTTGGAAAGGATTCAGAGGAGATTTACTAGGAAGTTACCTGGTATGGAGGGAAGGTCTTATGAGGAAACGCTGAGGGACTTTAAGCTATTTTTGTTCAAGAGGATGTGTATGAGGTCAATTAATTGAGACATATAAGATAATCTGCAGGTGAGATGGGTTGAATAGTGAGAGCCTTTTCTCTTGGATGGCGATGTCTAGCACGAGGGGAGATAGCTTAAATTGAGGTAGATATTAATATTAACAAATAGATATGGGACAGATGTCAGAGATGGTTTCTTTACTCAGAATAGTCGGGGCATGGAATGCATTGCGTGCAACAGTGGTAGACTCGCCAACTTTAAGGACATTTACATGGTCATTGGATAGACACCTGGAGAAGAATTGGAATAGTGTTGTCTAATTGGGCTTCAGATTGGTTCCACACGTTGGTGCAAAATCGAAGGCCGAAGGGCCTGTATTTCGCTGTAATATTCTGTGTTCTAGTGGGCATAAATATGAGATGGGAGAAGACAGACTTAAAAGCGATTTTAGGAGAAAGGTTTCTACACAGAGGATGGTGCAGGTATGGAATGAGCTTCCAGGGGAAATGGTAGAGAAATTTTCAATTTGGGCAGGTACGTGGGGAGGAGAATTTTGAAGGGATACGGGTCAAATGCAGGGAAACGCGATTCGTTCATGGACTCTGGTCAGCATGGACTAGTTGGGTTGAAGGAAAGGTTTCTGAGTTGCATGGCTCTGTCTCCAGTTATTGGAGGAAGAGATTACTGAGATAAGGCATGTTGTGGACACTGAAGCAAGTTACAGCGATAGTGATAGTAGTCTGGAATGCAGTACATTTCAAATATGTGGAGGGACAATTGGGCTCGGAGGAGGTTACAGAGATAGGAACTGTTATAGGAGTTAAAAATTATTGAAGACACTGATACATAAGCCATGCCATAGATACAGTGTTGCAGAGTAGTGAGTCTTAGTACAACAGAACTTACAGCAGGAGTAGTGATTGAGCGTGTGGTATGTGTGAACTGTGCTCCCCATCCAGCACTGTATCTGTGTCATGTCCTGTTAGCTGATATTTGGAGCGCTCTCATTGCTCTCTGCTCTGTGCACTGTGAGTGATCTTGCCTCACTGCAGGATTTATTGAAGGCTCCACATCTCCCTGCCCTTTGTCTCTCTGGCTGACCAACCAACCGTCTTCAATGTGGTGATGGATGAGACACCCAGCAGCTGGGAAGTTAATTGAGTCTGAACCTTCCTGAGTACCTACAGGAGACAGACGAATAGACAGAATGGGAAATTAGACTGATACATTGACGATTAAAAATGGCACTGTGTACCACCACAGAGATCTGGAAAATCCCAGTCTCCATTCCTGGCCTGTGCTGCCTCGTCTCTCTGGAGAAGAGAAATCTGTTGGCTCAGGATCTGGTGTAGCTTCAATAGAGAAAGAGAGAGAGAGAGTGAGAGAGAGAGAGAGAAAGAGAAAGAAAGAGAGAGAGAAAGAGAGAGAGAAAGAGAGAGAGAAAGAGAGATACTGAGTGATATCACCAGAGTGCTGGAAGATATCAGGATCACACAACTGCGTTGGAAGAACATGTTTTGCTTCATCATGCACTGATATAACTGGTCAAGAATGAGCAACCAGTAGCAGGTGAAGTGATGGCCGAGTGGTAGTATTGCTAGAGCATGTATCCCAAACCTCAGCTAATGTTCAAGGGAGGCAGGCTGGAATCCCACCATCAGAAATGGTGGAATTTGAAATCAATAATTTTAAAAATAGTAATTAACAATCCACAAATAAGAATGAGACCATTGCTGATGTACAAAAAACCTAAACACTTGTCCTTTCGAGAAGGACATCTGTCCATCCTGACGTGGTCTGCAAGACATCCCCACAGCAAAGTGTTTGCCTCTCAAAGACCATCTGAAATGGCCGAGCAAGCAACTCAGTTCAAGGTCAGTGAGGGCTGGGCAAGAAATGCTGGTCAGCCAGACACACCCACATCCCATACCTGATTTAATAAATAATCCATTAGGATGGCCCCACTGGAAAGGTGCTGGGACCAATGTCCTGGCCAATCATGTCGGTACGTTTATTAACAGGGCTTTCTACTGACAGAGAGGATGCAGGGACAGAGTTCAGGTGAAAGGAGCTTTCCAAATCCAGAGAAAAAACGTGGAGCATCGGAACGGTATGGGAGCGCGGCTGAAGACAAGCAGAACGGAGCAGGATGGGACAGAGTTTAACTAAAATTGTACATCAGCGAATAGATTTGTGACAGAAAATTGTGGGAAAGAGTAAGTTGTGGGTTTTTTTTAATGGACAACGTCGCTGTAATAAGGTAGATGGATTTGAGACACAGAGATAAAAGAGATTTAGACAGCTGGGAGACATGAATACAGGGTGAACAAAAATATTCAGTGTTTCACAATCTTGTACAAACTCAGGCACAACGGACAACACAAACAATAATGGATAACAAAGACATTACAGAGAAAGAATTTGGCCTCAGATCATGAAGTAGATTCAGTCTGAATGTAAATTCTGGCTACTACTTGCCAAGGACACAAGCAGCAGAACAGTTTTAGCATCCGAACAGCATTCCATTGCTCATCACTGCATTACACAGGAACTCATTGAATTTTTTTTAACAAGGGCATTGTGATAATTTTGGAAAACTTCAATATTTGTATAATCTGGGACAAATACACGGACAACATTGATATTGGAAAAGGAGCTCGGAGATATTTTTTTCAGTGTTTCTTTGAAATACACATTGTGCAACTGTTAAGGGACATAACTATCGCAGAGCGACCGTGTAATGAAACTTAGTGAATGAGTAATGTCACCTGCAGAGTTCCTTCGGGAAATTGTGATAAAGTGCAGTTTAAAGAAATATAAATTTTTAAAGTGAATCATAGAAAGGACAAGCTACAACTCGAAACAAAAATAGCCAGTTACAGAGGAGAACTGAGCAAGGTAAACAGGCGAAACAGACTGAAATATGTGTCTGTAAATGAACAGTAAAAACCATTTGATGGAACAGTGTAAAACACTCAACAAAAGGACATTCCATTGAAACATCAAAAACCTCAGCAAGAAATTCCCACTGATCCCTCACTCAGGACAAAAGGGATCATACTAGATTATGAGGCTGAGAAGATCACCAAACAGTACTTAAAATCCTGAAGTGAGAGAGTGTTTTAGGAATAAATGTTAATGGATTGCAATGTTTCTGCTCGCAGGAGGAGGGCTGTGGGAAGGGGAGCCACGGTCAGGGTTCATTGACACAATAGGAACAGGGAGAGGTGAAGGTGCTGGAGGTGGTGAGAGTGTTACAGAGAGTGGTCAGGGTGTTACAAAGCCAGGACGGATTGCTGCAGCTGGAAGGGTTTGCAGAGGTACGGAGGGACATAGGTATTTTTATATATTCATTCATGGGATGTAGGTGTCACTGCCTGGAACAACGTTCTTTGACCCCACCTGCTAATTACTGAGAGGGTATCTCAGAGTCATCCATATTGCTGTTGGTCTGGAGTCACATGTCGGCCAGACCAGGTTAGAATATTTGATGTCCTTCCCTAAAGGAGGTTAGTGAACTAGATGAGTTCTTCCTACTGATCAACAATGTTTTAATGGTGGCCCCAACAATGTCTTTTACAGCAACAACATGACATCCCAACTCTTACTCTTAATGTTCTCCCAATGAAGGTAACCATCCCAAACGCCTGCTTCACCAGCCTGTCTACCTGTGACACCACATTCAAAGAACTGTGTACCTGGGTCACTGACTGAGAACACTACCCAGGGCCCGAACATTAACTGTACAAGTCCCACCCTGGTTTGTTTCACCAAAATGGAACACTTTATATTTATCTAATTAAACTCCATCTTCTATTCTTGAGACCACTATCCCAGCAGTACGTCCATCCTGTTGTATCATAGATAACCTTCTTCACTGTCCACTTTACCACCAATTTCAGTGTCACCCAAAAACCTTACTTACCAGGAAAACAATATTCCCATCCAAATCATTTATCCAAATGACAAACAACAGTGGGCCCACTACACCGCTGGTCACATGCCTCCAGTCCTTATGGTGAACTCACCTAAACCACACTTGCCTGAATACAGTCAATTTATGATGGCCAATCACGTATCGTGCAAATATTGGACTATGACAGGAAACCAGAGCACCCGAAGAAACCCACACAGTCGGAGGGAGAACATGCAAAGTCCACACAGTTGGCCAAGGCTGGAATTGAAGCCAGGTTCCAGGCACAGTGAGGCTGATTATACAGAGCACTGCAGAGATTGGACTAGGTCACAAAGTTCACAAGGGTTTATTGGAACAGGAGGAAAATATAGTCAGGAACAGGAGAAGCTTACATAGATGGTGTCCATGAGAGGGACTGGAGGAGGTTAATGCAATAGGGAGGGTTGTGCATTCTCTCGACAATTAGAGGTAGGGACGGTTGGGGAGACTGGATGAAGTTAGTCATAGTCAGAGTTGTACACACTGAGTAATGGCAGATGGAGTTTACTTCTGATCACTGTGAGATAATGCACTGTGGGAAGTCTCATAAGTGAAGGATATATATCATGAAGAGTAGGTCCTCCTGGAGAACTGAGTAACACCGGGACCTTGGTGGGCAAGTCCCTGGATGTCTGAAGGTGGCAGCACAGGTAGACAGGGAGGGGAAGGCACCTGAACTGGGAGCAGGAGGGGGACACATATCCTGATGGGGCGAATTGTTAGAGCTGCTTGAGAGGATATAATCTAATCTGGCAGGGTGTTGGACCTTAAAAAGTTATAAGGCCAGAAAGAAGATTCAGGTTGGTGCACAATTTAAAGACAGCAATTTCAGCAGACAAGGCAGGCAAGAACATAGCAGGAAATGGGGGAGGGGGAACTGATGATTAAACTGCATTTATTTCAATGCAAGGGGCCTGACAGCTAAGGAAGATGAACTCAGGACATGGATTGGAACATGGGACTGGGATATTATAGTTATTACAGAAACACAGCTGAGGGACAGGGCTGGCAGCTCATTGTTTCAAGGTGGAGATGGTACAGGAAGCATCGAAGGGGAGGGAAGAGAGGATGCGTGGTGGTGGGTTTTCATTGCATGAATCATTACATCAGTACCTAGAGAGGATATTCCTATGGGATCACACAGTGACGCTATGTTAGTGGAACTGAGAAATAGGAATGGGTCATCACTCTGACACGATTGTCCTACTGACCCCGAATAATCAGTGGCAGACTGAGGAACAAACATATCAGGAGATCTCAAATATCAATCATAATAATAGGGCTGTTATGGTTGGGGTTTTTAAACTTTCCAAACCTAGACTGGGATTGCCAGTGTTCAGCGTTTGCAAGGAAGGAATTTGGTAATTGTGTTTCAGAAACTCCCAATCAATATGTAAATGGCCTGAAAAGAGAAAAGGGCAAAACCTGACCTCCCCTTGGGAAACAAGGTAGGGAAAGGGACTAAGGTGTAAGTGGGAAAGCATTTTGCCAAAGTGACTCAAGTCTATTAGTTTGAAAATAGCGATGGAAAAGGACAGGGCTGGTCCACAGGTTCAAGTTATAAAATGAGGCCAGACTAATCTTGATAATATTAGCCAGGAACTCTCAAAAGGTGATTAGGGAGTCTATTTGCAGGGAAAGGGAAGTCTGGCAAGTGAGAATATTTTAAAAGTGAGATAAATTGAGCGATAACCACCAGCATGTTCCTGTTTGTGTGCAGGTTAATGCTGACAGCATTCAGAAACACTGGCTGTCTATTGGGGGTCTGGTCAAGGAAAAGGGGCCACAAGTCAGGTATAGCCAGCTGGATCAAGGGAATCCCTGAGGATCACAGGGACTTTAGGAATACACTTTGGGTAGAAATCAGGAATGTAGAAAGGGTACATGCAATAGCCTCAGCAGAGATTGATAAGGAGAATCCAAAAGTGATTGCATAAACATATTAAGGGTAATAGAGTAACTCGAGACAAAATAGTGTCCCTTAAAGGTCAATGAGACCATTGGTGTGTGGAACCGCAGGATATGGCTAAGAACGTAAACACATTTTTTACTCCAGAACTTATTGTGGACAAACACTGGGGAACTCAGGGAACAAGAGTAGTATGTTAGACCACATTTGGAGTTCTCTGCAATTCCAGTATGCCTGCTATAGGAAGGATGTTGTGAAAGTTGAAAGTGTTCAGCAAAGATTTACAAGATGTTGCCAGGATTGTTGCTGAATAAACTGGGGTTATTTTCCCTGGAGCATCGGAGACTGGGGTGACTTGACAGAGGTTTATATAAACATGAGGGGTATGGATTGGGTAAACATTCAGGGTCTTTTCCCAGGGTTTGGAGAGTCCAAACCTAGAGAGCATAGGTTTAAGGTTGAAGGGGAAAGGTTTAAATGGCACTGAAGGGACAGCTTTTTTATGCACATGGTGGTGTGTGTATGGAATGAGCTGAGAGAGAAAGTAGCAGATACTGATACTATGACAACATTTAAAAGGTATCTGGATGGGGATATGAATAATAAGGGTTTAGAGGTACATGGGCCAAATGCTGGTAAATGGGATGGATTTATTTAGATCTTCTGGTCAGCATAGACGAGTTGGACCAAAGGGTCTGTTTCCATGCTGCCCATCTCTATGACTTAAAAAGAGTTCATGTTACAGAAGAGGTGGTGCTGGAGATTTTACAACACAAAGGATTGGTAAGACCCAGGACCTGATTAAGTGTATCACAGGACATTGTGCGATGCTAGGGAAGAAATTATGGAGTCGCGAGCAAAGATATTTATACCATTGACAACCATGAGTGATGTGCTGCAAAGGCTGGAGTGTGGCATAGTGGGCAGTGAAGGAGGTTTTTTGAGATTACAAAGGGATCTTGATGAAATAGGTGAAGGGGCTGAAAAACTGTAGATGGTATTCAATCTGAATAAATGCGAGGTAGTGCACTTGGTAAAACAAACAACGGTAGAGCTTATACAATTAATGTTCGGGCCTCGGTTAGTGTTTTAGAGCAGAGGGACCTCCGGGTTCAGGTCCATCATTCTTGAAGTTTGCATCACAGGGTGGATAAGACAGTGCTTGGCATGCCTGACTATTGCTCAGTCCATTGAGTGGAGGAGTTAGGACGTCATGTTGAGATTGTGCAGACATTTATGAGGAGAAAGTGAGGACTGCAGATGCTGGAGATCAGAGCTGAAAATGTGTTACTGGAAAAGCGCAGCAGGTCAGGCAGCATCCAAGGAACAGGAGAATCGACGTTTCGGGTATAATTCCTGAAGACGGGCTTACGCCCGAAACGTCTATTCTCCTGTTCCTTGGATGCTGCCTGACCTGCTGCGCTTTTCCAGACATTTATGAGGCCTCTTCTGCACTCCTCTGTCGAGTTCTGGTCGCCCAGTTATAGGGAGGATATTATTAAGCTGCAGGGTGTTCAGCAGATATTTCCCACGACATTGTTGGATATGGAAGGCTTGAGTTCTGAAAAATGGCTGGATAGGCTGAGTCTTTTTTCACTGGAGCCTGGAGTTTGAGATGTGATGTTATAAAAGTTTATTTTGAAAAATGAAATATAGATCGATTTAATGGTAGTTGCCTTTTCCATAGAATGGGGGAGTCTCAAGAGGAGGGACCACATTTTTAATGTTAGCAGAGAGAGATGTTCAAAAAAGACATGGGGGCAAATTGTTACACAGAGAGTGTTTTGATTGTGGAATGAACTTCCTGAGGAAGGGTGGACGTGGTTACAATTACAAAGTTTAAAAGACAGAGATACTAAGCAAATATTTTGCATCAGTTTTTACTGGGGAAAAGGATATCGAAGATATAGAATGTCGGGAAATAGATGGTGACACCTTGCAAAATGTCCATATTACAAAGGAGCAAGTGCTGGGTGTCTTGAAATGCATAAAGATGGATAAATTCCCAGGATCTGATCAGGTGTACCTGAGAACTCTGTGGGAAGCTAGAGAAGTGATTACTGGGCCTTTTGTTGAGATATTTGTGTCATCGATAGTCACAGGTGAGGTGCCGGAAGACTGGAGGTCGGCTAACGTGGTGCCACTGTTTAAGAAAGGTGGTAAGGTCAAGCTCGGAAATTACAAAGCAGTGAGCCTGACGTCAGTGGTGGGCAAGTTGTTGGAGGGAATCCTGAGGGACAGGATGTACATGTATTTGGAAAAGCAAGGACTGATTAGAGATAGAGATTTGTGCATGGGAGATCATGTCTCACAAACCTGATTGAGTTTTTTGAAGTATCAAAGAAGATTGAAGAGGGCTGAGCGGTAGGTGTGATCTATATGGACTTCAGTAAGGCGTTCGACAAGGTTCCCCATGGGAGACTGATTAGCGAGATTGGATCTCACGGAATACAGGGAAAACTAGCTATTTGGATACAGAACTGGCTCAAAGGTAGAAGACAGAGGGTGGTGATTGAGGTTTGCTTATCAGACTGGAGGTCTGTGACCAGTGGAGTGCCACAAGGATTGGGCCTAAGAATGGTGAATACCCAAGAGTAAGGGAGTCCAAAACTCGAGAGTACAAATGGGACGTGGGAGAGCAAAGATTTAAAGAGGGAGCTGACGGGCAACATTATCTAGAGGATGGTGCACAGACTGCCAGGGGAACATGGGAGAAACAAGAACAATTACAACATGGAAAAGACTTTTGAGCAAGTACATGGAGGGGAGAAGGTTTGAAGAGCTAAGGGCCGAACACAGGCAAATGAGACTCATTCATTATAGGAAACATGGAGAGCATTGATGAGTTGTACCACAGGTTCTGTTTCCGTGCTGTATCACTCTGTATCCAGCTAAAGAGGATTACAGTACCGAAATAAAACATGTTGCAGACACTGAAGCAATTTACAGCGATAAGGATGGTAGTCTGGAACGCAGTACATTTCAAATATGTGGAGGGACCTTCGGGAAGGGAGGTAGTTACAGGGACAGGAACTATTCCATGCCATAGGCACAGAGTAGCAGAGTAGTGAGTCTCAGCACAGTGATGGAGGGAGAACAGCGAACAGAAAGATCCCAGGCAGCATTCCCAACCTCTCGTCGGAGGCCTGCTTGCCCCTCTGTGGTCTTGATGCTCACTAAGACAGTACAGGCCTGGATTGATAACTATGAACTCCCCATGCTGTCTCAGTGCAACGTAAATTAAAGTAGAGGTGGTGATTGAGTCTGGGGTGTATCTGTACTGTACTGTGCTCCCCCTACAGCACTGTATCTATGTCATGTCCTGTTAGCGATGTTTGGAGCCCTCTCATTGCTCCCTGCCCTGTGCACTATGAGTGATCTTACCTCACTGCAGGATTTATTGAAGCCTCCACATCTCCCTGCCCTTTGTCTCTCTGGCTGACCAAACATCTTCAATGAGGTGATGGATGAGACCCCCAGCATTTGGGAGGTCTATTGAGTCAGGAACTTCCGAAATACCTACAGGAGACACAGAAATTGACAGAATAGAAAATTAGACTGCTGCAGTGAGGGTTACTCATGGAGAATGGAAATGAGCCCCACAGATATCTGGAAAATCCCACTCCATCCCTGGGTTGTGCTGTTGCATTTCTTTGCAGTGGACAATTCTGTTGGCTCAGGATCTGGAGTAACTGGACGAGGGGGAGGCGCTGACAGAGGCAGCAATTAGACCCATACAGTCAGGGATACCACATGGAGAGAGACTGAGTGATATCACCAGAGTGCTGCAAGACTTCAGGATCACACAGTCATGTTGGAAGAATGGGTTTAGCTTCATGATGCTCTGGTATCAGTGCTCAGGGATGAGCAACCAGTGAGCAGGCGAAGTGATGGCCGAGTGGTATTATTGCTAGAGCATGTGTCCAAAGCCTCAGCTAATGTTCAGGGGAAGAGGGTTTGAATCCCACCATGAGAAATAATGGAGTTTGAAATTAATAATTTTAAAAATAGTAATTAACAATCCATCAATAAATATGAAACCATTGCTGATGTACAAAAAAAAACAAATACTTGTCCTTTAGATAAGGATATCTGCTCATCCTCACGTGGTCTACACGACATACCCACAGCAAAGTGTTTGCCTCCCAATTACCCTCTGAAATAGCCAAGCAAGTTACTTAGCTCGAAGGCAGCTAGGGCTGGGCAAGAAAGGCTGGTCAGCCAGAGGCACCCACATCCCATACCCGATTTAATAAATAATCCATGAGGAAGGTCCCACTGGAACCGTGCTGGGAGCAGTGTCCTGGCCAATCATGTTGGTAGGTTTATGGGACAGGGCTTTAAACTGACACAGAGAATGCTGGGACAGGGTTCAGGTGAAATGAACTTTCCAAATGCAAAGAGAAAAGGTGAAGTATGGGAGCAGCATGGGAATGTGACTGAAGACAAGCAGAAAGGAACAGGATGGGACAGAGTTTAACTACATCAGGGAATGTACATCAGGGAATAGGTCTGTAACAGGAAATTGTGGGAAAGAGTAAATTACGTTTTTTTGGAATGGATAATGTCTCTTCAACAAGGTAGATTGATTTGTGACACAGAGATAAAAGAGATTTAGACACCAGAGAGACATGCGTACAGGGCGAACAAAAGGTGGGCATAAATATTCAATGGTTCACCACCTTATGCAAACTCAGGCAAAATGGGTAACGCTATCAATAATGGATAAGAAAGGCATTACAGAGAAACCATTTGACCTCAGATCATAAAGTAGAGTCAGTCTGAATGTAAATTCTGGCTACTACTTGCCAAGGACACAAGCAGCAGAACAGTTTTAGCCACCGAACAGCATTTCATTGCTCATCACTGCATTAAACAGGAACTCATTGGAATTTTTTAAACAAAGGCATTGTAATAATTTTGGGAAACTTCAATATTCACATAATCTGGGACAGTCACACTGACAACAGTGATATTGGAAGAGGAGTTCAGAAAATTTGTTTGTGGTGTTTTTTTTGAATAACAAATTGTGCAACTGGCTATGGACATAACTATCTCAGAGCGACAGTTGTGTGATCAAATTTATTGAATGAGTAATGTCACCTAGAGAGATCCTCAGAGAAATTGTGATAAAGTGCAGTTTAAAGAAATATAACGTTTTAAAGTGAACCACAGAAAGGATAAGCTACAACTAGAAACAAAAACAGCCAATGACATGGGTTTGAGATGAGAACTGACCATGGCAAAGAGGCGAAACAGTCTGAAATATGTGCCTGTATAAGAACAGTTTGAAGGAAGTGTAAATCACTCAACAAAAGAACATTCCATTGAAACAGACAAAATCTCAGCAAGAAATTCCCACCGGCCCCTCACTCACGACAAAATGGATCATATTAGATTATGAGGCTTAGAAGATAGTGATGCAGTAAGTATGATGGGATCAGGGAGATAGTTATGCATTAAGTGTGATGTGATCAGGGTGATAGCGACGAAGTAAGTGTGAGGGGGTCAGGGTGGTATTGACGCAGTAAGTGTGAGTGGGTCAGGGTGATAGTGATTTAGGAAGTGTGAGGGGATCAGGGAGATAGTAATACCGTAAGTGTGAGGGGGTCAGGATGATAGTGATGCAGTAAATGTGAGGAGATCAGGGAGATAGTGGCGCAGTAAGTGTGATGGGTTCAGGGAGATAGTGACACAGTAAGTGTGATGGGATCAATTAGATAACTGATGCAGTAAGTGTGAGGGGGTCAGGGTGATTGTGATGCACTAAGTGTGAGGGGGTCAGGGTGATAGTGACACAGTAAGTGTGAGGGGATCAGGGAGATAGTGACACAGTAAGTGTGATGGGTTCAGGGCGACAGTGACTCAGTAAGTGTGATGGCATCAGGGTGATAGTGACTCAGTAAGTGTGAAGGACTCATGGTGATAGTGACGCAGTAAGTGTGATGGGGTCAGGGTGATCGTGATGCAGAAAATGTAATGGGGTCAGCATGATAGTGATGCATTAAGTGTGATGGGTCAGCGTGATAGAGATACAGTAAGTGTGATGGGGTCAGGGTGATAATGACGCAGTAAGTGTGAAAGGATCAGGGAGATAGTGATGCAGGAAGTGTGAGGGTGTCAGGGTGACAGGGATGCAGTATGTGTGATGGGGTCAGGGTGATAGTGACACAGTAAGTGTGATGGGATCAATTAGATAACTGATGCAGTAAGTGTGAGGGGGTCACGGTGATAGTGATGCAGTAAATGTAATGCGATCAGGGTGATAGTGCTGCAGTAAGTGTGAACGTGTCAGGGTAATATTGACACAGTAAGTGTGGGGGGGTCAGGGTGATAGTGACGCAGAAAGTGTGAGGGGATCAGTGTGATAGTGACACATAAGTGTGAGGGGATCAGGGAGATAGTGACAGAGTGAGTGTGAGTGGGTCAGGATAATAGTGACGCAGTAAGTGTGAGGGGACTAGTTCGATTGTGAAGCAGTAAGTGTGAGGGGACAAAGGGTGATAGTGACGCAGTAAGTGTAATGGGATCAGGGTGATAGTGACGCAGCAAGTGTGAGGGGGTCAGCGTGATAGTGACACAGTAAGTGTTGGGGTGTCAGGGTGATAGTGACACACTAAGTGTGATGGGATCAGGGAGATAGTGAGGCTTTAAGTGTGATGGGATCAGGGTGATAATGATGCAGAGTGAGGGGATCAGGGAGGTAGTGACACAGTGAGTGTGAGTTGGTCAGGGTAATTGTGACGCAGTAAGTGTGAGAGGATCAGTTCGATTGTGAAGCAGTAAGTGTGAGGGGATCAGGCTGATAGTGACGCAGTAAGTGTGAGGGGGTCAGGGTGATAGTGACACAGTAAGTGTGGGGGAGTCTGGGTGATAGTGACACAGTAAGTGTGATGGGATCAGGGTGATAGTGATGCAGTAAGTGTGAGGGGATCAGGGTGATAGTGACGCAGTAAGTGTGAGGGGATCAGGGTGTTAGTGACACAGTGAGTGTGATTGGATTAGGGTGATAGTGACGCAGTAAGTGTGAGGGTATCAGGGAGATTGTGACGCAGTAAGTGTGCGGGTATCATTGAGATAGCGATGCAGTAATTGTGAGGGGGTCAGGGTGATAGTGATGCAGTAAGTGTGAGGTTTCAGGGTGATATTGATGCAGTAAGTGTGAGGGGTTCAGGGTGATAGTGACACAGAGAGTGTTTGTGGGTCAGGGTAATTGTGACGCAGTAAGTGTGAGGGGATCAGTTCGATAGTGAAGCAGTAAGTGCGAGCGGATCAGGGCGATTGTGACGCAGTAAGTGTGAGGGGATCAGTGTGATAGTGATGCAGAATGAGGGATCAGGGAGATAGTGACACAGTGAGTGTGAGTGGGTCAGGGTAATAGTGACGCAGTAAGTGTGAGGGGACCAGTTCGATTGTGATGCAGTAAGTGCGAGGGGATCAGGGTGATAGTGACGTAGTAAATGTGAGGGGATCACGGTGATAGTGACTCAGTGAGTGTGGGGTAGTCTGGGTGATAGTGACACAGTAAGTGTGATGGGATCAGGGTGATAGTGATGCAGTAAGTGTGAGGGGGTCAGGGTGATAGTGACACAGAAAGTGTGGGGTAGTCTGGGTTATAGTGACACAGTAAGTGTGATGGGATCAGTTCGATAGTGAAGCAGTAAGTGCGAGCGGATCAGTGTGATTGTGACGCAGTAAGTGTAATGGGATCAGGGTGACAGTGACGCAGTGTGACGGGTCAGGGTGATAGTGACACTGTAATTGTTTGGGGGTTTAGGGTGATAGTAACGCAGTAAGTGTGAGGGGATTAGGGTGATAGTGACACAGTGAGTGTGATTGGATTAGGGTGATAATGACGCAGTAGGTGTGAGGGTATCAGGGAGATTGTGATGCAGAAAGTGTGAGGGGATCAGTGTGATAGTGACGCATAAGTGTGAGGGGATCAGGGAGATAGTGACAGAGTGAGTGTGAGTGGGTCAGGATAATAGTGACGCAGTAAGTGTGAGGGGACTAGTTCAATTGTGAAGCAGTAAGTGTGAGGGGATCAGGGTGATAGTGACAGAGTAAGTGTGGAGGGGTCAGGGTGATAGTGACACAGATAGTGTGATGGGATCAGGGTGATAGTGACACAGTGGGTGTGATTGGATTAGGGTGACAGTGACGCAGTAATTGTGAGGGTATCAGGGAGATTGTGACGCAGTAAGTGTGATGGAATCAGGGTGATCATGACGCTGAAAGTGTGAGGGTATCAGGGAGATAGTGACGCATTCAGTTTGATGGGATTAGGGTGATAGTGATGCAGTAAGTGTTAGGGGTTCAGGGTGATAGTGACGCAGTAAGTGTGAGGGGATCAGGGAGATAGTGACACAGTGAGTGTGAGTGGGACAGGGTAATACTGATGCAGTAAGTGTGAGGGGATCAGTTCGATTGTGAAGCAGTAAGTGTGAGAGGATCAGGGTGATAGTGACGCAATAAGTGTAATGGGATCAGGGTGATAGTGACGCAGTAAGTGTGAGGGGGTCAGCGTGATAGTGACACAGTAAGTGTGGGGGGGTCAGCGTGATAGTGACACAATAAGTGTGATGGGATCAGGGTGATAGTGACGCAGTAGGTGTGAGGGGATCAGGGTGATAGTGACGCAGTAAGTGTGAGGGGATCAGGGTGATAGTGACGTAGTAAGTGTGATGGGATCAGGGTGATAGTGATGCAGTAAGTGTGATGGGATCAGTGTGATAGCAAAGCATTAAGTGTGAGGGGATCCGGGTGATAGTGACGCAGTTAGTGTGAGGGGATCAGGGTGATAGTGACACAGTGAGTGTGATTCGATTAGGGTGACAGTAATGCAGTAAGTGTGAGGGAGTCAGGGAGATAGTGACGCAGTAAGTGTGATGGGATCAGGGTGATAGTGACGCAGTAAGTGTGAGGGTATCAGGGTGATAGTGACACAGTGACTGTGATTGGATTAGGGTGATAGTGACGCAGTAAGTGTGAGGGTGTCAGGGAGATAGTGACGCAGTAAGTGTGATGGGATCAGGGTGATAGTGACGCAATAAGTGTGAGGGGATCAGGGTGATAGTGACACAGTGACTGTGATTGGATTAGGGTGATAGTGACGCAGTAAGTGTTAGTGTATCAGGGAGGTTGTGACGCAGTAAGTGTGATGGGTTCAGTGTGATAGTAACGCATTAAGTGTGAGGGGATCAGTTCGATTGTGAAGCAGTAAGTGTGAGGGGATCAGGGTGATCGTGACGCAGTAAGTGTGAGGGGGTCAGGGTGACAGTGACACAGTAAGTATGCGGGGGTCAGGGTGATAGTGACACAGTAAGTGTGATGGGAACAGGGTGATAGTGACGCAGTAAGTGTGAGGGGATCAGGGTGATAGTGACACCGTGAGTGTGATTGGATTATAGTGACAGTGACGCAGTAAGTGTGAGTGTATCAGGGAGATAGTGACGCCGTAAGTGTGATGGGATCAGTGTGATAGTGATGCAGTAAGTGCAAGGGATTCAGGGCGATATTGACACAGTAAGAGTGGGGGGGGGGTTAGGTTGATAGTGATACAGTAAGTGTAATGGGATCAGGGTGATAGTGACGCAGTAAATGTGAGGGGATCCGGGTGATAGTGACGCAGTTAGTGTGAGGGGATCAGGGTGATAGTGACACAGTGAGTGTGATTGGATCAGGGTGATAGTGACGCAGTAAGTGTCATGCGATCAGGGTGATAGTGACGCAGTAAGTGTGAAGTGGTCAGGGTGCTAGTGATGCAGTGAGTGCGATGTGATCAGGGTGATTGTGATGCATAAGTGTGAGGGTGTCATGGTGATCGTGGTGCGATATGTGTGACGGTATCAGGGTGATACTGATGCAGTAAGTGTGATGGATTCAGGGCAATATTGACACAGTAAGTGTGGGGGGGTCAGGGTGATAGTGACACAGTAAGTGTGATGGGTTCAGGGTGATAATGACGCAGTAAGTGTGAGGGGATCAGGTTGATAGTGACGCAGTAAGTGTGAGGGGATCCGGGTGATAGTGACGCAGTAAGTGTGAGGGGATCAGGGTGATAGTGACACAGAGGGTGTGATTGGATTCGGGTGACAGTGACGCAGTAAGTTTGAGGGGATCCGGGTGATAGTGACAGAGTAAGTGTGGAGGGGTCAGGGTGATAGTGACACAGATAGTGTGATGGGATCAGGGTGATAGTGACACAGTGGGTGTGATTGGATTAGGGTGACAGTGACGCAGTAATTGTGAGGGTATCAGGGAGATTGTGACGCAGTAAGTGTGATGGGATCAGGGTGATCATGACGCTGAAAGTGTGAGGGTATCAGGGATAGTGACGCATTCAGTGTGATGGGATTAGGGTGATAGTGACACAGTAAGTGTGGGGGGGTCAGCGTGATAGTGACACAATAAGTGTGATGGGATCAGGGTGATAGTGACGCAGTAGGTGTGAGGGGATCAGGGTGATAGTGACGCAGTAATTGTGAGGGGATCAGGGTGATAGTGACGTAGTAAGTGTGATGGGATCAGGGTGATAGTGACGCAGTAAGTGTGATGGGATCAGTGTGATAGTAAAGCATTAAGTGTGAGGGGATCCGGGTGATAGTGACGCAGTTAGTGTGAGGGGATCAGGGTGATAGTGACACAGTGAGTGTGATTGGATTAGGGTGACAGTGACGCAGTAAGTGTGAGGGTGTCAGAGAGATAGTGACGCAGTAAGTGTGATGGGATCAGGGTGATAGTGACGAAGTAAGTGTGAGGGCATCAGGGTGATAGTGACACAATGACTGTGATTGGATTAGGGTGATAGTGACGCAGTAAGTGTGAGGGTGTGAGGTAGATAGTGACACAGTGACTGTGATTGGATTAGGGTGATAGTGACGCAGTAAGTGTGAGTGTATCAGGGAGGTTGTGACGCAGTAAGTGTGATGGGTTCAGTGTGATAGTAACGCATTAAGTGTGAGGGGATCAGTGTGATAGTGATGCAGTAAGTGTGAGGGATCAGAGTGATAGTGACGCAATAAGTTGGAGGGGATCAGTGTAATAGTGATGCAGTAAGTGTGATGGGATCAGGGTGATAGTGACGCAGTAAGTGTGATGGGATCAGGGAGATAGTGACACAGTAAGTGTGAGGGTGTCAGGTTGATAGTGACGCACTAAGTGTAAGGGGATCAGGGTGATTGTGACGCATAAGTGTGAGGGTGTCAGGGTGATCGTGGTGCGGTATGTGAGACGGTATCAGGGTCATACTGTTGCAGTAAGTGTGAGGGATTCAGGGCGTTATTGACACAGTATGTGTGATGGGATCAGGGTGATAGTGACGCAGTAAGTGTGAGGGGTCAGGGTGTTAGTGACTCAGTAAGTGTGAGGGGATCCGGGTGATAGTGATGCAGTAAGTGTGAGGGTACCAGGGTGATAGTGACACAGTGAGTGTGATTGGATTAGGGTGATAGTGACGCAGTAAGTGTGAGAGTATCAGGGTGATAGTGACTCAGTAAGTGTGATGGGATCCGGGAGATAGTGACACAGTGACTGTGAGTGTGTCAGGGTAATAGTTACGCAGTAAGTGTGAGGGGATCAGTTCGATTGTGAAGCAGTAAGTGTGAGGGGATCAGGGTGATGGTGACACAGTAAGTGTGGAGGGGTCAGGGTGATAGTGACACAGTAAGTGTGATGGGATCAGGGTGATAGTGACACAGTGAGTGTGATTGGATTCGGGTGATTGTGACGCAGAAAGTGTGAGGGTATCAGGAAGATTGTGATGCAGTAAGTGTGATGGGATCAGGGTGATAGTGACGAAATAAGTGTCAGGGGTACAGGGTGATACTGACGCAGTAAGTGTTGGGGGGTCAGGGTGATCGTGACTCAGTAAGTGTGAAGGACTTATGGCGATAGTGACACAGTAAGTGTGATGGGATCAGGGTGATAGTGACGCAGTAAGTGTGAGTGTGTCAGGGTGATACTGATGCAGTATATAAGAGGGGATCAGGATGATAGTGAAGCAGTAAGTGTGACGCGGTCCGGGTGATAGTGATGCAGTAAGTGTGATGTGATCAGGGCGATAGTGATACAGTAAGTGTGACGGGTTCAGGGTGATAGTGATGCACTAAGTGTGCTAGGGTCAGGGTGATAGTGCCGCGGTCAGTGTGATGGGTTCAGCATGATAGTGATGCAGTACGTGTGAGGGGATGAGTGAGATAGTGACACAGTGAGTGTGAGTGGATCAGAGAGATAGTAACACAGTAAGTATGAAGGGGTCAGGGTGTTAATGCCGCAGTAAGTGTGAGGGTGCCAGGGTGATAGTGACGTAGTAAGTGTGATGGGG
Organism: Chiloscyllium punctatum; assembly: GCF_047496795.1. Lineage (NCBI taxonomy): Eukaryota > Metazoa > Chordata > Chondrichthyes > Orectolobiformes > Hemiscylliidae > Chiloscyllium > Chiloscyllium punctatum. The sequence continues at coordinate 7,889,082 of NC_092769.1, forward strand.
TCAGGGAGATAGTGACACAGTAATTGTGAGTGGGTCAGTGTGATAGTGATGCAGTAAGGGTGATGGAATCAGGGTGATAGTGACACAGTGAGTGTGATTGGATTAGGGTGACAGTGACGCAGTAAGTGTGATGGGATCACGGGGATAGTGATGCAGTATGTGTGAGGGGTTCAGGGTGATAGTGAGGCAGTTCTGAGGAGATCAGGGAGATAGTGACACAGTGAGTGTGAGTGGGTCAGGGTAATAGTGACGCAGTAAGTGTGAGGGGATCAGTCCGATTGTGATGCAGTAAGTGTGAGGGGATCAGAGTGATCATGACGCAGTAAGTGTGAGGGGGTCAGGGTGACAGTGACACAGTAAGTATGCAGGGGTCAGGGTGATAGTGACACAGTAAGTGTGATGGGATCAGGGTGATAGTGACGCAGTAAGTGTGAGGGGATCAGGGTGATAGTGGCACCGTGAGTGTGATTGGATTATAGTGACAGTGACGCAGTAAGTGTGAGTGTATCAGGGAGATAGTGACGCCGTAAGTGTGATGGGATCAGTGTGATAGTGATGCAGTAAGTGCAAGGGATTCAGGGCGATATTGACACAGTAAGAGTGGGGGGTGTTAGGGTGATAGTGATACAGTAAGTGTAATGGGATCAGGGTGATAGTGACACAGTAAGTGTGATGGGATCAGGGTGATAGTGACACAGTGAGTGTGATTGGATTCGGGTGACAGTGACGCAGTAAGTTTGAGGGTATCAGGGAGATTGTGACGCAGTAAGTGTGATGGAATCAGGGTGATCATGACGCTGAAAGTGTGAGGGTATCAGGGAGATAGTGACGCATTCAGTGTGATGGGATTAGGGTGATAGTGATGCAGTAAGTGTTAGGGGTTCAGGGTAATAGTGACGCAGTAAGTGTGTAGGGGAATCAGGGAGATAGTGACACAGTGAGTGTGAGTGGGTCAGGGTAATAGTGATGCAGTAAGTGTGAGGGGATCAGTTCGATTGTGAAGCAGTAAGTGTGAGGGGATCAGGGTGATAGTAACGCAATAAGTGTAATGGGATCAGGGTGATAGTGACGCAGTAAGTGTGAGGGGGTCAGCGTGATAGTGACACAGTAAGTGTGGGGGGGTCAGCGTGATAGTGACACAATAAGTGTGATGGGATCAGGGTGATAGTGACGCATAAGGTGTGAGGGGATCAGGGTGATAGTGACGCAGTAAGTGTGAGGGGATCAGGGTGATAGTGACGTAGTAAGTGTGATGGGATCAGGGTGATAGTGACGCAGTAAGTGTGATGGGATCAGTGTGATAGTAAAGCATTAAGTGTGAGGGGATCCGGGTGATAGTGACACAGTGAGTTTGATTGGATTAGGGTGACAGTGACGCAGTAAGTGTGAGGGTGTCAGGGCGATAGTGACGCAGTACGTGTGATGGGATCAGGGTGATAGTGACGCAGGAAGTGTGAGGGTATCAGGGTGATAGTGACACAGTGACTGTGATTGGATTAGGGTGATAGTGACGCAGTAAGTGTGAGGATGTCAGGGAGATAGTGACGCAGTAAGTGTGATGGGATCAGGGTGATAGTGACGCAGTAAGTGTGAGGGGATCAGGGTGATAGTGACACAGTGACTGTGATTGGATTAGGGTGATAGTGACGCAGTAAGTGTGAGTGTATCAGGGAGGTTGTGATGCAGTAAGTGTGATGGGTTCAGTGTGATAGTAACGCATTAAGTGTGAGGGGATCAGTGTGATAGTGATGCAGTAAGTGTGAGGGGATCAGGGTGATCGTGACGCAGTAAGTGTGAGGGGGTCAGGGTGACAGTGACACAGTAAGTATGCGGGGGTCAGGGTGATAGTGACACAGTAAGTGTGATGGGATCAGGGTGATAGTGACGCAGTAAGTGTGAGTGGATCAGGGTGATAGTGACACCGTGAGTGTGATTGGATTATAGTGACAGTGACGCAGTAAGTGTGAGTGTATCAGGGAGATAGTGACGCCGTAAGTGTGATGGGATCAGTGTGATAGTGATGCAGTAAGTGCAAGGGATTCAGGGCGATATTGACACAGTAAGAGTGGGGGGGGGTTAGGTTGATAGTGATACAGTAAGTGTAATGGGATCAGGGTGATAGTGACGCAGTAAATGTGAGGGGATCCGGGTGATAGTGACGCAGTTAGTGTGAGGGGATCAGGGTGATAGTGACACAGTGAGTGTGATTGGATCAGGGTGATAGTGACGCAGTAAGTGTCATGCGATCAGGGTGATAGTGACGCAGTAAGTGTGAAGTGGTCAGGGTGCTAGTGATGCAGTGAGTGCGATGTGATCAGGGTGATTGTGATGCATAAGTGTGAGAGTGTCAGGGTGATCGTGGTGCGATATGTGTGACGGTATCAGGGTGATACTGATGCAGTAAGTGTGATGGATTCAGGGCAATATAGACACAGTAAGTGTGGGGGGGTCAGGGTGATAGTGACACAGTAAGTGTGATGGGATCAGGGTGATAATGACACAGAGGGTGTGATTGGATTCGGGTGACAGTGACGCAGTAAGTGTGAGGGGATCCGGGTGATAGTGACAGAGTAAGTGTGGAGGGGTCAGGGTGATAGTGACACAGATAGTGTGATGGGATCAGGGTGATAGTGACACAGTGGGTGTGATTGGATTAGGGTGACAGTGACGCAGTAATTGTGAGGGTATCAGGGAGATTGTGACGCAGTAAGTGTGATGGAATCAGGGTGATCATGACGCTGAAAGTGTGAGGGTATCAGGGAGATAGTGACACAGTGAGTGTGAGTGGGTCAGGGTAATAGTGATGCAGTAAGTGTGAGGGGATCAGTTCGATTGTGAAGCAGTAAGTGTGAGGTGATCAGGGTGATAGTGACGCAATAAGTGTAATGGGATCAGGGTGATAGTGACGCAGTAAGTGTGAGGGGGTCAGCGTGATAGTGACACAGTAAGTGTGGGGGGGTCAGCGTGATAGTGACACAATAAGTGTGATGGGATTAGGGTGATAGTGATGCAGTAAGTATGAGGGGTTCAGGGTGATAGTGACGCAGTAAGTGTGAGGGGATCGGGGAGATAGTGACACAGTGAGTGTGAGTGGGTCAGGGTAATAGTGATGCAGTAAGTGTGAGGGGATCAGTTCGATTGTGAAGCAGTAAGTGTGAGGTGATCAGGGTGATAGTGACGCAATAAGTGTAATGGGATCAGGGTGATAGTGACGCAGTAAGTGTGAGGGGGTCAGCGTGATAGTGACACAGTAAGTGTGGGTGGGTCAGCGTGATAGTGACACAATAAGTGTGATGGGATCAGGGTGATAGTGACGCAGTAGGTGTGAGGGGATCAGGGTGATAGTGACGCAGTAAGTGTGAGGGGATCAGGGTGATAGTGACGTAGTAAGTGTGATGGGATCAGGGTGATAGTGACGCAGTTAGTGTGAGGGGATCAGGGTGATAGTGACACAGTGAGTGTGATTGGATTAGGGTGACAGTGACGCAGTAAGTGTGAGGGTGTCAGGGAGATAGTGACGCAGTAAGTGTGATGGGATCAGGGTGATAGTGACGCAGTAAGTGTGAGGGCATCAGGGTGATAGTGACGCAGTAAGTGTGAGGGGATCAGTTCGATTGTGAAGCAGTAAGTGTGAGGGGATCAGGGTGACAGTGACGCAGTAATTGTAATGGGATCAGGGTGATAGTGACGCAGTAAGTGTGAGGGGATCAGGGTGATAGTGACACAGTAAGTGTGGGGGGGTCAGGGAGATAGTGACACAGTAAGTGTGATGGGATCAGGGTGATAGTGACGCAGTAAGTGTGAGGAGACCAAGGTGATAGTGACACAGTGAGTGTGATTGGATTAGGGTGACGGTGACGCAGTCAGTGTGAGGGTGTCAGGGAGATAGTGACGCAGTAAGCGTGATGGGATCCGGGTGATAGTGACGCAGTAAGTGTGAGGGGATCAGTTCGATTGTGAAACAGTAAGTGTGAGGGGATCAGTGTGATAGTGACGCAGTAATTGTAATGGGATCAGGGTGATAGTGACACAGTAAGTGTGGGGGGGTCAGGGTGATAGTGACACAGTAAGTGTGATGGGATCAGGGTGATAGTGACGCAGTAAGTGTGAGGAGACCAAGGTGATAGTGACACAGTGAGTGTGATTGGATTAGGGTGATAGTGACACAGTAAGTGTGAGGGCATCAGGGAGATTGTGACGTAGTAAGTGTGATGGGATCAGGGTGATAGTGACACAGTAAGTGTGAGGGGATCAATGTGATAGTGTCGCAGTAATTGTGAGGGGATCAGGAATATAGTGGCACAGTGAGTGTGAGTGGGTCTGGGTAATAGTGAGGCAGTAAGTGTGAGGGGACCAGTTCGATTGTGAAGCAGTAAGTGTGAAGGGATCAGGGTGATTGTGACGCAGTAAGTGTAATGCGATCAGGGTGATAGTGACGCAGTAAGTGTGAGGGGATCCGGGTGATAGTGACGCAGTCAGTGTGAGGGGATCATGGTGATAGTGACACAGAGGGTGTGATTGGATTAGGGTGACAGTGACGCACTAAGTGTGAGGGGATCAGTTCGATTGTGAAGCAGTAAGTGTGAGGGGATCAGGGTGATCGTGACGCAGTAAGTGTGAGGGGGTCATGGTGACAGTGACACAGTAAGTATGCGGGGGTCAGGGTGAAAGTGACACAGTAAGTGTGATTGGATCAGGGTGATAGTGACGCAGTAAGTGTCATGCGATCAGGGTGATAGTGACGCAGTAAGTGTGAAGTGGTCAGGGTGCTAGTGATGCAGTGAGTGCGATGTGATCAGGGTGATTGTGATGCATAAGTGTGAGGGTGTCAGGGTGATCGTGGTGCGATATGTGTGACGGTATCAGGGTGATACTGATGCAGTAAGTGTGATGGATTCAGGGCAATATTGACACAGTAAGTGTGGGGGGTCAGGGTGATAGTGACACAGTAAGTGTGATGGGATCAGGGTGATAATGACGCAGTAAGTGTGAGGGGATCAGGTTGATAGTGACGCAGTAAGTGTGAGGGGATCCGGGTGATAGTGACGCAGGAAGTGTGAGGGGATCAGGGTGATAATGACACAGAGGGTGAGATTGGATTCGGGTGACAGTGACGCAGTAAGTGTGAGGGGATCCGGGTGATAGTGACAGAGTAAGTGTGGAGGGGTCAGGGTGATAGTGACACAGATAGTGTGATGGGATCAGGGTGATAGTGACACAGTGGGTGTGATTGGATTAGGGTGACAGTGACGCAGTAATTGTGAGGGTATCAGGGAGATTGTGACGCAGTAAGTGTGATGGAATCAGGGTGATCATGACGCTGAAAGTGTGAGGGTATCAGGGAGATAGTGACACAGTGAGTGTGAGTGGGTCAGGGTAATAGTGATGCAGTAAGTGTGAGGGGATCAGTTCGATTGTGAAGCAGTAAGTGTGAGGTGATCAGGGTGATAGTGACGCAATAAGTGTAATGGGATCAGGGTGATAGTGACGCAGTAAGTGTGAGGGGGTCAGCGTGATAGTGACACACTAAGTTTGGGGGGGTCAGCGTGATAGTGACACAATAAGTGTGATGGGATTAGGGTGATAGTGATGCAGTAAGTGTGAGGGGTTCAGGGTCATAGTGACGCAGTAAGTGTGAGGGGATCGGGGAGATAGTGACACAGTGAGTGTGAGTGGGTCAGGGTAATAGTGATGCAGTAAGTGTGAGGGGATCAGTTCGATTGTGAAGCAGTAAGTGTGAGGTGATCAGGGTGATAGTGACGCAATAAGTGTAATGGGATCAGGGTGATAGTGACGCAGTAAGTGTGAGGGGGTCAGCGTGATAGTGACACAGTAAGTGTGGGGGGGTCAGCGTGATAGTGACACAATAAGTGTGATGGGATCAGGGTGATAGTGACGCAGTAGGTGTGAGGGGATCAGGGTGATAATGACGCAGTAAGTGTGAGGGGATCAGGGTGATAGTGACGTAGTAAGTGTGATGGGATCAGGGTGATAGTGAAGCAGTTAGTGTGAGGGGATCAGTGTGATAGTGACACAGTGAGTGTGATTGGATTAGGGTGACAGTGACGCAGTAAGTGTGAGGGTGTCAGGGAGATAGTGATGCAGTAAGTGTGATGGGATCAGGGTGATAGTGACGCAGTAAGTGTGAGGGCATCAGGGTGATAGTGACACAGTGACTGTGATTGGATTAGGGTGATAGTGACGCAGTAAGTGTGAGGGTGTCAGGGAGATAGTGACGCAGTAAGTGTGATGGGATCAGGGTGATAGTGACGCAGTAAGTGTGAGGGGATCAGGGTGATAGTGACACAGTGACTGTGATTGGATTAGGGTGATAGTGACGCAGTAACTGTGAGTGTATCAGGGAGGTTGTGACGCAGTTAGTGTGATGGGTTCAGTGTGATAGTAACGCATTAAGTGTGAGGGGATCAGTGTGATAGTGATGCAGTAAGTGTGAGGGGATCAGGGTGATAGTGACGCAGTAAGTGGGAGGGGATCAGTGTAATAGTGATGCAGTAAGTGTAATGGGATCAGGGTGATAGTGACGCAGTAAGTGTGATGGGATCAGGGAGATAGTGACACAGTAAGTGTGAGGGTGTCAGGGTGATATTGACGCACTAAGTGTAAGGGGATCAGGGTGATTGTGACGCAAAAGTGTGAGGGTGTCAGGGTGATCATGGTGCGGTATGTGAGACGGTATCAGGGTGATACGGTTGCAGTAAGTGTGAGGGATTCAGGGCGATATTGACACAGTAAGTGTGAGAGGATCAGGGTGTTAGTGACTCAGTAAGTGTGAGGGGATCCGGGTGATAGTGACGCAGAAAGTGTGAGGGTATCAGGGAGATTGTGATTCAGTAAGTGTGATGGGATCAGGGTGATCGTGACGCTGTAAGTTTGAGAGTATGAGGGAGATTGTGACGCAGTAAGGGTGATGGGATCAGGGTGATAGTGATGCAGTAAGTGTGATGTGATCAGGGGGATAGTGATACAGTAAGTGTGACGGGTTCAGGGTGATAGTGCCGTGGTCAGTGTGATGGGGGCAGCATGATAGAGATGCAGTACGTGTGAGGGGCTGAGTGAGATAGTCACACAGTGAGTGTGAGTGGAGCAGAGAGATAGTAATGCAGTAAGTATGAAGGGGTCAGGGTGTTAATGACGCAGTAGGTGTGAGGGTGCCAGGGTGATAGTGACGTAGTAAGTGTGATGGGGTCAGGGTGATAGTGACACAGTAATTGTGAGGGGGTCAGTGTGATAGTGATGCAGTAAGGGTGATGGAATCAGGGTGATAGTGCAACAGGAAGTGTGATGGGATCAGGGTGATAGTGACGCAGTAAGTGTGAGGGGATCAGGGTGAGAGTGACGCAGTAAGTATGAGGGGATCAGGGTGATAGTGACACAGTGAGTGTGATTGGATTCGGGTGACAGTGACGCAGTAAGTGTGAAGGTATCAGGCAGATAGTCATGCAGTAAGTGTAATGGGATCACGGGGATAGTGATGCAGTATGTGTGAGGGGTTCAGGGTGATAGTGAGGCAGTTCTGAGGTGATCAGGGAGATAGTGACACAGTGAGTGTGAGTGGGTCAGGGTAATAGTGACGCAGTAAGTGTGAGGGGATCAGTCCGATTGTGACGCAGTAAGTGTGAGGGGATCAGGGTGATCGTGACGCAGTAAGTGTAATGGAATCAGAGTGATAGTGACGCAGTAAGTGTGAGGGGGTCAGGGTGACAGTGACACAGTAAGTATGGGGGGGTCAGGATGTTAGTGACACAGTAAGTGTGATTGGATCAGGGTGATAGTGACGCAGTAAGTGTGAGGGGATCAGGGTGATAGTAACACCGTGAGTGTGATTGGATTATAGTGACAGTGACGCAGTAAGTGTGAGTGTATCAGGGAGATAGTGACGCCGTAAGTGTGATGGGATCAGTGTGATAGTGATGCAGTAAGTGCAAGGGATTCAGGGCGATATTGACACAGTAAGAGTGGGGGGGGGGTTAGGGTGATAGTGACACAGTAAGTGTAATGGGATCAGGGTGATAGTGACGCAGTAAATGTGAGGGGATCAGGGTGATAGTGACACAGTGAGTGTGATTGGATTAGGTTGACAGTGACGCAGTAAGTGTGAGGGGATCAGTTCGATTGTGAAGCAGTAAGTGTGAGGGGATCAGGGTGACAGTGACGCAGTAATTGTAATGGGATCAGAGTGATAGTGACGCAGTAAGTGTGAGGGGATCAGGGTGATAGTGACACAGTAAGTGTGGGGGGTTCAGGGTGATAGTGACACAGTAAGTGTGATGGGATCAGGGTGATAGTGACGCAGTAAGTGTGAGGAGACCAAGGTGATAGTGATGCAGTAAGTGTAAGGGATTCATGGTGATAGTGACACAGTGAGTGTGATTGGATTATAGTGACAGTGACGCAGTAAGTGTGAGTGTATCAGGGAGATAGTGACGCCGTAAGTGTGATGGGATCAGTGTGATAGTGATGCAGTAAGTGCAAGGGATTCAGGGCGATATTGACACAGTAAGAGTGGGGGGGGGGGTTAGGGTGATAGTGACACAGTAAGTGTAATGGGATCAGGGTGATAGTGACGCAGTAAATGTGAGGGGATCAGGGTGATAGTGACACAGTGAGTGTGATTGGATTAGGTTGACAGTGACGCAGTAAGTGTGAGGGGATCAGTTCGATTGTGAAGCAGTAAGTGTGAGGGGATCAGGGTGACAGTGACGCAGTAATTGTAATGGGATCAGGGTGTTAGTGACGCAGTAAGTGTGAGGGGATCAGGGTGATAGTGACACAGTAAGTGTGGGGGTGTCAGGGTGATAGTGACACAGTAAGTGTGATGGGATCAGGGTGATAGTGATGCAGTAAGTGGGAGGGGTTCAGGGTGACAGTGATGCAGTAAGTGTGAGGGGATCAGGGAGATAGTGAAACAGTGAGTGTGAGTGGGTCAGGGTAATCGTGACGCAGTAAGTGTGAGGGGATCCGGGTGATAGTGACGCAGTAAGTGTAATGGGATCAGGGTGATAGTGACGCAGTAAATGTGAGGGAATCAGGGTGATAGGGAAGCAGTAAGTGTGAGGGGATCCGGGTGATAGTGACGCAGATAGTGTGAGGGGATAAGGGTGATAGTGACACAGTGAGTGTGATTGGATTAGGGTGACGGTGACGCAGTCAGTGTGAGGGTGTCAGGGAGATAGTGACGCAGTAAGTGTGATGGGATCCGGGTGATAGTGACGCAGTAAGTGTGAGGGGATCAGTTCGATTGTGACACAGTATGTGTGGGGGGGTCAGGGTGATAGTGACACAGCAAGTGTGATGGGATCAGGGTGATAGTGACGCAGTAAGTGTGAGGAGACCAAGGTGATAGTGACACAGTGAGTGTGATTGGATTAGGGTGATAGTGACACAGTAAGTGTGAGGGCATCAGGGAGATTGTGACGTAGTAAGTGTGATGGGATCAGGGTGATAGTGACACAGTAAGTGTGAGGGGATCAATGTGATAGTGTCGCAGTAATTGTGAGGGGATCAGGAATATAGAGGCACAGTGAGTGTGAGTGGGTCTGGGTAATAGTGATGCAGTAAGTGTGAGGGGACCAGTTCGATTGTGAAGCAGTAAGTGTGAAGGGATCAGGGTGATTGTGACGCAGTAAGTGTAATGCGATCAGGGTGATAGTGACGCAGTAAGTGTGAGGGGATCCGGGTGATAGTGACGCAGTCAGTGTGAGGGGATCATGGTGATAGTGACACAGAGGGTGTGATTGGATTAGGGTGACAGTGACGCACTAAGTGTGAGGGGATCAGTTCGATTGTGAAGCAGTAAGTGTGAGGGGATCAGTGTGATAGTGATGCAGTAAGTGTGAGGGGTTCAGGGTGATCGTGACGCAGTAAGTGTGAGGGGGTCAGGGTGACAGTGACACAGTAAGTATGCGGGGGTCAGGGTGATAGTGACACAGTAAGTGTGATGGGATCAGGGTGATAGTGACGCAGTAAGTGTGAGTGGATCAGGGTGATAGTGACGCCGTAAGTGTGATGGGATCAGTGTGATAGTGATGCAGTAAGTGCAAGGGATTCAGGGCGATATTGACACAGTAAGAGTGGGGGGGGGGTTAGGTTGATAGTGATACAGTAAGTGTAATGGGATCAGGGTGATAGTGACGCAGTAAATGTGAGGGGATCCGGGTGATAGTGACGCAGTTAGTGTGAGGGGATCAGGGTGATAGTGACACAGTGAGTGTGATTGGATCAGGCTGATAGTGACGCAGTAAGTGTCATGCGATCAGGGTGATAGTGACGCAGTAAGTGTGAAATGGTCAGGGTGATGGTGGTGCGATATGTGTGACGGTATCAGGGTGATACTGATGCAGTAAGTGTGATGGATTCAGGGCAATATTGACACAGTAAGTGTGGGGGGGTCAGGGTGATAGTGACACAGTAAGTGTAATGGGATCAGGGTGATAATGACGCAGTAAGTGTGAGGGGATCAGGTTGATAGTGACGCAGTAAGTGTGAGGGGATCCGGGTGATAGTGACGCAGTAAGTGTGAGGGGATCAGGGTGATAATGACACAGAGGGTGTGATTGGATTCGGGTGACAGTGACGCAGTAAGTGTGAGGGGATCCGGGTGATAGTGACAGAGTAAGTGTGGAGGGGTCAGGGTGATAGTGACACAGATAGTGTGATGGGATCAGGGTGATAGTGACACAGTGGGTGTGATTGGATTAGGGTGACAGTGACGCAGTAATTGTGAGGGTATCAGGGAGATTGTGACGCAGTAAGTGTGATGGAATCAGGGTGATCATGACGCTGAAAGTGTGAGGGTATCAGGGAGATAGTGACACAGTGAGTGTGAGTGGGTCAGGGTAATAGTGATGCAGTAAGTGTGAGGGGATCAGTTCGATTGTGAAGCAGTAAGTGTGAGGTGATCAGGGTGATAGTGACGCAATAAGTGTAATGGGATCAGGGTGATAGTGACGCAGTAGGTGTGAGGGGGTCAGCGTGATAGTGACACAGTAAGTGTGGGGGGGTCAGCGTGATAGTGACACAATAAGTGTGATGGGATTAGGGTGATAGTGATGCAGTAAGTATGAGGGGTTCAGGGTGATAGTGACGCAGTAAGTGTGAGGGGATCGGGGAGATAGTGACACAGTGAGTGTGAGTGGGTCAGGGTAATAGTGATGCAGTAAGTGTGAGGGGATCAGTTCGATTGTGAAGCAGTAAGTGTGAGGTGATCAGGGTGATAGTGACGCAATAAGTGTAATGGGATCAGGGTGATAGTGACGCAGTAAGTGTGAGGGGGTCAGCGTGATAGTGACACAGTAAGTGTGGGTGGGTCAGCGTGATAGTGACACAATAAGTGTGATGGGATGAGGGTGATAGTGACGCAGTAGGTGTGAGGGGATCAGGGTGATAGTGACGCAGTAAGTGTGAGGGGATCAGGGTGATAGTGACGTAGTAAGTGTGATGGGATCAGGGTGATAGTGACGCAGTTAGTGTGAGGGGATCAGGGTGATAGTGACACAGTGAGTGTGATTGGATTAGGGTGACAGTGACGCAGTAAGTGTGAGGGTGTCAGGGAGATAGTGACGCAGTAAGTGTGATGGGATCAGGGTGATAGTGACGCAGTAAGTGTGAGGGCATCAGGGTGATAGTGACACAGTTACTGTGATTGGATTAGGGTGATAGTGACGCAGTAAGTGTGAGGGTGTCAGGGAGATAGTGACGCAGTAAGTGTGATGGGATCAGGGTGATAGTGACGCAGTAAGTGTGAGGGGATCAGGGTGATAGTGACACAGTGACTGTGATTGGATTAGGGTGATAGTGACGCAGTAAGTGTGAGTGTATCAGGGAGGTTGTGACGCAGTAAGTGTGATGGGTTCAGTGTGATAGTAACGCATTAAGTGTGAGGGGATCAGTGTGATAGTGATGCAGTAAGTGTGAGGGGATCAGGGTGATAGTGACGCAGTAAGTGGGAGGGGATCAGTGTAATAGTGATGCAGTAAGTGTAATGGGATCAGGGTGATAGTGACGCAGTAAGTGTGAAGGGATCAGGGAGATAGTGACACAGTAAGTGTGAGGGTGTCAGGGTGATATTGACGCACTAAGTGTAAGGGGATCAGGGTGATTGTGACGCAAAAGTGTGAGGGTGTCAGGGTGATCATGGTGCGGTATGTGAGACGGTATCAGGGTGATACTGTTGCAGTAAGTGTGAGGGATTCAGGGCGATATTGACACTGTAAGTGTGATGGGATCAGGGTGATAGTGACGCAGTAAGTGTGAGGGGATCCGGGTGATAGTGACGCAGAAAGTGTGAGGGTATCAGGGAGATTGTGATTCAGTAAGTGTGATGGGATCAGGGTGATCGTGACGCTGTAAGTTTGAGAGTATGAGGGAGATTGTGACGCAGTAAGGGTGATGGGATCAGGGTGATAGTGATGCAGTAAGTGTGATGTGATCAGGGGGATAGTGATACAGTAAGTGTGACGCGTTCAGGGTGATAGTGCCGTGGTCAGTGTGATGGGGGCAGCATGATAGAGATGCAGTACGTGTGAGGGGCTGAGTGAGATAGTCACACAGTGAGTGTGAGTGGATCAGAGAGATAGTAATGCAGTAAGTATGAAGGGGTCAGGGTGTTAATGACGCAGTAGGTGTGAGGGTGCCAGGGTGATAGTGACGTAGTAAGTGTGATGGGGTCAGGGTGATAGTGACACAGTAATTGTGAGGGGGTCAGTGTGATAGTGATGCAGTAAGGGTGATGGAATCAGGGTGATAGTGCTACAGGAAGTGTGATGGGATCAGGGTGATAGTGACGCAGTAAGTGTGAGGGGATCAGGGTGAGAGTGACGCAGTAAGTATGAGGGGATCAGGGTGATAGTGACACAGTGAGTGTGATTGGATTCGGGTGACAGTGACGCAGTAAGTGTGAAGGTATCAGGCAGATAGTCATGCAGTAAGTGTAATGGGATCACGGGGATAGTGATGCAGTATGTGTGAGGGGTTCAGGGTGATAGTGAGGCAGTTCTGAGGTGATCAGGGAGATAGTGACACAGTGAGTGTGAGTGGGTCAGGGTAATAGTGACGCAGTAAGTGTGAGGGGATCAGTCCGATTGTGACGCAGTAAGTGTGAGGGGATCAGGGTGATCGTGACGCAGTAAGTGTAATGGAATCAGAGTGATAGTGACGCAGTAAGTGTGAGGGGGTCAGGGTGACAGTGACACAGTAAGTATGGGGGGGTCAGGATGTTAGTGACACAGTAAGTGTGATTGGATCAGGGTGATAGCGACGCAGTAAGTGTGAGGGGATCAGGGTGATAGTAACACCGTGAGTGTGATTGGATTATAGTGACAGTGACGCAGTAAGTGTGAGTGTATCAGGGAGATAGTGACGCCGTAAGTGTGATGGGATCAGTGTGATAGTGATGCAGTAAGTGCAAGGGATTCAGGGCGATATTGACACAGTAAGAGTGGGGGGGGGGTTAGGGTGATAGTGACACAGTAAGTGTAATGGGATCAGGGTGATAGTGACGCAGTAAATGTGAGGGGATCAGGGTGATAGTGACGCAGTAAGTGTGAGGGGATCCGGGTGATAGTGACGCAGTTAGTGTGAGGGGATCAGGGTGATAGTGACACAGTGAGTGTGATTGGATTAGGTTGACAGTGACGCAGTAAGTGTGAGGGGATCAGTTCGATTGTGAAGCAGTAAGTGTGAGGGGATCAGGGTGACAGTGACGCAGTAATTGTAATGGGATCAGGGTGATAGTGACGCAGTAAGTGTGAGGGGATCAGGGTGATAGTGACACAGTAAGTGTGGGGGGGTCAGGGTGATAGTGACACAGTAAGTGTGATGGGATCAGGGTGATAGTGACGCAGTAAGTGTGAGGAGACCAAGGTGATAGTGATGCAGTAAGTGTAAGGGATTCATGGTGATAGTGACACAGTGAGTGTGATTGGATTCGGGTGATAGTGACGCAGTAAGTGTGAGGGCTTCAGGGAGATTGTGATGCAGTAAGTGTGTTGGGATCAGGGTCATCGTGACGCTGCAAGTGTGAGAGTATGAGGTCGATAGTGATGCAGTAAGTGTGATGGGATCAGGGTGATAGTGATGCAGTAAGTGGGAGGGGTTCAGGGTGACAGTGATGCAGTAAGTGTGAGGGGATCAGGGAGATAGTGAAACAGTGAGTGTGAGTGGGTCAGGGTAATCGTGACGCAGTAAGTGTGAGGGGACCCGGGTGATAGTGACGCAGTAAGTGTGTGGGGATCAGGGTGATAGTGACGCAGTAAGTGTAATGGGATCAGGGTGATAGTGACGCAGTAAATGTGAGGGAATCAGGGTGATAGGGAAGCAGTAAGTGTGAGGGGATCCGGGTGATAGTGACGCAGTTAGTGTGAGGGGATCAGGGTGATAGTGACACAGTGAGTGTGATTGGATTAGGGAAACGGTGACGCAGTCAGTGTGAGGGTGTCAGGGAGATAGTGACGCAGTAAGTGTGATGGGATCCGGGTGATAGTGACGCAGTAAGTGTGAGGGGATCAGTTCGATTGTGAAACAGTAAGTGTGAGGGTATCAGTGTGATAGTGACGCAGTAATTGTAATGGGATCAGGGTGATAGTGACACAGTAAGTGTGGGGGGGTCAGGGTGATAGTGACGCAGTAAGTGTGAGGAGACCAAGGTGATAGTGACACAGTGAGTGTGATTGGATTAGGGTGATAGTGACACAGTAAGTGTGAGGGCATCAGGAAGATTGTGACGTAGTAAGTGTGATGGGATCAGGGTGATAGTGACACAGTAAGTGTGAGGGGATCAATGTGATAGTGTCGCAGTAATTGTGAGGGGATCAGGAATATAGTGGCACAGTGAGTGTGAGTGGGTCTGGGTAATAGTGATGCAGTAAGTGTGAGGGGACCAGTTCGATTGTGAAGCAGTAAGTGTGAAGGGATCAGGGTGATTGTGACGCAGTAAGTGTAATGCGATCAGGGTGATAGTGACGCAGTAAGTGTGAGGGGATCCTGGTGATAGTGACGCAGTCAGTGTGAGGGGATCATGGTGATAGTGACACAGAGGGTGTGATTGGATTAGGGTGACAGTGACGCACTAAGTGTGAGGGGATCAGTTCGATTGTGAAGCAGTAAGTGTGAGGGGATCAGTGTGATAGTGATGCAGTAAGTGTGAGGGGATCAGGGTGATCGTGACGCAGTAAGTGTGAGGGGGTCAGGGTGACAGTGACACAGTAAGTGTGATGGGATCAGGGTGATAGTGACGCAGTAAGTGTGAGTGGATCAGGGTGATAGTGACACCGTGAGTGTGATTGGATTATAGTGACAGTGACGCAGTAAGTGTGAGTGTATCAGGGAGATAGTGACGCCGTAAGTGTGATGGGATCAGTGTGATAGTGATGCAGTAAGTGCAAGGGATTCAGGGCGATATTGACACAGTAAGAGTGGGGGGGGGGGTTAGGTTGATAGTGATACAGTAAGTGTAATGGGATCAGGGTGATAGTGACGCAGTAAATGTGAGGGGATCCGGGTGATAGTGACGCAGTTAGTGTGAGGGGATCAGGGTGATAGTGACACAGTGAGTGTGATTGGATCAGGGTGATAGTGACGCAGTAAGTGTCATGCGATCAGGGTGATAGTGACGCAGTAAGTGTGAAGTGGTCAGGGTGCTAGTGATGCAGTGAGTGCGATGTGATCAGGGTGATTGTGATGCATAAGTGTGAGGGTGTCAGGGTGATCGTGGTGCGATATGTGTGACGGTATCAGGGTGATACTGATGCAGTAAGTGTGATGGATTCAGGGCAATATTGACACAGTAAGTGTGGGGGGGTCAGGGTGATAGTGACACAGTAAGTGTGATGGGATCAGGGTGATAATGACGCAGTAAGTGTGAGGGGATCAGGTTGATAGTGACGCAGTAAGTGTGAGGGGATCCGGGTGATAGTGACGCAGTAAGTGTGAGGGGATCAGGGTGATAATGACACAGAGGGTGGGATTGGATTCGGGTGACAGTGACGCAGTAAGTGTGAGGGGATCCGGGTGATAGTGACAGAGTAAGTGTGGAGGGGTCAGGGTGATAGTGACACAGATAGTGTGATGGGATCAGGGTGATAGTGACACAGTGGGTGTGATTGGATTAGGGTGACAGTGACGCAGTAATTGTGAGGGTATCAGGGAGATTGTGACGCAGTAAGTGTGATGGAATCAGGGTGATCATGACGCTGAAAGTGTGAGGGTATCAGGGAGATAGTGACACAGTGAGTGTGAGTGGGGCAGGGTAATAGTGATGCAGTAAGTGTGAGGGGATCAGTTCGATTGTGAAGCAGTAAGTGTGAGGTGATCAGGGTGATAGTGACGCAATAAGTGTAATGGGATCAGGGTGATAGTGACGCAGTAAGTGTGAGTGGGTCAGCGTGATAGTGACACAGTAAGTGTGGGGGGGGTCAGCGTGATAGTGACACAATAAGTGTGATGGGATTAGGGTGATAGTGATGCAGTAAGTGTGAGGGGTTCAGGGTGATAGTGACGCAGTAAGTGTGAGGGGATCGGGGAGATAGTGACACAGTGAGTGTGAGTGGGTCAGGGTAATAGTGATGCAGTAAGTGTGAGGGGATCAGTTCGATTGTGAAGCAGTAAGTGTGAGGTGATCAGGGTGATAGTGACGCAATAAGTGTAATGGGATCAGGGTGATAGTGACGCAGTAAGTGTGAGGGGGTCAGCGTGATAGTGACACAGTAAGTGTGGGGGGGTCAGCGTGATAGTGACACAATAAGTGTGATGGGATCAGGATGATAGTGACGCAGTAGGTGTGAGGGGATCAGGGTGATAGTGACGTAGTAAGTGTGAGGGTGTCAGGGAGATAGTGACGCAGTAAGTGTGATGGGATCAGGGTGATAGTGACGCAGTAAGTGTGAGGGCATCAGGGTGATAGTGACACAGTTACTGTGATTGGATTAGGGTGATAGTGACGCAGTAAGTGTGAGGGTGTCAGGGAGATAGTGACGCAGTAAGTGTGATGGGATCAGGGTGATAGTGACGCAGTAAGTGTGAGGGGATCAGGGTGATAGTGACACAGTGACTGTGATTGGATTAGGGTGATAGTGACGCAGTAAGTGTGAGTGTATCAGGGAGGTTGTGACGCAGTAAGTGTGATGGGTTCAGTGTGATAGTAACGCATTAAGTGTGAGGGGATCAGTGTGATAGTGATGCAGTAAGTGTGAGGGGATCAGGGTGATAGTGACGCAGTAAGTGGGAGGGGATCAGTGTAATAGTGATGCAGTAAGTGTAATGGGATCAGGGTGATAGTGACGCAGTAAGTGTGATGGGATCAGGGAGATAGTGACACAGTAAGTGTGAGGGTGTCAGGGTGATATTGACGCACTAAGTGTAAGGGGATCAGGGTGATTGTGACGCAAAAGTGTGAGGGTGTCAGGGTGATCATGGTGCGGTATGTGAGACGGTATCAGGGTGTTACTGTTGCAGTAAGTGTGAGGGATTCAGGGCGATATTGACACAGTAAGTGTGATGGGATCAGGGTGATAGTGACGCAGTAAGTGTGAGAGGATCAGGGTGTTAGTGACTCAGTAAGTGTGAGGGGATCCGGGTGATAGTGACGCAGAAAGTGTGAGGGTATCAGGGAGATTGTGCTGCAGTAAGTGTGATGGGATCAGGGTGATCGTGACGCTGTAAGTTTGAGAGTATGAGGGAAATTGTGACGCAGTAAGGGTGATGGGATCAGGGTGATAGTGATGCAGTAAGTGTGATGTGATCAGGGGGATAGTGATACAGTAAGTGTGACGGGTTCAGGGTGATAGTGCCGTGGTCAGTGTGATGGGGGCAGCATGATAGAGATGCAGTACGTGTGAGGGGCTGAGTGAGATAGTCACACAGTGAGTGTGAGTGGATCAGAGAGATAGTAATGCAGTAAGTATGAAGGGGTCAGGGTGTTAATGACGCAGTAGGTGTGAGGGTGCCAGGGTGATAGTGACGTAGTAAGTGTGATGGGGTCAGGGTGATAGTGACACAGTAATTGTGAGGGGGTCAGTGTGATAGTGATGCAGTAAGGGTGATGGAATCAGGGTGATAGTGCAACAGGAAGTGTGATGGGATCAGGGTGATAGTGACGCAGTAAGTGTGAGGGGATCAGGGTGAGAGTGACGCAGTAAGTATGAGGGGATCAGGGTGATAGTGACACAGTGAGTGTGATTGGATTCGGGTGACAGTGACGCAGTAAGTGTGAAGGTATCAGGCAGATAGTCATGCAGTAAGTGTAATGGGATCACGGGGATAGTGATGCAGTATGTGTGAGGGGTTCAGGGTGATAGTGAGGCAGTTCTGAGGTGATCAGGGAGATAGTGACACAGTGAGTGTGAGTGGGTCAGGGTAATAGTGACGCAGTAAGTGTGAGGGGATCAGTCCGATTGTGACGCAGTAAGTGTGAGGGGATCAGGGTGATCGTGACGCAGTAAGTGTAATGGAATCAGAGTGATAGTGACGCAGTAAGTGTGAGGGGGTCAGGGTGACAGTGACACAGTAAGTATGGGGGGGTCAGGATGTTAGTGACACAGTAAGTGTGATTGGATCAGGGTGATAGCGACGCAGTAAGTGTGAGGGGATCAGGGTGATAGTAACACCGTGAGTGTGATTGGATTATAGTGACAGTGACACAGTAAGTGTGAGTGTATCAGGGAGATAGTGACGCCGTAAGTGTGATGGGATCAGTGTGATAGTGATGCAGTAAGTGCAAGGGATTCAGGGCGATATTGACACAGTAAGAGTGGGGGGGGGGGTTAGGGTGATAGTGACACAGTAAGTGTAATGGGATCAGGGTGATAGTGACGCAGTAAATGTGAGGGGATCAGGGTGATAGTGACGCAGTAAGTGTGAGGGGATACGGGTGATAGTGACGCAGTTAGTGTGAGGGGATCAGGGTGATAGTGACACAGTGAGTGTGATTGGATTAGGTTGACAGTGACGCAGTAAGTGTGAGGGGATCAGTTCGATTGTGAAGCAGTAAGTGTGAGGGGATCAGGGTGACAGTGACGCAGTAATTGTAATGGGATCAGGGTGATAGTGACGCAGTAAGTGTGAGGGGATCAGGGTGATAGTAACACAGTAAGTGTGTTGGGATCAGGGTCATCGTGACGCTGTAAGTGTGAGAGTATGAGGTCGATAGTGATGCAGGAAGTGTGATGGGATCAGGGTGATAGTGATGCAGTAAGTGGGAGGGGTTCAGGGTGACAGTGATGCAGTAAGTGTGAGGGGATCAGGGAGATAGTGAAACAGTGAGTGTGAGTGGGTCAGGGTAATCGTGACGCAGTAAGTGTGAGGGGATCCGGGTGATAGTGACGCAGTAAGTGTGTGGGGATCGGGGTGATAGTGACGCAGTAAGTGTAATGGGATCAGGGTGATAGTGACGCAGTAAATGGGAGGGAATCAGGGTGATAGGGAAGCAGTAAGTGTGAGGGGATCCGGGTGATAGTGACGCAGTTAGTGTGAGGGGATCAGGGTGATAGTGACACAGTGAGTGTGATTGGATTAGGGTGACGGTGACGCAGTCAGTGTGAGGGTGTCAGGGAGATAGTGACGCAGTAAGTGTGATGGGATCCGGGTGATAGTGACGCAGTAAGTGTGAGGGGATCAGTTCGATTGTGAAACAGTAAGTGTGAGGGGATCAGTGTGATAGTGACGCAGTAATTGTAATGGGATCAGGGTGATAGTGACACAGTAAGTGTGGGGGGGTCAGGGTGATAGTGACACAGTAAGTGTGATGGGATCAGGGTGATAGTGACGCAGTAAGTGTGAGGAGACCAAGGTGATAGTGACACAGTGAGTGTGATTGGATTAGGGTGATAGTGACACAGTAAGTGTGAGGGCATCAGGAAGATTGTGACGTAGTAAGTGTGATGGGATCAGGGTGATAGTGACACAGTAAGTGTGAGGGGATCAATGTGATAGTGTCGCAGTAACTGTGAGGGGATCAGGAATATAGTGGCACAGTGAGTGTGAGTGGGTCTGGGTAATAGTGATGCAGTAAGTGTGAGGGGACCAGTTCGATTGTGAAGCAGTAAGTGTGAAGGGATCAGGGTGATTGTGACGCAGTAAGTGTAATGTGATCAGGGTGATAGTGACGCAGTAAGTGTGAGGGGATCCGGGTGATAGTGACGCAGTCAGTGTGAGGGGATCATGGTGATAGTGACACAGAGGGTGTGATTGGATTAGGGTGACAGTGACGCACTAAGTGTGAGGGGATCAGTTCGATTGTGAAGCAGTAAGTGTGAGGGGATCAGTGTGATAGTGATGCAGTAAGTGTGAGGGGATCAGGGTGATCGTGACGCAGTAAGTGTGAGGGGGTCAGGGTGACAGTGACACAGTAAGTGTGATGGGATCAGGGTGATAGTGACGCAGTAAGTGTGAGTGGATCAGGGTGATAGTGACACCGTGAGTGTGATTGGATTATAGTGACAGTGACGCAGTAAGTGTGAGTGTATCAGGGAGATAGTGACGCCGTAAGTGTGATGGGATCAGTGTGATAGTGATGCAGTAAGTGCAAGGGATTCAGGGCGATATTGGCACAGTAAGAGTGGGGGGGGTTAGGTTGATAGTGATACAGTAAGTGTAATGGGATCAGGGTGATAGTGACGCAGTAAATGTGAGGGGATCCGGGTGATAGTGACGCAGTTAGTGTGAGGGGATCAGGGTGATAGTGACACAGTGAGTGTGATTGGATCAGGGTGATAGTGACGCAGTAAGTGTCATGCGATCAGGGTGATAGTGACGCAGTAAGTGTGAAGTGGTCAGGGTGCTAGTGATGCAGTGAGTGCGATGTGATCAGGGTGATTGTGATGCATAAGTGTGAGGGTGTCAGGGTGATCGTGGTGCGATATGTGTGACGGTATCAGGGTGATACTGATGCAGTAAGTGTGATGGATTCAGGGCAATATTGACACAGTAAGTGTGGGGGGGTCAGGGTGATAGTGACACAGTAAGTGTGATGGGATCAGGGTGATAATGACGCAGTAAGTGTGAGGGGATCAGGTTGATAGTGACGCAGTAAGTGTGAGGGGATCCGGGTGATAGTGACGCAGTAAGTGTGAGGGGATCAGGGTGATAATGACACAGAGGGTGTGATTGGATTCGGGTGACAGTGACGCAGTAAGTGTGAGGGGATCCGGGTGATAGTGACAGAGTAAGTGTGGAGGGGTCAGGGTGATAGTGACACAGATAGTGTGATGGGATCAGGGTGATAGTGACACAGTGGGTGTGATTGGATTAGGGTGACAGTGACGCAGTAATTGTGAGGGTATCAGGGAGATTGTGACGCAGTAAGTGTGATGGAATCAGGGTGATCATGACGCTGAAAATGTGAGGGTATCAGGGAGATAGTGACACAGTGAGTGTGAGTGGGTCAGGGTAATAGTGATGCAGTAAGTGTGAGGGGATCAGCTCGATTGTGAAGCAGTAAGTGTGAGGTGATCAGGGTGATAGTGACGCAATAAGTGTAATGGGATCAGGGTGATAGTGACGCAGTAAGTGTGAGGGGGTCAGCGTGATAGTGACACAGTAAGTGTGGGGGGGGGTCAGCGTGATAGTGACACAATAAGTGTGATGGGATTAGGGTGATAGTGATGCAGTAAGTGTGAGGGGTTCAGGGTGATAGTGACGCAGTAAGTGTGAGGGGATCGGGGAGATAGTGACACAGTGAGGGTGAGTGGGTCAGGGTAATAGTGATGCAGTAAGTGTGAGGGGATCAGTTCGATTGTGAAGCAGTAAGTGTGAGGTGATCAGGGTGATAGTGACGCAATAAGTGTAATGGGATCAGGGTGATAGTGACGCAGTAAGTGTGAGGGGGTCAGCGTGATAGTGACACAGTAAGTGTGGGGGGGGTCAGCGTGATAGTGACACAATAAGTGTGATGGGATCAGGGTGATAGTGACGCAGTAGGTGTGAGGGGATCAGGGTGATAGTGACGCAGTAAGTGTGAGGGGATCAGGGTGATAGTGACGTAGTAAGTGTGTTGGGATCAGGGTGATAGTGACGCAGTTAGTGTGAGGGGATCAGGGTGATAGTGACACAGTGAGTGTGATTGGATTAGGGTGACAGTGACGCAGTAAGTGTTAGGGTGTCAGGGAGATAGTGACGCAGTAAGTGTGATGGGATCAGGGTGATAGTGACGCAGTAAGTGTGAGGGCATCAGGGTGATAGTGACACAGTTACTGTGATTGGATTAGGGTGATAGTGACGCAGTAAGTGTGAGGGTGTCAGGGAGATAGTGACGCAGTAAGTGTGATGGGATCAGGGTGATAGTGACGCAGTAAGTGTGAGGGGATCAGGGTGATAGTGACACAGTGACTGTGATTGGATTAGGGTGAGAGTGACGCAGTAAGTGTGAGTGTATCAGGGAGGTTGTGACGCAGTAAGTGTGATGGGTTCAGTGTGATAGTAACGCATTAAGTGTGAGGGGATCAGTGTGATAGTGATGCAGTAAGTGTGAGGGAATCAGGGTGATAGTGACGCAGTAAGTGGGAGGGGATCAGTGTAATAGTGATGCAGTAAGTGTAATGGGATCAGGGTGATAGTGACGCAGTAAGTGTGATGGGATCAGGGAGATAGTGACACAGTAAGTGTGAGGGTGTCAGGGTGATATTGACGCACTAAGTGTAAGGGGATCAGGGTGATTGTGACGCAAAAGTGTGAGGGTGTCAGGGTGATCATGGTGCGGTATGTGAGACGGTATCAGGGTGATACTGTTGCAGTAAGTGTGAGGGATTCAGGGCGATATTGACACAGTAAGTGTGATGGGATCAGGGTGATAGTGACGCAGTAAGTGTGAGAGGATCAGGGTGTTAGTGACTCAGTAAGTGTGAGGGGATCCGGGTGATAGTGACGCAGAAAGTGTGAGGGTATCAGGGAGATTGTGATGCAGTAAGTGTGATGGGATCAGGGTGATCGTGACGCTGTAATTTTGAGAGTATGAGGGAGATTGTGACGCAGTATGGGTGATGGGATCAGGGTGATAGTGATGCAGTAAGTGTGATGTGATCAGGGGGATAGTGATACAGTAAGTGTGACGCGTTCAGGGTGATAGTGCCGTGGTCAGTGTGATGGGGGCAGCATGATAGAGATGCAGTACGTGTGAGGGGCTGTGTGAGATAGTCACACAGTGAGTGTGAGTGGATCAGAGAGATAGTAATGCAGTAAGTATGAAGGGGTCAGGGTGTTAATGACGCAGTAGGTGTGAGGGTGCCAGGGTGATAGTGACGTAGTAAGTGTGATGGGGTCAGGGTGATAGTGACACAGTAATTGTGAGGGGGTCAGTGTGATAGTGATGCAGTAAGGGTGATGGAATCAGGGTGATAGTGACGCAGTAAGTGTGAGGGGATCAGGGTGAGAGTGACGCAGTAAGTATGAGGGGATCAGGGTGATAGTGACACAGTGAGTGTGATTGGATTCGGGTGACAGTGACGCAGTAAGTGTGAAGGTATCAGGCAGATAGTCATGCAGTAAGTGTAATGGGATCACGGGGATAGTGATGCAGTATGTGTGAGGGGTTCAGGGTGATAGTGAGGCAGTTCTGAGGTGATCAGGGAGATAGTGACACAGTGAGTGTGAGTGGGTCAGGGTAATAGTGACGCAGTAAGTGTGAGGGGATCAGTCCGATTGTGACGCAGTAAGTGTGAGGGGATCAGGGTGATCGTGACGCAGTAAGTGTAATGGAATCAGAGTGATAGTGACGCAGTAAGTGTGAGGGGGTCAGGGTGACAGTGACACAGTAAGTATGGGGGGGTCAGGATGTTAGTGACACAGTAAGTGTGATTGGATCAGGGTGATAGTGACGCAGTAAGTGTGAGGGGATCAGGGTGATAGTAACACCGTGAGTGTGATTGGATTATAGTGACAGTGACGCAGTAAGTGTGAGTGTATCAGGGAGATAGTGACGCCGTAAGTGTGATGGGATCAGTGTGATAGTGATGCAGTAAGTGCAAGGGATTCAGGGCGATATTGACACAGTAAGAGTGGGGCGGGGGTTAGGGTGATAGTGACACAGTAAATGTAATGGGATCAGGGTGATAGTGACGCAGTAAATGTGAGGGGATCAGGGTGATAGTGACGCAGTAAGTGTGAGGGGATCCGGGTGATAGTGACGCAGTTAGTGTGAGGGGATCAGGGTGATAGTGACACAGTGAGTGTGATTGGATTAGGTTGACAGTGACGCAGTAAGTGTGAGGGGATCAGTTCGATTGTGAAGCAGTAAGTATGAGGGGATCAGGGTGACAGTGACGCAGTAATTGTAATGGGATCAGGGTGATAGTGACGCAGTAAGTGTGAGGGGATCAGGGTGATAGTGACACAGTAAGTGTGGGGGTGTCAGGGTGATAGTGACACAGTAAGTGTAATGGGATCAGGGTGATAGTGACGCAGTAAGTGTGAGGAGACCAAGGTGATAGTGATGCAGTAAGTGTAAGGGATTCATGGTGATAGTGACACAGTGAGTGTGATTGGATTCGGGTGATAGTGACGCAGTAAGTGTGAGGGCTTCAGGGAGATTGTGATGCAGTAAGTGTGTTGGGATCAGGGTCATCGTGACGCTGTAAGTGTGAGAGTATGAGGTCGATAGTGATGCAGTAAGTGTGATGGGATCAGGGTGATAGTGATGCAGTAAGTGGGAGGGGATCAGGGAGATAGTGAAACAGTGAGTGTGAGTGGGTCAGGGTAATCGTGACGCAGTAAGTGTGAGGGGATCCGGGTGATAGTGACGCAGTAAGTGTGTGGGGATCAGGGTGATAGTGACGCAGTAAGTGTAATGGGATCAGGGTGATAGTGACGCAGTAAATGTGAGGGAATCAGGGTGATAGGGAAGCAGTAAGTGTGAGGGGATCCGGGTGATAGTGACGCAGTTAGTGTGAGGGGATCAGGGTGATAGTGACACAGTGAGTGTGATTGGATTAGGGTGACGGTGACGCAGTCAGTGTGAGGGTGTCAGGGAGATAGTGACGCAGTAAGTGTGATGGGATCCGGGTGATAGTGACGCAGTAAGTGTGAGGGGATCAGTTCGATTGTGAAACAGTAAGTGTGAGGGGATCAGTGTGATAGTGACGCAGTAATTGTAATGGGATCAGGGTGATAGTGACACAGTAAGTGTGGGGGGGTCAGGGTGATAGTGACACAGTAAGTGTGATGGGATCAGGGTGATAGTGACGCAGTAAGTGTGAGGAGACCAAGGTGATAGTGACACAGTGAGTGTGATTGGATTAGGGTGATAGTGACACAGTAAGTGTGAGGGCATCAGGGAGATTGTGACGTAGTAAGTGTGATGGGATCAGGGTGATAGTGACACAGTAAGTGTGAGGGGATCAATGTGATAGTGTCGCAGTAATTGTGAGGGGATCAGGAATATAGTGGCACAGTGAGTGTGAGTGGGTCTGGGTAATAGTGATGCAGTAAGTGTGAGGGGACCAGTTCGATTGTGAAGCAGTAAGTGTGAAGGGATCAGGGTGATTGTGACGCAGTAAGTGTAATGCGATCAGGGTGATAGTGACGCAGTAAGTGTGAGGGGATCCGGGTGATAGTGACGCAGTCAGTGTGAGGGGATCAAGTTGATAGTGACACAGAGGGTGTGATTGGATTAGGGTGACAGTGACGCACTAAGTGTGAGGGGATCAGTTCGATTGTGAAGCAGTAAGTGTGAGGGGTTCAGGCTGATAATGACGCAAGAAGTGTAATGGGATCAGGGTGATAGTGCCGCAGTAAGTGTGAGGGGTTCAGGGTGATAGTGACAGAGTAAGTGTGATGGGATCAGGGTGATAGTGACACAGTGGGTGTGATTGGATTAGGGTGACAGTGACGCAGTAATTGTGAGGGTATCAGGGAGATAGTGACGCATTCAGTGTGATGGGATTAGGGTGATAGTGATGCAGTAAGTGTGAGGGGTTCAGGGTGATAGTGATGCAGTAAGTGTGAGGGGTTCAGGGTGATAGTGACGCAGTAAGTGTGAGGGGATCAGGGAGATAGTGACACAGTGAGTGTGAGTGGGTCAGGGTAATAGTGATGCAGTAAGTGTGAGAAGATCAGTTCGATTGTGAAGCAGTAAGTGTGAGGGGATCAGGGTGATAGTGAGGCAATAAGTGGAATGGGATCAGGGTGATAGTGACGCAGTAAGTGTGAGGGGGTCAGCGTGATTTTGACACAGTAAGTGTGGGGGAGTCAGCGTGATAGTGACACAATAAGTGTGATGGGATCAGGGTGATAGTGACGCAGTAGGTGTGAGGGGATCAGGGTGATAGTGACGCAGTAAGTGTGAGGGGATCAGGGTGATAGTGACGGAGTAAGTGTGATAGGATCAGTGTGATAGTGACGCAGTAAGTGTGATGGTATCAGTGTGATAGTAAAGCATTAAGTGTGAGGGGATCCGGGTGATAGTGACGCAGTTAGTGTGAGGGGTTCAGGGTGATAGTGACACAGTGAGTGTGATTGGATTAGGGTGACAGTGATGAAGTAAGTGTGAGGGTGTCTGGTAGATAGTGACGCAGTACGTGTGATGGGATCAGGGAGATAGTGACGCAGTAAGTGTGAGAGTATCAGGGAGATAGTGACACAGTGACTGTGATTGGATTTGGGTGATAGTGACGCAGTAAGTGTGAGGGTATCAGGGAGGTTGTGACGCAGTAAGTGTGATGGGCTCAGTGTGATAATAACGTCTTAAGTGTGAGGGGATCAGTGTGATAGTGATGCAGTAAGTGTGAGAGGGTCAGGAGGTTAGTGACACAGTGAGTGTGAGGGTGTCAGGGTGATTGTGACGCATAAGTGTGAGGGTGTCAGGGTGATCATGGTGCGGTATGTGTGACGGTATCAGGGTGATATTGATGCAGTAAGTGTGAGGGATTCAGGGCGATATTGACACAGTAAGTGTGATGGGATCAGGGTGATAGTGACGCAGTGTGAGGTGATCAGGGTGATAGTAACGCAGTAAGTGTGAGGGGATCAGGGTGATGGTGACACAGTGAGTGTGATTGGATTAGGGTGATAGTGACGCAGTAAGTGTGAGGGTATCAGGGAGTTTGTGACGCAGTAAGTGTGATGGGATCAGGGTGACAGTGACACAATAAGTGTGATTGGATTAGGGTGATAGTGACGCAGTAAGGGTGAGGGGATCAGGGAGATAGTGACACAGTGAGTGTGAGTGTGTCAGGATAATAGTGACGTAGTAAGTGTGAGGGGACTAGTTCGATTGTGAAGCAGTAAGTGGGAAGGGATCAGTGTAATAGTGATGCAATAAGTGTAATGGGATCAGGGTGACAGTGACGCAGTCAGTGTGATGGGATCAGGGAGATAGTGACACAGTAAGTGTGAGGGTGTCAGGGTGATCGTGACGCACTAAGTGTAAGGGGATCAGTGTGATTGTGATGCATAAGTGTGAGGGTGTCAGGGTGATCGTGGTACGGTATGTGTGACGGTATCAGGGTGATACTGATGCAGTAAGTGTGAGTGATTCAGGGCGATATTGACACAGTAAGTGTGGGGGGGGTCAGGGTGAAAGTGACACAGTAAGTGTGATGGGATCAGGGTGATAGTGACGCAGTAAGTGTGAGGGGATCAGGGTGATAGTGACGAAGCAAGTGTGAGGGGATCCGGGTGATAGTGACGCAGTAAGTATGAGGGGATCTGGGTGATAGTGACACAGTGAGTGCGATTGGATTAAGGTGACAGTGACGCAGTAAGTGTGAGGGTATCAGGGTGATAGTGACACAGTGAGTGTGAGTGTGTCAGGGTAAGAGTGACGCAGTAAGTGTGAGGGGATCAGTTCGATTGTGAAGCAGTATGTGTGTGGGGATCAGGGTGATTCTGACGCAGTAAGTGTAATGGGATCAGGGTGATCGTGACGCTGTAAGTGTGAGGGGGTCAGGGTGATAGTGACACAGTATGTGTGGATGGGTCAGGGTGATAGTGCCACAGTAACTCTGATGGGATCAGGGTGATAGTGACACAGTGAGTGTGCTTGGATTAGGGTGATAGCGACGCAGTAATTGTGAGGGTATCAGGGAGATTGTGACGCAGTAAGTGTGATGGGATCAGGGTGATATTGACGCTGTAAGTGTGAGGGTATCAGGGAGATAGTGACACAGTACGTGGAATGGGATCAGGGTGATAGTGATGCAGTAAGGGTGAGGGGATCAGTTCGATTGTGAAGCAGTATTTCTGGGGTGATCAGGGTGATAGTGACGCAGTAAGTGTAATGGGATCAGGGTGATAGTGACGCAGTAAGTGTGAGGGGATCCGTGTGATAGTGACGCAGTAAGTGTGAGGGGATCAGGGAGATAATGACACAGTGAGTGTGAGTAGGTCAGTGTGATAGTGCGACAGTAACTGTGATGGGATCAGGGTGATAGTGACACAGTGAGTGTGATTGGATTAGGGTGATAGCGACGCTGTAATTGTGAGGGGATCAGGGTGATAGTGACGCAGTAAGTGGAATGGGATCTGGGTGATAGTGACTCAGTAAGTGTGAGGGGGTCAGCGTGATATTGACACAGTATGTGTGAGGGTGTCAGGGAGATAGTGACGCAGTAAGTGTGATGGGATCAGGGTGATAGTGACGCAGTAAGTGTGAGAGGATCAGGGTGATAGTGACACATTGACTGTGATTGGATTAGGGTGATAGTGACGCAGTAAGTGTGAGGGTATCAGGGAGGTTGTGACGCAGTAAGTGTGATGGGATCAGTGTGATAGTAACGCATTAAGTGTGAGGGGATCAGTGTGATAGTGACGCAGTAAGTGTGAGGGGATCAGGGATATAGTGACACAGTGAGTGTGAGTGGGTCAGGGTAATAGTGACGTAGGAAGTGTGAGGGGACTAGTTCGATTCTGAAGCAGTAAGTGGGAGGCGATCAGTGTAATAGTGATGCAGTAAGTGTAATGGGATCAGGGTGATAGTGACACAGTAAGTGTGAGGGTGTCAGGGTGATGGTGACGCACTAAGTGTAAGGGGATCAGCGTGATTGTGATGCATAAGTGTGAGGGTGTCAGGGTGATCGTGGTGCGGTAAGTGTGATGGGATCAGGGTGACAGTGACGCAGTAAGTGTGAGGGGATCAGGGTGTTAGTGACGCAGTAAGTGTGAGGGGATCAGGGTGATAGTGACACAGTGAGTGTGATTGGATTAGGGTGATAGTGACGCAGTAAGTGTGAGGGTATCAGGGTGATAGTGATGCAGTATAGTGTGATGGGATTCGGCAGATAGTGACACATTGACTGTGAGTGTGTCAGGGTAATAGTGACGCAGTAAGTGTGAGGGGATCAGTTCGATTGTGAAGCAGTAAGTGTGAGGGTATCAGGGTGATGGTGACACAGTAAGTGTGGAGGGGTCAGGGTGATAGTGACACAGTAAGTGGAATGGGATCTGGGTGATAGTGACTCAGTAAGTGTGAGGGGGTCAGCGTGATATTGACACAGTATGTGTGAGGGTGTCAGGGAGATAGTGACGCAGTAAGTGTGATGGGATCAGGGTGATAGTGACGCAGTAAGTGTGAGAGGATCAGGGTGATAGTGACACATTGACTGTGATTGGATTAGGGTGATAGTGACGCAGTAAGTGTGAGGGTATCAGGGAGGTTGTGACGCAGTAAGTGTGATGGGATCAGTGTGATAGTAACGCATTAAGTGTGAGGGGATCAGTGTGATAGTGACGCAGTAAGTGTGAGGGGATCAGGGATATAGTGACACAGTGAGTGTGAGTGGGTCAGGGTAATAGTGACGTAGGAAGTGTGAGGGGACTAGTTCGATTCTGAAGCAGTAAGTGGGAGGCGATCAGTGTAATAGTGATGCAGTAAGTGTAATGGGATCAGGGTGATAGTGACACAGTAAGTGTGAGGGTGTCAGGGTGATGGTGACGCACTAAGTGTAAGGGGATCAGCGTGATTGTGATGCATAAGTGTGAGGGTGTCAGGGTGATCGTGGTGCGGTAAGTGTGATGGGATCAGGGTGACAGTGACGCAGTAAGTGTGAGGGGATCAGGGTGTTAGTGACGCAGTAAGTGTGAGGGGATCAGGGTGATAGTGACACAGTGAGTGTGATTGGATTAGGGTGATAGTGACGCAGTAAGTGTGAGGGTATCAGGGTGATAGTGATGCAGTATAGTGTGATGGGATTCGGCAGATAGTGACACATTGACTGTGAGTGTGTCAGGGTAATAGTGACGCAGTAAGTGTGAGGGGATCAGTTCGATTGTGAAGCAGTAAGTGTGAGGGTATCAGGGTGATGGTGACACTGTAAGTGTGGAGGGGTCAGGGTGATAGTGACACAGTAAGTGGAATGGGATCTGGGTGATAGTGACTCAGTAAGTGTGAGGGGGTCAGCGTGATATTGACACAATATGTGTGAGGGTGTCAGGGAGATAGTGACGCAGTAAGTGTGATGGGATCAGGGTGATAGTGACGCAGTAAGTGTGAGAGGATCAGGGTGATAGTGACACATTGACTGTGATTGGATTAGGGTGATAGTGACGCAGTAAGTGTGAGGGTATCAGGGAGGTTGTGACGCAGTAAGTGTGATGGGATCAGTGTGATAGTAACGCATTAAGTGTGAGGGGATCAGTGTGATAGTGACGCAGTAAGTGTGAGGGGATCAGGGATATAGTGACACATTGAGTGTGAGTGGGTCAGGGTAATAGTGACGTAGGAAGTGTGAGGGGACTAGTTCGATTCTGAAGCAGTAAGTGGGAGGCGATCAGTGTAATAGTGATGCAGTAAGTGTAATGGGATCAGGGTGATAGTGACACAGTAAGTGTGAGGGTGTCAGGGTGATGGTGACGCACTAAGTGTAAGGGGATCAGCGTGATTGTGATGCATAAGTGTGAGGGTGTCAGGGTGATCGTGGTGCGGTAAGTGTGATAGGATCAGGGTGACAGTGACGCAGTAAGTGTGAGGGGATCAGGGTGTTAGTGACGCAGTAAGTGTGAGGGGATCAGGGTGATAGTGACACAGTGAGTGTGATTGGATTAGGGTGATAGTGACGCAGTAAGTGTGAGGGTATCAGGGTGATAGTGATGCAGTATAGTGTGATGGGATTCGGCAGATAGTGACACATTGACTGTGAGTGTGTCAGGGTAATAGTGACGCAGTAAGTGTGAGGGGATCAGTTCGATTGTGAAGCAGTAAGTGTGAGGGTATCAGGGTGATGGTGACACTGTAAGTGTGGAGGGGTCAGGGTGATAGTGACACAGTAAGTGTGATGGGATCAGGGTGATAGTGACACAGTGAGTGTGATTGGATTCGGGTGATAGTGACGCAGTAAGTGTGAGGGTATCAGGGAGATTGTGATGCAGTAAGTGTGATCGGATCAGGGTGATCTTAACGCTGTAAGTGTGAGAGTATGAGGGAGATAGTGACGCAGTAAGTTTGATGGGATCAGGGTGATAGTGACGCAGTAAGTGTGAGGGGATCTGGCAGATAGTGACACAGTGAGTGTGAGTGGGTCAGGGTAATAGTGACGCAGTAAATGTGAGGGGATCAGTTCGATTGTGAAGCAGTAGGTGTGAGGGGATCAGGGGGATAGTGATACAGTAAGTGTGACGGGTTCAGGGTGATAGTGCCGCTGTCAGTGTGATGGGGTCAGCATGATAGTGATGCAGTACGTGTGAGGGGATGAGTGAGATAGTGACACAGTGAGTGTGAGTGGATCAGAGAGATAGTAATGCAGTAAGTATGATGGGGTCACGGTGTTAATGACGCAAAAGGTGTGAGGGTGCCAGGGTGATATTGACGTAGTAAGTGTGATGGGGTCAGGGTGACAGTGACACAGTAATTGTGAGGGGGTCAGTGTGATAGTGATGCAGTAAGGGTGATGGAATCAGGGTGATAGTGCTACTGGAAGTGTGATGGGATCAGGGTGATATTGACGCAGTAAGTGTGAGGGGATCAGGGTGATAGTGACGCAGTAAGTATGAGGGGATCAGGGTGATAGTGACACAGTGAGTGTGATTGGATTAGGGTGACAGTGACGCAGTAAGTGTGAAGGTATCAGGCAGATAGTCATGCAGTAAGTGTGATGGGATCAGGGTGATAGTGATGCAGTAAGTGTGAGGGGTTCAGGGTGATAGTGACGCAGTAAGTGTGAGGGGATCAGGGAGATAGTGACACAGTGAGTGTGAGTGGGTCAGGGTAATAGTGACGCAGTAAATGTGAGGGGATCAGTTCGATTGTGAAGCAGTATGTGTGAGGGGATCAGGGTGATAGTGACGCAGTAAGTGTAATAGGATCAGGGTGATAGTGACGCAGTAAGTGTGAGGGTGTCAGGGTGATAGTGACACAGTAAGTGTGGGGGAGTCAGGGTGATGGTGACACAGTGAGTGTGATTGGATTAGGGTGATAGTGACGCAGTAAGTGTGAGGGTATCAGGGAGATTGTGACGCAGTAAGTGTGATGGGATCAGGGTGAGAGTGACGCAGTAAGTGTGAGGGGATAAATGTGATAATGACGCAGTACGTTTCAGGGGACCAGTTCGATTGTGAAGCAGTATGTGTGAGGGGATCAGGGTGATTCTGACGCCGGAAGTGTGATGGGATCAGGGTGATCGTGACGCAGTAAGTGTGAGGGGGTCAAGGTGATAGTGACACAGTAAGTATGGATGGGTCAGGGTGATAGTGCCACAGTAACTCTGATCGGATCAGGGTGATAGTGACACAGTGAGTGTGATTGGATTAGGGTGATAGCGACGCAGTAATTGTGAGGGTATCAGGGAGATTGTGACGCAATAAGTGTGATGGGATCAGAGTGATAGTGACGCTGTAAGTGTGAGGGTATCAGGGAGATAGTTACGCAGTACGTGGGATGGGATCAGGGTGATAGTGACGCAGTACGTGTGATGGGATCAGGGTGATAGTGATGCAGTAAGGGTGAGGGGATCAGTTCGATTGTGAAGCAGTATTTCTGGGGTGATCAGGGTGTTAGTGACGCAGTAAGTGTAATGGGATCAGGGTGATAGTGACGCAGTAAGTGTGAGGGTATCAGGGAGATTGTGACGCAGTAAGTGTGATGGGATCAGGGTGATAGTGGCGCAGTAAGTGTGAGGGGATCAGGGAGATAGTGACACAGTGAGTGTGAGTAGGTCAGTGTGATAGTGCGACAGTAACTGTGATGTGATCAGGGTGATAGTGACACAGTGAGTGTGATTGGATTAGGGTGATAGTGACGCAGTAATTGTGAGGGGATCAGGGTTATAGTGACGCAGTAAGTGTAATGGGATCTGGGTGATAGTGACTCAGTAAGTGTGAGGGGATCAGGGTGATTCTGACGCTGGAAGTGTGATGGGATCAGGGTGATCGTGACGCAGTAAGTGTGAGGGGGTCAGGGTGATAGTGACACAGTAAGTGTGGATGGGTCAGGGTGATAGTGCCACAGTAACTCTGATCGGATCAGGGTGATAGTGACACAGTGAGTGTGATTGGATTAGGGTGATAGCGACGCAGTAATTGTGAGGGTATCAGGGAGATTGTGACGCAGTAAGTGTGATGGGATCAGGGTGATAGTGACGCTGTAAGTGTGAGGGTATCAGGGAGATAGTGACGCAGTACGTGTGATGGGATCAGGGTGATAGTGATGCAGTAAGGGTGAGGGGATCAGTTCGATTGTGAAGCAGTATTTCTGGGGTGATCAGGGTGTTAGTGACGCAGTAAGTGTAATGGGATCAGGGTGATAGTGACGCAGTAAGTGTGAGGGTATCAGGGAGATTGTGACGCAGTAAGTGTGATGGGATCAGGGTGATAGTGGCGCAGTAAGTGTGAGGGGATCAATGTGATAGTGACGCAGTAATTGTGAGGGGATCAGGGTGATAATGACGCAGTAAGTGTAATGGGATCTGGGTGATAGTGACTCAGTAAGTGTGAGGGGGTCAGCGTGATATTGACACAGTATGTGTGAGGGTGTCAGGGAGATAGTGACGCAGTAAGTGTGAGAGGATCAGGGTGATAGTGACACATTGACTGTGATTGGAGGCGCAGTAAGTGTGATGGGATCAGTGTGATAGTGATGCAGTAAGTGTGAGGGGATCAGGGTGATAGTGACGCAGTAAGTTAGATGAGATCAGGGAGATAGTGACACAGTAAGTGTGAGGGTGTCAGGGTGATCGTGACGCACTAAGTGTAAGGGGATCAGTGTGATTGTGATGCATAAGTGTGAGGGTGTCAGGGTGATCGTGGTACGGTATGCGTGACGGTATCAGGGTGATACTGATGCAGTAAGTGTGAGTGATTCAGGGCGATATTGACACAGTAAGTGTGATGGGATCAGGGTGATAGTGATGCAGTAAGTGTGAGGGGATCAGGGTGACAGTGACGCAGTAAGTGTGAGGGGATCCGGGTGATAGTGATGCAGTAAGTGTGTGGGGATCAGGGTGATAGTGACGCAGTAAGTGTGAGGGGATCCGGGTGATAGTGACGCAGTAAGTGTGTGGGGATCAGGGTGATATTGACGCAGTAAGTGTAATGGGATCAGGGTGATAGTGACGCAGTAAGTGTGAGGGGGTCAGGGTGATAGTGACACAGTAAGTGTGGAGGGGCCAGGGTGATAGTGCCACAGTAACTTTGATGGGATCAGGGTGATAGTGACACAGTGAGTGTGATTGGATTAGGGTGATAGTGACGCAGTTAGTGTGAGGGTGTCAGGGAGGTTGTGATGCAGTAAGTGTGATGGGATCAATGTGATAGTAACGCATTAAGTGTGAGGGGATCCAGGTGATAGTGACGCAGTTGGTGTGAGGGCATCAGGGTGATAGTGACACAGTAAGTGTGATTGGATTAGGGTGACAGTGACGCAGTAAGTATGAGGGTGTCAGGGAGATAGTGACGCAGTAAGTGTAATGGGATCTGGGTGATAGTGACTCAGTAAGTGTGAGGGGGTCAGCTTGATATTGACACAGTATGTGTGGGTGGGTTAGGGTGATAGTGACGCAGTAGATGTGAGGGGATCAGGTTGATAGTGACGCAGTAAGTGTGAGGGGATCAGGGTGATAGTGACACAGTGAGTGTGCTTGGATCAGGGTGATAGCGATGTAGTAATTGTGAGGGTATC
The DNA here is from genome assembly GCF_047496795.1 of Chiloscyllium punctatum. Taxonomy (NCBI): domain Eukaryota; kingdom Metazoa; phylum Chordata; class Chondrichthyes; order Orectolobiformes; family Hemiscylliidae; genus Chiloscyllium; species Chiloscyllium punctatum. Next base: position 7,924,129 of record NC_092769.1, read on the forward strand.
AGGGAGATTGTGACGCAGTAAGTGTGATGGGATCAGGGTGATAGTGACGCTGTAAGTGTGAGGGTATCAGGGAGATAGTGACACAGTACGTGGAATGGGATCAGGGTGATAGTGATGCAGTAAGGGTGAGGGGATCAGTTCGATTGTGAAGCAGTATTTCTGGGGTGATCAGGGTGATAGTGATGCAGTAAGTGTAATGGGATCAGGGTGATGGTGACGCACTAAGTGTAAGGGGATCAGGGTGATTGTGACGCATAAGTGTGAGGGTGTCAGGGTGATCGTGGTGCGGTAAGTGTGATGGGATCAGGGTGACAGTGACGCAGTAAGTGTGAGGGGATCAGGGTGTTAGTGATGCAATAAGTGTGAGGGGATCAGGGTGATAGTGACACAGTGAGTGTGATTGGATTGGGTGATAGTGACGCAGTAAGTGTGAGGGTATCAGGGTGATAGTGACGCAGTATAGTGTGATGGGATTCGGGAGATAGTGACACATTGACTGTGAGTGTGTCAGGGTAATAGTGACGCAGTAAGTTTGAGGGGATCAGTTCGATTGTGAAGCAGTAAATGTGATGGGATCAGGGTGATAGTGGCGCAGTAAGTGTGAGGGGATCAATGTGATAGTCACGCAGTAAGTGTGAGGGGATCAGGGAGATAGTGACACAGTGAGTGTGAGTAGGTCACTGTGATAGTGCGACAGTAACTGTGATGGGATCAGGGTGATAGTGACACAGTGAGTGTGATTGGATTAGGGTGATCGCGACGCAGTAATTGTGAGGGGATCAGGGTGATAGTGACGCAGTAAGTGTAATGGGATCTGGGTGATAGTGACTCAGTAAGTGTGAGGGGGTCAGCGTGATATTGACACAGTATGTGTGATGGTGTCAGGGAGATAGTGACGCAGTAAGTGTGAGAGGATCAGGGTGATAGTGCCACAGTAACTTTGATGGGATCAGGGTGATAGTGACACAGTGAGTGTGATTGGATTAGGGTGATAGTGACGCAGTTAGTGTGAGGGTGTCAGGGAGGTTGTGATGCAGTAAGTGTGATGGGATCAGTGTGATAGTAACGCATTAAGTGTGAGGGGATCCAGGTGATAGTGACGCAGTTGGTGTGAGGGAATCAGGGTGATAGTGACACAGTAAGTGTGATTGGATTAGGGTGACAGTGACGCAGTAAGTATGAGGGTGTCAGGGAGATAGTGACGCAGTAAGTGTAATGGGATCTGGGTGATAGTGACTCAGTAAGTGTGAGGGGGTCAGCTTGATATTGACACAGTATGTGTGGGTGGGTTAGGGTGATAGTGACGCAGTAGATGTGAGGGGATCAGGTTGAGAGTGACGCAGTAAGTGTGAGGGGATCAGGGTGATAGTGACACAGTGAGTATGCTTGGATTAGGGTGATAGCGATGTAGTAATTGTGAGGGTATCAGGGAGATTGTGACGCAGTAAGTGTGATGGGATCAGGGTGATTGTGACGCTGTAAGTGTGAGGGTATCAGGGAGATAGTGACACAGTACGTGGAATGGGATCAGGGTGATAGTGATGCAGTAAGGGTGAGGGGATCAGTTCGATTGTGAAGCAGTATTTCTGGGGTGATCAGGATGATAGTGATGCAGTAAGTGTAATGGGATTAGGGTGATAGTGACGCAGTAAGTGTGATGGGATCAGGGTGATAGTGGCGCAGTAAGTGTGAGCGGATCAGTGTGATAGTGACGCAGTACGTGTGAGGGGATCAGGGAGATAGTGACACAGTGAGTGTTAGTAGGTCAGTGTGATAGTGCGACAGTAACTGTGATGGGATCAGGGTGATAGTGACACAGTGAGTGTGATTGGATTAGGGTGATAGCGACGCAGTAATTGTGAGGGGATCAGGGTGATAGTGACGCCGTAAGTGGAATGGGATCTGGGTGATATTGTCTCAGTAAGTGTGAGGGGGTCAGCGTGATATTGACACAGTATGTGTGTGACGGTGTCAGGGAGATAGTGACGCAGTAAGTGTGATGGGATCAGGGTGATAGTGACACATTGACTGTGATTGGATTAGGGTGATAGTGACGCAGTAATGTGAGGGTATCAGGGAGGTTGTGACGCAGTAAGTGTGATGGGATCAGTGTGATAGTAACGCATTAAGTGTGAGGGGATCAGTGTGATAGTGACGCAGTAAGTGTGAGTGGATCAGGGATATAGTGACACAGTGAGTGTGAGTGGGTCAGGGTAATAGTGACGTAGGAAGTGTGAGGGGACTAGTTCGATTGTGAAGCAGTAAGTGGGAGGCGATCAGTGTAATAGTGATGCAGTAAGTGTAATGGGATCAGGGTGATAGTGACGCAGTAAGTGTGATGGGATCAGGGAGATAGTGACACTGTAAGTGTGAGGGTGTCAGGGTGATGGTGACGCACTAAGTCTAAGGGGATCAGGGTGATTGTGACGCATAAGTGTGAGGGTGTCAGGGTGATCGTGGTGCGGTAAGTGTGATGGGATCAGGGTGACAGTGACGCAGTAAGTGTGAGGTGATCAGGGTGTTAGTGATGCAGTAAGTGTAATGGGATCAGGGTGATAGTGACGCAGTAAGTGTGATGGGATCAGGGAGATAGTGACACTGTAAGTGTGAGGGTGTCAGGGTGATGGTGACGCACTAAGTCTAAGGGGATCAGGGTGATTGTGACGCATAAGTGTGAGGGTGTCAGGGTGATCGTGGTGCGGTAAGTGTGATGGGATCAGGGTGACAGTGACGCAGTAAGTGTGAGGCGATCAGGGTGTTAGTGATGCAGTAAGTGTGAGGGGATCAGGGTGATAGTGACACAGTGAGTGTGATTGGATTAGGGTGATAGTGACGCAGTAAGTGTGAGGGTATCAGGGTGATAGTGACGCAGTATAGTGTGATGGGATTCGGGAGATAGTGACACATTGACTGTGAGTGTGTCAGCGTAATAGTGACGCAGTAAGTGTGAGGGGATCAGTTCGATTGTGAAGCAGTAAGTGTGAGGGTATCAGGGTGATGGTGACACAGTAAGTGTGGAGGGGTCAGGGTGATAGTGACACAGTAAGTGTGATGGGATCTGGGTGATAGTGACACAGTGAGTGTGATTGGATTCGGGTGATAGTGACGCAGTAAGTGTGAGGGTATCAGGGAGATTGTGATGCAGTAAGTGTGATCGGATCAGGGTGATCTTAACGCTGTAATTGTGAGAGTATGAGGGAGATAGTGACGCAGTAAGTTTGATGGGATCAGGGTGATAGTGACGCAGTAAGTGTGAGGGGATCTGGCAGATAGTGACACAGTGAGTGTGAGTGGGTCAGGGTAATAGTGACGCAGTAAATGTGAGGGGATCAGTTCGATTGTGAAGCAGTAGGTGTGAGGGGATCAGGGGGATAGTGATACAGTAAGTGTGACGGGTTCAGGGTGATAGTGCCGCTGTCAGTGTGATGGGGTCAGCATGATAGTGATGCAGTACGTGTGAGGGGATGAGTGAGATAGTGACACAGTGAGTGTGAGTGGATCAGAGAGATAGTAATGCTGTAAGTATGAAGGGGTCAGGGTGTTAATGACGCAGTAGGTGTGAAGGTGCCAGGGTGATAGTAACGTAGTAAGCGTGATGGGGTCAGGGTGATAGTGACACAGTAATTGTGAGGGGGTCAGTGTGATAGTGATGCAGTAAGGGTGATGGAATCAGGGTGATAGTGCTACAGGAAGTGTGATGGGATCAGGGTGATAGTGACGCAGTAAGTGTGAGGGGATCAGGGAGATAGTGACACAGTGAGTGTGAGTGGGTCAGGGTAATAGTGACGCAGTAAATGTGAGGGGATCAGTTCGATTGTGAAGCAGTATGTGTGAGGGGATCAGGGTGATAGTGACGCAGTAAGTGTAATGGGATCAGGGTGATAGTGACGCAGTAAGTGTGAGGGTGTCAGGGTGATACTGACACAGTAAGTGTGGGGGAGTCAGGTTGATGGTGACACAGTGAGATTGATTGCATTAGGGTGTTAGTGACGCAGTATGTGTGAGGGTATCAGGGAGATTGTGACGCAGTAAGTGTGATGGGATCAGGGTGAGAGTGACGCAGTAAGTGTGAGGGGATAAATGTGATAATGACGCAGTAAGTTTGAGGGGGCCAGTTCGATTGTGAAGCAGTAAGTGTGAGGGGATCAGGGTGATTCTGACGCCGGAAGTGTGATCGGATCAGGGTGATCGTGACGCTGTAAGTGTGAGGGGGTCAGGGTGATAGTGACACAGTAAGTGTGGATGGGTCAGGGTGATAGTGCCACAGTAACTCTAATGGGATCAGGGTGATAGTGACACAGTGAGTGTGATTGGATTAGGGTGATAGCGACGCAGTAATTGTGAGGGTATCAGGGAGATAGTGACGCAGTACGTGGGATGGGATCAGGGTGATAGCGATGCAGTAAGGGTGAGGGGATCAGTTCGATTGTGAAGCAGTATTTCTGGGGTGACCGGTGTGATAGTGACGCAGTAAGTGTAATGGGATCAGGGTAATAGTGACGCAGCAAGTGTGAGGGTATCAGGGAGATTGTGACGCAGTAAGTGTTATGGGATCAGGGTGATAGTGGCGCAGTAAGTGTGAGAGGATCAGTGGGATAGTGACGCAGTAAGTGTGACGGGATCAGGGAGATTTTGATGCAGTAAGTGTGATGGGATCAGGGTGATCTTAACGCTGTAAGTGTGAGAGTATGAGGGAGATAGTGACGCAGTAAGTGTGATGGGATCAGGGTGATAGTGACGCAGTAAGTGTGAGGGGATCTGGCAGATAGTGACACAGTGAGTGTGAGTGGGTCAGGGTAATAGTGACGCAGTAAATGTGAGGGAATCAGTTCGATTGTGAAGCAGTAGGTGTGAGGGGATCAGGGGGATAGTGATACAGTAAGTGTGACGGGTTCAGAGTGATAGTGCCGCTGTCAGTGTGATGGGGTCAGCATGATAGTGATGCAGTACGTGTGAGGGGATGAGTGAGATAGTGACACAGTGAGTGTGAGTGGATCAGAGAGATAGTAAAGCAGTAAGTATGAAGGGGTCAGGGTGTTAATGATGCAGTAGGTGTGAGGGTGCCAGGGTGATAGTGACGTAGTAAGCGTGATGGGGTCAGGGTGATAGTGACACAGTAATTGTGAGGGGGTCAGTGTGATAGTGATGCAGTAAGGGTGATGGAATCAGGGTGATAGTGCTACAGGAAGTGTGATGGGATCAGGGTGATAGTGACGCAGTAAGTGTGAGGGGATCAGGGTGATAGTGACGCAGTAAGTATGAGGGGATCAGGGTGAAAGTGACACAGTGAGTGTGATTGGATTAGGGTGACAGTGACGCAGTAAGTGTGAAGGTATCAGGCAGATAGTCATGCAGTAAGTGTGATGGGATCAGGGTGATAGTGATGCAGTAAGTGTGAGGGGTTCAGGGTGATAGTGACGCAGTAAGTGTGAGGGGATCAGGGAGATAGTGACACAGTGAGAGTGAGTGGGTCAGGGAAATAGTGACGCAGTAAATGTGAGGGGATCAGTTCGATTGTGAAGCAGTATGTGTGAGGGGATCAGGGTGATAGTGACGCAGTAAGTGTAATGGGATCAGGGTGATAGTGACGCAGTAAGTGTGAGGGTGTCAGGGTGATAGTGACACAGTAAGTGTGGGGGAGTCAGGGTGATGGTGACACAGTGAGTGTGATTGGATTAGGGTGATAGTGACGCAGTAAGTGTGAGGGTATCAGCGAGATTGTGACGCAGTAAGTGTGATGGGATCAGGGTGAGAGTGACGCAGTAAGTGTGAGGGGATAAATGTGATAATGACGCAGTAAGTTTGAGGGGACCAGTTCGATTGTGAAGTAGTAAGTGTGAGGGGATCAGGGTGATTCTGACGCCGGAAGTGTGATGGGATCAGGGTGATCGTGACGCTGTAAGAGGGAGGGGGTCAGGGTGATAGTGACACAGTAAGTGTGGATGGGTCAGGGTAATAGTGGCACAGTAACTCTGATCGGATCAGGGTGATAGTGACACAGTGAGTGTGATTGGATTAGGGTGATAGCGACGCAGTAATTGTGAGGGTATCAGGGAGATTGTGACGCAGTAAGTGTGATGGGATCAGGGTGATAGTGACACTGTAAGTGTGAGGGTATCAGGGAGATAGTGACGCAGTACGTGGGATGGGATCAGGGTGATAGTGATGCAGTAAGGGTGAGGGGATCAGTTCGATTGTGAAGCAGTATTTCTGGGGTGATCAGGGTGATAGTGACGGAGTAAGTGTAATGGGATCAGGGTGATAGTGACGCAGTAAGTGTGAGGGTATCAGGGAGATTGTGACGCAGTAAGTGTGATGGGATCAGGGTGATAGTGACGCAGTAAGTGTAATGGGATCATGGTGATAGTGACGCAGTAATTGTGAGGGTATCAGGGAGATTGTGACGCAGTAAGTGTGATGGGATCAGGGTGATAGTGGCGCAGTAAGTGTGAGGGGAACAGTGTGATAGTGACGCAGTAAGTGTGAGGGGATCAGGGAGATAGTGACACAGTGAGTGTGAGTAGGTCAGTGTGATAGTTCGATAGTAACTGTGATGGGATCAGGGTGATCGTGACACAGTGAGTGTGATTGGATTAGGGTGATCGCGACGCAGTAATTGTGAGGGGATCAGGGTGATAGTGACGCAGTAAGTGTAATGGGATCTGGGTGATAGTGACTCAGTAAGTGTGAGGGGGTCAGCGTGATATTGACACAGTATGTGTGAGGGTGTCAGGGAGATAGTGACGCTGTAAGTGTGATGGGATCAGGGTGATAGTGACGCAGTAAGTGTGAGAGGATCAGGGTGATAGTGACACATTGACTGTGATTGGAGGCGCAGTAAGTGTGATGAGATCAGTGTGATAGTGACGCAGTAAGTGTGAGGGGATCAGGGTGATAGTGACGCAGTAAGTTAGATGAGATCAGGGAGATAGTGACACAGTAAGTGTGAGGGTGTCAGGGTGATCGTGACGCACTAAGTGTTTGGGGATCAGTGTGATTGTGATGCATAAGTGTGAGGGTGTCAGGGTGATCGTGGTACGGTATGTGTGACGGTATCAGGGTGATACTGATGCAGTAAGTGTGAGTGATTCAGGGCGATATTGACACAGTAAGTGTGGGGGGGTCAGGGTGATAGTGACATAGTAAGTGTGATGGGATCAGGGTGATAGTGACGCAGTAAGTGTGAGGGGATCAGGGTGATAGTGACGCAGTAAGTGTGAGGGGATCCGGGTGATAGTGACGCAATAAGTGTGAGGGGATCCGGGTGATAGTGACGCACTAAGTGTGTGGGAATCAGGGTGATAGTGACGCAGTAAGTGTAATGGGATCAGGGTGATAGTGACGCAGTCAGTGTGAGGGGATCAGGGTGATAGTGACACAGTAAGTGTGGAGGGGCCAGGGTGATAGTGCCACAGTAACTTTGATGGGATCAGGGTGATAGAGACACAGTGAGTGTGATTGGATTAGGGTGATAGTGACGCAGTAAGTGTGAGGGTATCAGGGAGGTTGTGATGCAGTAAGTGTGATGGGATCAGTGTGATAGTAACGCATTAAGTGTGAGGGGATCCAGGTGATAGTGACGCAGTTGGTGTGAGGGGATCAGGGTGATAGTGACACAGTGAGTGTGATTGGATTAGGGTGACAGTGACGCAGTAAGTATGAGGGTGTCAGGGAGATAGTGACGCAGTAAGTGTAATGGGATCTGGTGATAGTGACTCAGTAAGTGTGAGGGGGTCAATTTGATATTGACACAGTATGTGTGATTGGATTAGGGTGACAGTGACGCAGTAAGTGTGAGGGTGTCAGGGAGATAGTGACGCAGTAAGTGTGATGGGATCAGGGTGATAGTGATGCAGTAAGTGTGAGTGGATCAGGGTGATAGTGACACATTGACTGTGATTGGATTAGGGTGATAGCGACGCAGTAATTGTGAGTGTATCAGGGAGGTTGTGACGCAGTAAGTGTGATGGGAACAGTGTGATAGCAACGCATTAAGTGTGAGGGGATCAGTGTGATAGTGATGCAGTAAGTGTGAGGGGATCAGCGAGATAGTGAGACAGTGAGTGTGAGTGGGTCAGGGTAATAGTGACGTAGTAAGTGTGAGAGGACTAGTTCGATTGTGAAGCAGTAAGTGGGAGGGGATCAGTGTAATAGTGATGCAGCAAGTGTTATGGGATCAGGGTGATAGTGACGCAGTAAGTGTGATGGGATAAGGGAGATAGTGTCACAATAAGTGTGAGGGTGTCAGGTAGATAGTGACGCAGTAAATGTGAGGGGATCAGTTCGATTGTGAAGCAGTATGTGTGAGGGGATCAGGGTGATAGTGACGCAGTAAGTGTGGAGGGGTCAGGGTGATAGTGACACAGTAAGTGTGATGGGATCTGGGTGATAGTGACACAGTGAGTGTGATTGGATTCGGGTGATTGTGACGCAGTAAGTGTGAGGGTATCAGGGAGATTGTGATGCAGTAAGTGTGATCGGATCAGGGTGATCTTAACGCTGTAATTGTGAGAGTATGAGGGAGATAGTGACGCAGTAAGTTTGATGGGATCAGGGTGATAGTGACGCAGTAAGTGTGAGGGGATCTGGCAGATAGTGACACAGTGAGTGTGAGTGGGTCAGGGTAATAGTGACGCAGTAAATGTGAGGGGATCAGTTCGATTGTGAAGCAGTAGGTGTGAGGGGATCAGGGGGATAGTGATACAGTAAGTGTGACGGGTTCAGGGTGATAGTGCCGCTGTCAGTGTGATGGGGTCAGCATGATAGTGATGCAGTACGTGTGAGGGGATGAGTGAGATAGTGACACAGTGAGTGTGAGTGGATCAGAGAGATAGTAATGCTGTAAGTATGAAGGGGTCAGGGTGTTAATGACGCAGTAGGTGTGAAGGTGCCAGGGTGATAGTAACGTAGTAAGCGTGATGGGGTCAGGGTGATAGTGACACAGTAATTGTGAGGGGGTCAGTGTGATAGTGATGCAGTAAGGGTGATGGACTCAGGGTGATAGTGCTACAGGAAGTGTGATGGGATCAGGGTGATAGTGACGCAGTAAGTGTGAGGGGATCAGGGAGATAGTGACACAGTGAGTGTGAGTGGGTCAGGGTAATAGTGACGCAGTAAATGTGAGGGGATCAGTTCGATTGTGAAGCAGTATGTGTGAGGGGATCAGGGTGATAGTGACGCAGTAAGTGTAATGGGATCAGGGTGATAGTGACGCAGTAAGTGTGAGGGTGTCAGGGTGATAGTGACACAGTAAGTGTGGGGGAGTCAGGTTGATGGTGACACAGTGAGATTGATTGGATTAGGGTGTTAGTGACGCAGTATGTGTGAGGGTATCAGGGAGATTGTGACGCAGTAAGTGTGATGGGATCAGGGTGAGAGTGACGCAGTAAGTGTGAGGGGATAAATGTGATAATGACGCAGTAAGTTTGAGGGGGCCAGTTCGATTGTGAAGCAGTAAGTGTGAGGGGATCAGGGTGATTCTGACGCCGGAAGTGTGATCGGATCAGGGTGATCGTGACGCTGTAAGTGTGAGGGGTCAGGGTGATAGTGACACAGTAAGTGTGGATGGGTCAGGGTGATAGTGCCACAGTAACTCTAATGGGATCAGGGTGATAGTGACACAGTGAGTGTGATTGGATTAGGGTGATAGCGACGCAGTAATTGTGAGGGTATCAGGGAGATAGTGACGCAGTACGTGGGATGGGATCAGGGTGATAGCGATGCAGTAAGGGTGAGGGGATCAGTTCGATTGTGAAGCAGTATTTCTGGGGTGACCGGTGTGATAGTGACGCAGTAAGTGTAATGGGATCAGGGTAATAGTGACGCAGCAAGTGTGAGGGTATCAGGGAGATTGTGACGCAGTAAGTGTTATGGGATCAGGGTGATAGTGGCGCAGTAAGTGTGAGAGGATCAGTGGGATAGTGACGCAGTAAGTGTGACGGGATCAGGGAGATTTTGATGCAGTAAGTGTGATGGGATCAGGGTGATCTTAACGCTGTAAGTGTGAGAGTATGAGGGAGATAGTGACGCAGTAAGTGTGATGGGATCAGGGTGATAGTGACGCAGTAAGTGTGAGGGGATCTGTCAGATAGTGACACAGTGAGTGTGAGTGGGTCAGGGTAATAGTGACGCAGTAAATGTGAGGGAATCAGTTCGATTGTGAAGCAGTAGGTGTGAGGGGATCAGGGGGATAGTGATACAGTAAGTGTGACGGGTTCAGGGTGATAGTGCCGCTGTCAGTGTGATGGGGTCAGCATGATAGTGATGCAGTACGTGTGAGGGGATGAGTGAGATAGTGACACAGTGAGTGTGAGTGGATCAGAGAGATAGTAAAGCAGTAAGTATGAAGGGGTCAGGGTGTTAATGATGCAGTAGGTGTGAGGGTGCCAGGGTGATAGTGACGTAGTAAGCGTGATGGGGTCAGGGTGATAGTGACACAGTAATTGTGAGGGGGTCAGTGTGATAGTGATGCAGTAAGGGTGATGGAATCAGGGTGATAGTGCTACAGGAAGTGTGATGGGATCAGGGTGATAGTGATGCAGTAAGTGTGAGGGGATCAGGGTGATAGTGACGCAGTAAGTATGAGGGGATCAGGGTGAAAGTGACACAGTGAGTGTGATTGGATTAGGGTGACAGTGACGCAGTAAGTGTGAAGGTATCAGGCAGATAGTCATGCAGTAAGTGTGATGGGATCAGGGTGATAGTGATGCAGTAAGTGTGAGGGGTTCAGGGTGATAGTGACGCAGTAAGTGTGAGGGGATCAGGGAGATAGTGACACAGTGAGAGTGAGTGGGTCAGGGAAATAGTGACGCAGTAAATGTGAGGGGATCAGTTCGATTGTGAAGCAGTATGTGTGAGGGGATCAGGGTGATAGTGACGCAGTAAGTGTAATGGGATCAGGGTGATAGTGACGCAGTAAGTGTGAGGGTGTCAGGGTGATAGTGACACAGTAAGTGTGGGGGAGTCAGGGTGATGGTAACACAGTGAGTGTGATTGGATTAGTGTGATAGTGACGCAGTAAGTGTGAGGGTATCAGCGAGATTGTGACGCAGTAAGTGTGATGGGATCAGGGTGAGAGTGACGCAGTAAGTGTGAGGGGATAAATGTGATAATGACGCAGTAAGTTTGAGGGGACCAGTTCGATTGTGAAGTAGTAAGTGTGAGGGGATCAGGGTGATTCTGACGCCGGAAGTGTGATGGGATCAGGGTGATCGTGACGCTGTAAGTGGGAGGGGGTCAGGGTGATAGTGACACAGTAAGTGTGGATGGGTCAGGGTAATAGTGGCACAGTAACTCTGATCGGATCAGGGTGATAGTGACACAGTGAGTGTGATTGGATTAGGGTGATAGCGACGCAGTAATTGTGAGGGTATCAGGGAGATTGTGACGCAGTAAGTGTGATGGGATCAGGGTGATAGTGACACTGTAAGTGTGAGGGTATCAGGGAGATAGTAACGCAGTACGTGGGATGGGATCAGGGTGATAGTGATGCAGTAAGGGTGAGGGGATCAGTTCGATTGTGAAGCAGTATTTCTGGGGTGATCAGGGTGATAGTGACGGAGTAAGTGTAATGGGATCAGGGTGATAGTGACGCAGTAAGTGTGAGGGTATCAGGGAGATTGTGACGCAGTAAGTGTGATGGGATCAGGGTGATAGTGACGCAGTAAGTGTAATGGGATCAGGGTGATAGTGACGCAGTACGTGTGAGGGTATCAGGGAGATTGTGACGCAGTAAGTGTGATGGGATCAGGGTGATAGTGGCGCAGTAAGTGTGAGGGGATCAGTGTGATAGTGACGCAGTAAGTGTGAGGGGATCAGGGAGATAGTGACACAGTGAGTGTGAGTAGGTCAGTGTGATAGTTCGATAGTAACTGTGATGGGATCAGGGTGATCGTGACACAGTGAGTGTGATTGGATTAGGGTGATCGCGACACAGTAATTGTGAGGGGATCAGGGTGATAGTGACGCAGTAAGTGTAATGGGATCTGGGTGATAGTGACTCAGTAAGTGTGAGGGGGTCAGCGTGATATTGACACAGTATGTGTGAGGGTGTCAGGGAGATAGTGACGCTGTAAGTGTGATGGGATCAGGGTGATAGTGACGCAGTAAGTGTGAGAGGATCAGGGTGATAGTGACACATTGACTGTGATTGGAGGCGCAGTAAGTGTGATGAGATCAGTGTGATAGTGACGCAGTAAGTGTGAGGGGATCAGGGTGATAGTGACGCAGTAAGTTAGATGAGATCAGGGAGATAGTGACACAGTAAGTGTGAGGGTGTCAGGGTGATCGTGACGCACTAAGTGTTTGGGGATCAGTGTGATTGTGATGCATAAGTGTGAGGGTGTCAGGGTGATCGTGGTACGGTATGTGTGACGGTATCAGGGTGATACTGATGCAGTAAGTGTGAGTGATTCAGGGCGATATTGACACAGTAAGTGTGGGGGTGTCAGGGTGATAGTGACATAGTAAGTGTGATGGGATCAGGGTGATAGTGACGCAGTAAGTGTGTGGGGATCAGGGTGATAGTGACGCAGTAAGTGTAATGGGATCAGGGTGATAGTGACGCAGTCAGTGTGAGGGGGTCAGGGTGATAGTGACACAGTAAGTGTGGAGGGGCCAGGGTGATAGTGCCACAGTAACTTTGATGGGATCAGGGTGATAGAGACACAGTGAGTGTGATTGGATTAGGGTGATAGTGACGCAGTAAGTGTGAGGGTATCAGGGAGGTTGTGATGCAGTAAGTGTGATGGGATCAGTGTGATAGTAACGCATTAAGTGTGAGGGGATCCAGGTGATAGTGACGCAGTTGGTGTGAGGGGATCAGGGTGATAGTGACACAGTGAGTGTGATTGGATTAGGGTGACAGTGACGCAGTAAGTATGAGGGTGTCAGGGAGATAGTGACGCAGTAAGTGTAATGGGATCTGGTGATAGTGACTCAGTAAGTGTGAGGGGGTCAATTTGATATTGACACAGTATGTGTGATTGGATTAGGGTGACAGTGACGCAGTAAGTGTGAGGGTGTCAGGGAGATAGTGACGCAGTAAGTGTGATGGGATCAGGGTGATAGTGATGCAGTAAGTGTGAGTGGTTCAGGGTGATAGTGACACATTGACTGTGATTGGATTAGGGTGATAGCGACGCAGTAATTGTGAGTGTATCAGGGAGGTTGTGACGCAGTAAGTGTGATGGGATCAGTGTGATAGCAACGCATTAAGTGTGAGGGGATCAGTGTGATAGTGATGCAGTAAGTGTGAGGGGATCAGCGAGATAGTGAGACAGTGAGTGTGAGTGGGTCAGGGTAATAGTGACGTAGTAAGTGTGAGAGGACTAGTTCGATTGTGAAGCAGTAAGTGGGAGGGGATCAGTGTAATAGTGATGCAGCAAGTGTTATGGGATCAGGGTGATAGTGACGCAGTAAGTGTGATGGGATAAGGGAGATAGTGTCACAATAAGTGTGAGGGTGTCAGGTAGATAGTGACGCACTAGGTTTAATGGGATCAGGGTGATTGTGACGCAATAGTGTGAGGGTGTCAGGGTGATCGTGGTGCGGTAAGTGTGATGGGATCAGGGTGACATTGACTCATTAAGTGTGAGGGGATCAGGGTGTTAATGAAGCAGTAAATGTGAGGGGATCCGGGTGATAGTGATGCAGTAAGTGTGAGGGGATTCGGATGATAGTGATGCAGTAAGTGTGAGGGGATCAGGGTGATAGTGACACAGTGAGTGTGATTGGATTCGGGTTATAGTGACGCAGTAAGTGTGAGGATATCAGGGTGATAGTGACGCAGTAAGTGTGATGGGATCCGAGAGATAGTGACACAGTAACTGTGAGTGTGTCAGGGTAATAGTGACGCAGTAAGTGTGAGGGGATCAGATCGATTGTGAAGCAGTAAGTGTGAGGGGATCAGGGTGATGGTGACACAGTAAGTGTGGAGGGGTCAGGGTGATAGTGACACAGTAAGTGTGATGGGATCAGGGTGATAGTGACACAGTGAGTGTGATTGGATTCGGGTGATAGTGACGCAGTAAGTGTGAGGGTATCAGGGAGATTATGATGCAGTAAGTGTGATGGGATCAGGGTGATCGTGACGCTGTAAGTGTGAGAGTATGAGGGAGATAGTGATGCAGTAAGTGTGATGGGATCAGGGTGATAGTGATGCAGTAAGTGCGAGGGGTTCAGGGTGATAATGAGGCAGTAAGTGTGAGGGGATCAGGGAGATAGTGACACAGTGAGTGTGAGTGGGTCAGGGTAATTGTGACGCAGTAAGTGTGAGGGTATCAGTTCGATTGTGAAGCAGTAAGTGTGAGGGGATCAGTTCGATTGTGAAGCAGTAAGTGTGAGGCTATCAGTGTGATAGTGATGCAGTAAGTGTAATGGGATCAGGGTGATGGTGACACAGTGAGTGTGATTGGATTAATGTGATAGTGACGCAGTAAGTGTGAGGGGATCAGAGAGATTGTGACGCAGTAAGTGTGATGGGATCAGGGTGAGAGTGACGCAGTAAGTGTGAGGGGATCTATGTGATAGTGACGCAGTAAGTGTGAGGGGACCAGTTCGATTGTGAAGCAGTAAGTGTGAGGGGATCAGGATGATTCTGATGCAGTAAGTGTCATGGGATCCGTGTGATAGTAACGCATAAGTGTGAGGGGTTCAGTGTGATAGTGACGCAGTAAGTATGAGGGGATCAGGGAGATAGTAACACAGTGAGTGTGAGTGGGTCAGGGTAATAGTGACGTAGTAAGTGTGAGGTGACTAGTTCGATTGTGAAGCAGGAATTGGGAGGGGATCAGTGTAATAGTGATGCAGTAAGTGTAATGGGATGAGGGTGATAGTGACGCAGTAAGTTAGATGAGATCAGGGAGATAGTGACACAGTAAGTGTGAGGGTGTCAGGGTGATAGTGGTGCACTAAGTGTAAGGGGATCAGTGTGATTGTGATGCATAAGTGTGAGGGTGTCAGGGTGATCGTGGCACGGTATGTGTGACGGTATCAGGGTGATACTGATGCAGTAAGTGTGAGTGATTCAGGGCAATATTGACACAGTAAGTGTGGGGGGGTCAGGGTGATAGTAACACAGTAAGTGTGATGGGATCAGGGTGATAGTGACGCAGTAAGTGTGAGGGGATCAGGGTGATAGTGACGCAGTAAGTGTGAGGGGATCCGGGTGATAGTGACGCAGTTAGTGTGTGGGGATCAGGGTGATAGTGACGCAGTAAGTGTAATGGGATCAGGGTGATAGTGACGCTGTAAGTGTGATCGTTTCAGGGTGATAGTGACACAGTAAGTGTGGAGGGGTCAGGGTGATAGTGCCACAGTAACTTTGATGGGATCAGGGTGATAGTGACGCAGTAACTGTGATGGGATAAGGGAGATAGTGTCACAATAAGTGTGAGGGTGTCAGGTAGATAGTGACGCACTAAGTTTAATGGGATCAGGGTGATTGTGACGCAATAGTGTGAGGGTGTCAGGGTGATCGTGGTGCGGTAAGTGTGATGGGATCAGGGTGACATTGACTCATTAAGTGTGAGGGGATCAGGGTGTTAATGAAGCAGTAAGTGTGAGGGGATCCGGGTGATAGTGATGCAGTAAGTGTGAGGGGATTCGGATGATAGTGATGCAGTAAGTGTGAGGGGATCAGGGTGATAGTGACACAGTGAGTGTGATTGGATTCGGGTTATAGTGACGCAGTAAGTGTGAGGATATCAGGGTGATAGTGACGCAGTAAGTGTGATGGGATCCGAGAGATAGTGACACAGTAACTGTGAGTGTGTCAGGGTAATAGTGACGCAGTAAGTGTGAGGGGATCAGATCGATTGTGAAGCAGTAAGTGTGAGGGGATCAGGGTGATGGTGACACAGTAAGTGTGGAGGGGTCAGGGTGATAGTGACACAGTAAGTGTGATGGGATCAGGGTGATAGTGACACAGTGAGTGTGATTGGATTCGGGTGATAGTGACGCTGTAAGTGTGAGAGTATGAGGGAGATAGTGACGCAGTAAGTGTGATGGGATCAGGGTGATAGTGACGCAGTAAGTGTGAGGGGATCTGTCAGATAGTGACACAGTGAGTGTGAGTGGGTCAGGGTAATAGTGACGCAGTAAATGTGAGGGAATCAGTTCGATTGTGAAGCAGTAGGTGTGAGGGGATCAGGGGGATAGTGATACAGTAAGTGTGACGGGTTCAGGGTGATAGTGCCGCTGTCAGTGTGATGGGGTCAGCATGATAGTGATGCAGTACGTGTGAGGGGATGAGTGAGATAGTGACACAGTGAGTGTGAGTGGATCAGAGAGATAGTAAAGCAGTAAGTATGAAGGGGTCAGGGTGTTAATGATGCAGTAGGTGTGAGGGTGCCAGGGTGATAGTGACGTAGTAAGCGTGATGGGGTCAGGGTGATAGTGACACAGTAATTGTGAGGGGGTCAGTGTGATAGTGATGCAGTAAGGGTGATGGAATCAGGGTGATAGTGCTACAGGAAGTGTGATGGGATCAGGGTGATAGTGATGCAGTAAGTGTGAGGGGATCAGGGTGATAGTGACGCAGTAAGTATGAGGGGATCAGGGTGAAAGTGACACAGTGAGTGTGATTGGATTAGGGTGACAGTGACGCAGTAAGTGTGAAGGTATCAGGCAGATAGTCATGCAGTAAGTGTGATGGGATCAGGGTGATAGTGATGCAGTAAGTGTGAGGGGTTCAGGGTGATAGTGACGCAGTAAGTGTGAGGGGATCAGGGAGATAGTGACACAGTGAGAGTGAGTGGGTCAGGGAAATAGTGACGCAGTAAATGTGAGGGGATCAGTTCGATTGTGAAGCAGTATGTGTGAGGGGATCAGGGTGATAGTGACGCAGTAAGTGTAATGGGATCAGGGTGATAGTGACGCAGTAAGTGTGAGGGTGTCAGGGTGATAGTGACACAGTAAGTGTGGGGGAGTCAGGGTGATGGTAACACAGTGAGTGTGATTGGATTAGTGTGATAGTGACGCAGTAAGTGTGAGGGTATCAGCGAGATTGTGACGCAGTAAGTGTGATGGGATCAGGGTGAGAGTGACGCAGTAAGTGTGAGGGGATAAATGTGATAATGACGCAGTAAGTTTGAGGGGACCAGTTCGATTGTGAAGTAGTAAGTGTGAGGGGATCAGGGTGATTCTGACGCCGGAAGTGTGATGGGATCAGGGTGATCGTGACGCTGTAAGTGGGAGGGGGTCAGGGTGATAGTGACACAGTAAGTGTGGATGGGTCAGGGTAATAGTGGCACAGTAACTCTGATCGGATCAGGGTGATAGTGACACAGTGAGTGTGATTGGATTAGGGTGATAGCGACGCAGTAATTGTGAGGGTATCAGGGAGATTGTGACGCAGTAAGTGTGATGGGATCAGGGTGATAGTGACACTGTAAGTGTGAGGGTATCAGGGAGATAGTAACGCAGTACGTGGGATGGGATCAGGGTGATAGTGATGCAGTAAGGGTGAGGGGATCAGTTCGATTGTGAAGCAGTATTTCTGGGGTGATCAGGGTGATAGTGACGGAGTAAGTGTAATGGGATCAGGGTGATAGTGACGCAGTAAGTGTGAGGGTATCAGGGAGATTGTGACGCAGTAAGTGTGATGGGATCAGGGTGATAGTGACGCAGTAAGTGTAATGGGATCAGGGTGATAGTGACGCAGTACGTGTGAGGGTATCAGGGAGATTGTGACGCAGTAAGTGTGATGGGATCAGGGTGATAGTGGCGCAGTAAGTGTGAGGGGATCAGTGTGATAGTGACGCAGTAAGTGTGAGGGGATCAGGGAGATAGTGACACAGTGAGTGTGAGTAGGTCAGTGTGATAGTTCGATAGTAACTGTGATGGGATCAGGGTGATCGTGACACAGTGAGTGTGATTGGATTAGGGTGATCGCGACACAGTAATTGTGAGGGGATCAGGGTGATAGTGACGCAGTAAGTGTAATGGGATCTGGGTGATAGTGACTCAGTAAGTGTGAGGGGGTCAGCGTGATATTGACACAGTATGTGTGAGGGTGTCAGGGAGATAGTGACGCTGTAAGTGTGATGGGATCAGGGTGATAGTGACGCAGTAAGTGTGAGAGGATCAGGGTGATAGTGACACATTGACTGTGATTGGAGGCGCAGTAAGTGTGATGAGATCAGTGTGATAGTGACGCAGTAAGTGTGAGGGGATCAGGGTGATAGTGACGCAGTAAGTTAGATGAGATCAGGGAGATAGTGACACAGTAAGTGTGAGGGTGTCAGGGTGATCGTGACGCACTAAGTGTTTGGGGATCAGTGTGATTGTGATGCATAAGTGTGAGGGTGTCAGGGTGATCGTGGTACGGTATGTGTGACGGTATCAGGGTGATACTGATGCAGTAAGTGTGAGTGATTCAGGGCGATATTGACACAGTAAGTGTGGGGGTGTCAGGGTGATAGTGACATAGTAAGTGTGATGGGATCAGGGTGATAGTGACGCAGTAAGTGTGTGGGGATCAGGGTGATAGTGACGCAGTAAGTGTAATGGGATCAGGGTGATAGTGACGCAGTCAGTGTGAGGGGGTCAGGGTGATAGTGACACAGTAAGTGTGGAGGGGCCAGGGTGATAGTGCCACAGTAACTTTGATGGGATCAGGGTGATAGAGACACAGTGAGTGTGATTGGATTAGGGTGATAGTGACGCAGTAAGTGTGAGGGTATCAGGGAGGTTGTGATGCAGTAAGTGTGATGGGATCAGTGTGATAGTAACGCATTAAGTGTGAGGGGATCCAGGTGATAGTGACGCAGTTGGTGTGAGGGGATCAGGGTGATAGTGACACAGTGAGTGTGATTGGATTAGGGTGACAGTGACGCAGTAAGTATGAGGGTGTCAGGGAGATAGTGACGCAGTAAGTGTAATGGGATCTGGTGATAGTGACTCAGTAAGTGTGAGGGGGTCAATTTGATATTGACACAGTATGTGTGATTGGATTAGGGTGACAGTGACGCAGTAAGTGTGAGGGTGTCAGGGAGATAGTGACGCAGTAAGTGTGATGGGATCAGGGTGATAGTGATGCAGTAAGTGTGAGTGGTTCAGGGTGATAGTGACACATTGACTGTGATTGGATTAGGGTGATAGCGACGCAGTAATTGTGAGTGTATCAGGGAGGTTGTGACGCAGTAAGTGTGATGGGATCAGTGTGATAGCAACGCATTAAGTGTGAGGGGATCAGTGTGATAGTGATGCAGTAAGTGTGAGGGGATCAGCGAGATAGTGAGACAGTGAGTGTGAGTGGGTCAGGGTAATAGTGACGTAGTAAGTGTGAGAGGACTAGTTCGATTGTGAAGCAGTAAGTGGGAGGGGATCAGTGTAATAGTGATGCAGCAAGTGTTATGGGATCAGGGTGATAGTGACGCAGTAAGTGTGATGGGATAAGGGAGATAGTGTCACAATAAGTGTGAGGGTGTCAGGTAGATAGTGACGCACTAGGTTTAATGGGATCAGGGTGATTGTGACGCAATAGTGTGAGGGTGTCAGGGTGATCGTGGTGCGGTAAGTGTGATGGGATCAGGGTGACATTGACTCATTAAGTGTGAGGGGATCAGGGTGTTAATGAAGCAGTAAATGTGAGGGGATCCGGGTGATAGTGATGCAGTAAGTGTGAGGGGATTCGGATGATAGTGATGCAGTAAGTGTGAGGGGATCAGGGTGATAGTGACACAGTGAGTGTGATTGGATTCGGGTTATAGTGACGCAGTAAGTGTGAGGATATCAGGGTGATAGTGACGCAGTAAGTGTGATGGGATCCGAGAGATAGTGACACAGTAACTGTGAGTGTGTCAGGGTAATAGTGACGCAGTAAGTGTGAGGGGATCAGATCGATTGTGAAGCAGTAAGTGTGAGGGGATCAGGGTGATGGTGACACAGTAAGTGTGGAGGGGTCAGGGTGATAGTGACACAGTAAGTGTGATGGGATCAGGGTGATAGTGACACAGTGAGTGTGATTGGATTCGGGTGATAGTGACGCAGTAAGTGTGAGGGTATCAGGGAGATTATGATGCAGTAAGTGTGATGGGATCAGGGTGATCGTGACGCTGTAAGTGTGAGAGTATGAGGGAGATAGTGATGCAGTAAGTGTGATGGGATCAGGGTGATAGTGATGCAGTAAGTGCGAGGGGTTCAGGGTGATAATGAGGCAGTAAGTGTGAGGGGATCAGGGAGATAGTGACACAGTGAGTGTGAGTGGGTCAGGGTAATTGTGACGCAGTAAGTGTGAGGGTATCAGTTCGATTGTGAAGCAGTAAGTGTGAGGGGATCAGTTCGATTGTGAAGCAGTAAGTGTGAGGCTATCAGTGTGATAGTGATGCAGTAAGTGTAATGGGATCAGGGTGATGGTGACACAGTGAGTGTGATTGGATTAATGTGATAGTGACGCAGTAAGTGTGAGGGGATCAGAGAGATTGTGACGCAGTAAGTGTGATGGGATCAGGGTGAGAGTGACGCAGTAAGTGTGAGGGGATCTATGTGATAGTGACGCAGTAAGTGTGAGGGGACCAGTTCGATTGTGAAGCAGTAAGTGTGAGGGGATCAGGATGATTCTGATGCAGTAAGTGTCATGGGATCCGTGTGATAGTAACGCATAAGTGTGAGGGGTTCAGTGTGATAGTGACGCAGTAAGTATGAGGGGATCAGGGAGATAGTAACACAGTGAGTGTGAGTGGGTCAGGGTAATAGTGACGTAGTAAGTGTGAGGTGACTAGTTCGATTGTGAAGCAGGAATTGGGAGGGGATCAGTGTAATAGTGATGCAGTAAGTGTAATGGGATGAGGGTGATAGTGACGCAGTAAGTTAGATGAGATCAGGGAGATAGTGACACAGTAAGTGTGAGGGTGTCAGGGTGATAGTGGTGCACTAAGTGTAAGGGGATCAGTGTGATTGTGATGCATAAGTGTGAGGGTGTCAGGGTGATCGTGGCACGGTATGTGTGACGGTATCAGGGTGATACTGATGCAGTAAGTGTGAGTGATTCAGGGCAATATTGACACAGTAAGTGTGGGGGGGTCAGGGTGATAGTGACACAGTAAGTGTGATGGGATCAGGGTGATAGTGACGCAGTAAGTGTGAGGGGATCAGGGTGATAGTGACGCAGTAAGTGTGAGGGGATCCGGGTGATAGTGACGCAGTTAGTGTGTGGGGATCAGGGTGATAGTGACGCAGTAAGTGTAATGGGATCAGGGTGATAGTGACGCTGTAAGTGTGATCGTTTCAGGGTGATAGTGACACAGTAAGTGTGGAGGGGTCAGGGTGATAGTGCCACAGTAACTTTGATGGGATCAGGGTGATAGTGACGCAGTAACTGTGATGGGATAAGGGAGATAGTGTCACAATAAGTGTGAGGGTGTCAGGTAGATAGTGACGCACTAAGTTTAATGGGATCAGGGTGATTGTGACGCAATAGTGTGAGGGTGTCAGGGTGATCGTGGTGCGGTAAGTGTGATGGGATCAGGGTGACATTGACTCATTAAGTGTGAGGGGATCAGGGTGTTAATGAAGCAGTAAGTGTGAGGGGATCCGGGTGATAGTGATGCAGTAAGTGTGAGGGGATTCGGATGATAGTGATGCAGTAAGTGTGAGGGGATCAGGGTGATAGTGACACAGTGAGTGTGATTGGATTCGGGTTATAGTGACGCAGTAAGTGTGAGGATATCAGGGTGATAGTGACGCAGTAAGTGTGATGGGATCCGAGAGATAGTGACACAGTAACTGTGAGTGTGTCAGGGTAATAGTGACGCAGTAAGTGTGAGGGGATCAGATCGATTGTGAAGCAGTAAGTGTGAGGGGATCAGGGTGATGGTGACACAGTAAGTGTGGAGGGGTCAGGGTGATAGTGACACAGTAAGTGTGATGGGATCAGGGTGATAGTGACACAGTGAGTGTGATTGGATTCGGGTGATAGTGACGCAGTAAGTGTGAGGGTATCAGGGAGATTATGATGCAGTAAGTGTGATGGGATCAGGGTGATCGTGACGCTGTAAGTGCGAGTATGAGGGAGATAGTGATGCAGTAAGTGTGATGGGATCAGGGTGATAGTGATGCAGTAAGTGCGAGGGGTTCAGGGTGATAGTGAGGCAGTAAGTGTGAGGGGATCAGGGAGATAGTGACACAGTGAGTGCGAGTGGGTCAGGGTAATTGTGACGCAGTAAGTGTGAGGGTATCAGTTCGATTGTGAAGAAGTAAGTGTGAGGGGATCAGTTCGATTGTGAAGCAGTAAGTGTGAGGCTATCAGTGTGATAGTGATGCAGTAAGTGTAATGGGATCAGGGTGATGGTGACACAGTGAGTGTGATTGGATTAATGTGATAGTGACGCAGTAAGTGTGAGGGGATCAGAGAGATTGTGACGCAGTAAGCGCGATGGGATCAGGGTGAGAGTGACGCAGTAAGTGTGAGGGGATCTATGTGATAGTGACGAAGTAAGTGTGAGGGGACCAGTTCGATTGTGAAGCAGTAAGTGTGAGGAGATCAGGGTGATTCTGATGCAGTAAGTGTCATGGGATCCGTGTGATAGTAACGCATAAGTGTGAGAGGTTCAGTGTGATAGTGACGCAGTAAGTATGAGGGGATCAGGGAGATAGTAACACAGTGAGTGTGAGTGGGTCAGGGTAATAGTGACGTAGTAAGTGTGAGGTGACTAGTTCGATTGTGAAGCAGGAATTGGGAGGGGATCAGTGTAATAGTGATGCAGTAAGTGTAATGGGATGAGGGTGATAGTGACGCAGTAAGTTAGATGAGATCAGGGAGATAGTGACACAGTAAGTGTGAGGGTGTCAGGGTGATAGTGGTGCACTAAGTGTAAGGGGATCAGTGTGATTGTGATGCATAAGTGTCAGGGTGTCAGGGTGATCGTGGCACGGTATGTGTGACGGTATCAGGGTGATACTGATGCAGTAAGTGTGAGTGATTCAGGGCAATATTGACACAGTAAGTGTGGGGGGGTCAGGGTGATAGTGACACAGTAAGTGTGATGGGATCAGGGTGATAGTGACGCAGTAAGTGTGAGGGGATCAGGATGATAGTGACGCAGTAAGTGTGAGGTTATCCGGGTGATAGTGACGCAGTAAGTGTGTGGGGATCAGGGTGATAGTGACGCAGTAAGTGTAATGGGATCAGGGTGATAGTGACGCTGTAAGTGTGATCGTTTCAGGGTGATAGTGACACAGTAAGTGTGGAGGGGTCAGGGTGATAGTGCCACAGTAACTTTGATGGGATCAGGGTGATAGTGACACAGTGATGGTGATTGGGTTAGGGTGATAGGTACGCAGTAATTGTGAAGGTATCAGGGAAATTGTGACGCAGTAAGTGTGATGGGATCAGGGTGATAGTGACGCTGTAAGTGTGAGGGTATCAGGGAGATAGTGACGCAGTAAGTGTAATGGGATCAGGGTGATAGTGACACAGTAAGTGTGGGGGGTCAGGGTGATAGTGACACAGTAAGTGTGATGGGATCAGGGTGATAGTGACGCAGTAAGTGTGAGGGGATCAGGGTGATGGTGACACAGTGAGTGTGATTGGATTAGGGTGATAGTGACGCAGTAAGTGTGAGGGGATCAGGGTGATGGTGACTCAGTGAGTGTGATTGGATTAGGGTGATAGTGACGCAGTAAATGTGAGCGGATCAGGGAGATTGTGACGCAGTAAGTGTGATGGGATCAGGGTGAGAGTGACACAGTAAGTGTGAGGGGATCAATGTGATAGTGACGCAGTAAGTGTGAGGGGACCAGTTCGATTGTGAAGCAGTAAGTGTGAGGAGATCAGGGTGATTCTGATGCAGGAAGTGTGATGGGATCAGGGTGATAGTGACAACAGTAAGTGTGATTGGATTAGGATGATAGTGACGCAGAAAGTTTGAGGGAATCAGGGAGGTTGTGATACAGTAAGTGTCATGGGATCAGTGTGATAGTAACGCAGTAAGTGTGAGGGGATCAGTGTGATAGTGACGCAGTAAGTGTGAGGGGATAAGGGAGATAGTGACACATTGAGTGTGAGTGGGTCAGGGTAATAGTGACGTAGTAAGTGTGAGGGGACTAGTTCGATTGTGAAGCAGGAATTGGGAGGGGATCAGTGTAATAGTGATGCAGTAAGTGTAATGGGATCAGGGTGATAGTGAGGCAGTAAGTGTGATGAGATCAGGGAGATAGTGACACAGTAAGTGTGAGGGTGTCAGGGTGATAGTGGCGCACTAAGTGTAAGGGGATCAGTGTGTTTGTGACGCATAAGTGTGAGGGTGTCAGGGTGATCGTGGTACGATATGTGTGACGGTATCAGGGTGATACTGATGCAGTAAGTGTGAGTGATTCAGGGCGATATTGACACAGTAAGTGTGGGGGTGTCATGGTGATAGTGACACAGTAAGTGTGATGGGATCAGGGTGATAGTGATACAGTAAGTGTGAGGGGATCAGGGTTATAGTGATGCAGTAAGTGTGAGGGGATCCGGGTGATAGTGACGCAGTAAGTGTGTGGGGATCAGGGTGATAGTGACGCAGTAAGTGTAATGGGATCAGGGTGATAGTGACGCTGTAAGTGTGATCGGGTCAGGGTGATAGTGACACAGTAAGTGTGGAGGGGTCAGGGTGATAGTGCCACAGTAACTTTGATGCGATCAGGGTGATAGTGACACAGTGAGTGTGATTGGATTCGGGTGATAGTGACGCAGTAATTGTGAGGGTATCAGGGAAATTGTGACGCAGTAAGTGTGATGGAATCAGGGTGATAGTGACGCTGTAAGTGTGAGGGTATCAGGGAGATAGTGACGCAGTAAGTGTAATGGGGTCAGGGTGATATTGACACAGTAAGTGTGGGGGGTCAGGGTGATAGTGACACAGCAAGTGTGATGGGATCAGGGTGATAGTGACGCAGTAAGTGTGAGGGGATCAGTGTGATCGTGACGCAGTAAGTGTGAGGGGATCCGGGTGATGGTGACGTAGTAAGTGTGTGGGGATCAGGGTGATAGTGACGCAGTAAGTGTAATGGGATCAGGGTGATAGTGACGCTGTAAATGTGATCGGGTCAGGGTGATAGTGACACAGTAAGTGTGGAGGGGTCAGGGTGATAGTGCCACAGTAACTTTGATGGGATCAGGGTGATAGTGACACAGTGAGTGTGATTGGATTAGGGTGATAGTGACGCAGTAATTGTGAGGGTATCAGGGTGATAGTGACGCTGTAAGTATGAGGGTATCAGGGTGATAGTGACGCAGTAAGTGTAATGGGATCAGGGTGATATTGACACAGTAAGTGTGGGGGGTCAGGGTGATAGTGACACAGTAAGTGTGATGGGATCAGGGTGATAGTGACGCAGTAACTGTGAGGGGATCAGGGTGATAGTGACGCAGTAAGTGTGAGGGGATCCGGGTGATGGTGACGTAGTAAGTGTGAGGGGATCAGGGTGATGGTGACACAGAGAGTGTGATTGGATTAGGGTAATAGTGACGCAGTAAGTGTGAGGGTATTAGGGAAACTGAGACGCAGTAAGTGTGATGGGATCAGTGTAATAGTGACGCAGTAAGTGTGAGGGGATCAGGGAGATAGTAACACAGTGAGTGTGAGTGGGTCAGGGTAATAGTGACGCAGTAAGTGTGAGGGGACCAATTCGACTGTGAAGCAGTAAGTGTGAGGGAATCAGGGTGATCGTGACGCAGGAAGTGTGAGGGGATCAGGGTGATGGTGACACAGTGAGTGTGATTGAATTAGAGTGCCTGTGACGCTGTAAGTGTGAGGGTATCAGGGAGATTGTGATGCAGTAAGTGTGATGGGAAGACGGTGATAGAGGCGCAGTAAGTGAGATGGGATCAGTGTGATAGTGATGCAGTAAGTGTGAGGGGATCAGGGTGATAGTGACGCAGTAAGTTAGATGAGATCAGGGAGAAAGTGACACAGTAAGTGTGAGGGTGTCAGGGTGATCGAGGCGCACTACGTGTAAGGGGATCAGTGTGATTGTGATGCATAAGTGTGAGGGTGTCAGGGTGATCGTGGTACGGTATGTGTGACGGTATCAGGGTGATACTGATGCAGTAAGTGTGAGTGATTCAGGGCGATATTGACACAGTAAGTGTGGGGGGGGTCAGGGTGATAGTGACACAGTAAGAGTGATGGGATCAGGGTGATAGTGACGCAGTAAGTGGAGGGGATCAGGGTGATAGTGACGCAGTAAGTGTAATGGGATCAGGGTGATAGTGACGCTGTAAGTGTGAGGGGGTCAGGGTGATAGTGACACAGTAAGTGTGGAGGGGTCAGGGTGATAGTGACACAGTAACTTTGATGGGATCAGGGTGATAGTGACACAGTGAGTGTGATTGGATTAGGGTGATAGCGACGCAGTAATTGTGAGGGTATCAGGGAAGTTGTGACGCAGTAAGTGTGATGGGATCAGGGTGATAGTGACACAGTGAGTGTGATTGGATTCGGTTGATAGTGACGCAGTAAGTGTGAGGGTATCAGGGAGATTATGATGCAGTAAGTGTGATGGGATCAGGGTGATCGTGACGCTGTAAGTGTGAGTGTATGAGGGAGATAGTGACGCAGTAAGTGTGATGGGATCAGGGTGATAGTGATGCAGTAAGTGTGAGGGGTTCGGGGTGATAGTGACGCAGTAAGTGTGAGGGAATCAGGGAGATAGTGACACAGTGAGTGTGAGTGGGTCAGGATAATTGTGACGCAGTAAGTGTGAGGGGAACAGTTCGATTATGAAGCAGTAAGTGTGAGGGGATCAGGGTGATAGTGACGCAGTAAGTGTAATGGGATCAGGGTGATAGTGACACAGTAAGTGTGGGGTGGTCAGGGTGATAGTGACACAGTAAGTGTGATTGAATTAGGATGATAGTGACGCAGTAAGTGTGAGGGTATCAGGGAGGTTGTGATGCAGTAAGTGTCATGGGATCAGTGTGATAGTAACCCAGTAAGTGTGAGGGGATCAGTGTGATAGTGACGCAGTAAGTGTGAGGGGATCAGGGTAATAGTGACGTAGTAAGCGTGAGGGGACTAGTTCGATTGTGAAGCAGGAATTGGGAGGGGATCAGTGTAATAGTGATGCAGTAAGTGTAATGGGATCAGGGTGATAGTGACGCAGTAAGTTAGATGAGATCAGGGCGATAGTGACACAGTAAGTGTGAGGGTGTCAGGGTGATAGTGGTGCACTCAGTGTAAGGGGATCAGAATGATTGTGATGCATAAGTGTGAGGGTGTCAGGGTGATCGTGGTACGGTATGTGTGAAGGTGTCAGGGTGATACTGATGCAGTAAGTGTGAGTGATTCAGGGCGATATTGACACAGTAAGTGTGGGGGGGGTCAGGGTGATAGTGACACAGTAAGTGTGATGGGATCACGGTGATAGTGACGCAGTAAGTGTGAGGGGATCAGGGTGATAGTGACGCAGTAAGTGTGAGGGGATCCGGGTGATAGTGACGCAGTAAGTGTGTGGGGATCAGGGTGATAGTGACACAGTGAGTGTGATTGGATTAGGGTGATAGCGACGCAGTAATTGTGAGGGTATCAGGGAAATTGTGACGCAGTAAGTGTGATGGGATCAGGGTGGTAGTGACGCTGTAAGTGTGAGGGTATCAGGGAGATAGTGACGCAGTAAGTGGGATGGGATCAGCGTGATAATGATGCAGTAAGTGTGAGGAGTTCAGGGTGATAGTGACGCAGTAAATGTGAGGGGATCAGGGAGAGAGTGACACAGTGAGTTTGAGTGTGTCAGGGTAATAGTGACGCAGTAAGTGTGAGGGGATCAGTAAGATTGTGAAGCAGTATTTCTGGGGTGATCAGGGTGATAGTGACGCAGTAAGTGTAATGGTATCAGGGTGATAGTGACGCAGTAAGTGTGATGTGATCAGTGTGATATTGACGCAGTAAGTGTGAGGGGATCAGGGAGATAGTGGCACAGAGAGTGTGAGTGGGTCAGTGTGATAGTGCCACAGTGACTGTGATGGGATAAGGGTGATAGTGACACAGTGAGTGTGATTGGATTAGGGTGATAGCGACGCAGTAATTGTGAGGGGATCAGGGTGATAGTGACGCAGTAAGTGTAATGGGATCTGGGTGATAGTGACTCAGTAAATTTGAGGGGGTCAGCGTGATATTGACACAGTAAGTGTGGGTGGGTCAGGGTGATAATGACACAGTAAGTGTGATGGGATCAGGGTGATAGTGACGCAGTAAGTGTGAGGGGATCAGGGTGATTCTGACGCGGTAAGTGTGAGGGGATCAGGGTGATGGTGACACAGTGAGTGAGATTGGATTAGGGTAATAGTGACGCAGTAAGTGTGAGGGTATTAGGGAGACTGAGACGCAGTAAGTGTGATGGGATCAGGGTAATAGTGACGCAGTAAGTGTGAGGGGATCAGGGAGATAGTAACACAGTGAGTGTGAGTGGGTCAGGGTAATAGTGACGCAGGAAGTGTGAGGGGATCAGGGTGATGGTGACACAGTGAGTGTGATTGGATTCGAGTGCTAGTGACGCAGTAAGTGTGAGGCTATCAGGGAGATTGTGACGCAGTAAGTGTGAAGGGAAGAGGGTGATAGAGGCGCAGTAAGTGTGATGGGATCAGTGTGATAGTGATGCAGTAAGTGTGAGGGGATCAGGGTGATAGTGACGCAGTAAGTTAGATGAGATCAGGGAGATAGTGACACAGTAAGTGTGAGGGTGTCAGGGTGATCGTGGCGCACTAAGTGTAACGGGATCAGTGTGATTGTGATGCATAAGTGTGAGGGTGTCAGGGTGATCGTGGTACGGTATGTGTGACGGTATCAGGGTGATATTGATGCAGTAAGTGTGAGTGATTCAGGGCGATATTGACACAGTAAGTGTGGGGGGGTGGTCAGGGTGATAGTGACACAGTAAGTGTGATGGGATCAGGGTGATAGTGACGCAGTAAGTGTGAGGGGATCAGGGTGATAGTGACGCAGTAAGTGTGAGGGGATCCGGGTGATAATGATGCAGTAAGTGTGAGGGGATCCAGGTTATAGTGACGCAGTAAGTGTGTGTGGATCAGGGTGATAGTGACGCAGTAAGTGTAATGGGATCAGGGTGATAGTGACGCTGTAAGTGTGAGGGGGTCAGGGTGATAGTGACACAGTAAGTGTGGAGGGGTCAGCGTGATAGTGTCACAATTACTTTGATGGGATCAGGGTGATAGTTACACAGTGAGTGTGATTGGATTAGGGTGATAGCGACGCAGTAATTGTGAGTGTATCAGGGAAATTGTGACGCAGTAAGTGTGATGGGATCAGGGTGAACGTGACGCTGTAAGTGTGAGGGTATCAGGGAGATAGTGACGCAGTAAGTGGGATGGGACCAGGGTGATAGTGACGCAGTAAGTGTGAGGGGATCAGGGAGAGAGTGACACAATGAGTGTGAGTGTGTCAGGGTAATAGTGACGCAGTAAGTGTGAGGGGATCAGTAAGATTGTGAAGCAGTATTTCTGGGGTGATCAGGGTGATAGTGACGCAGTAAGTGTAATGGGATCAGGGTGATAGTGACGCAGTAAGTGTGAGGGTATCAGGGAGATTGTGACACAGTAAGTGTGATGGGATCAGGGTGATAGTTGCGCAGAAATTGTGAGGGGATCAGTGTGATAGTGACACAGAAAGTGTGAGGGAATCAGGGAGATAGTGACACAGTGAGTGTGAGTGGGTCAGTGTGATAGTGCCACAGTAACTGTGATGGGATCAGGGTGATAGTGACACAGTGAGTGTGAAGGGATCAGGGTGATAGTGATGCAGTAAGTGTGAGGGGATCAGGGTGATAGTGATGGAGTAAGTGTGATGGGATCAGTTCGATTGTGAAGCATCAAGTGTGAGGGGATCAGGGCGATAGTAACGCAGTAAGTGTAATGGGATCAGGGTGATAGTGACGCAGAAAGCGTGAGGGGTCCAGGGTGATCGTGATGCAGTGAGTGTGATGGGATAAGGGAGATAGTGACACATTAAGTGTGAGGGTGTCAGTTTGATAGTGTCGCAGTAAGTGTGTGCAGATCAGGGAGATAGTGACACAGTGAGTGTGAGTGGGTCAGGGTAATAGTGACGCAGTAAGTGTGAGGGGATCAGGTCGATTGTGAAGCAGTATTTCTGGTGTGATCAGGGTGATAGTGATGCAGTAGGTGTAATGGGATCAGGGTGACAGTGACGAGGTAAGTGTGAGGGGGTCAGGGTGATAGTGACACAGTGAGTGTGGTTGGATGAGGGTGACAGTGACGCAGTAAGTGTTAGGGTATCAGGTTGATAGTGACGCAGTAAGTGTGATGCGATCAGGGAGATAGTGACACAGTGAGTGTGAGTGGGTCAGGGTAATAGTGACGCAGTAGGTGTGAGGGGATCAGTTCGATTGTGAAGCAGTAAGTGTGAGGGGTTCAGAGTGATAGTGACGCAGTAAGTGTGGAGGGGTCAGGGTGATAGTGACACAGTAAGTGTGAGGGGGTCAGGGTGATAGTGACACAGTAAGTGTGAGGGGGTCAGGTTGATAGTGACACAGTAAGTGTGATGGGATCAGTTCGATTGTGAAGCACGAAGTGTGAGAGAATCAGGGTGATAGTGATGCACTAAGTGTATTGGGGTCAGGGTGATAGTGGCGCAGTAAGTGTGAGGGGGCCAGGGTAATAGTGATGCAGTAAGTGTGATGGGATCAGGGAGATAGTGACACAGTATGTGTGAGGGTGACAGGATGATAGTGACGCAACAAGTGTAAGGGGATCAGGGTGATTGTGATGCATAAGTGTGAGGGTGTCAGGGTGATCGTGGTGCGGTCTGTGTGACGGTATCAGGGTGATACTGATGCAGTAAGTGTGAGCGATTCAGGGCGATAGTGACACAGCAAGTGTGATGGGATCAGGGTGATAGTGATGCAGTAAGTGTGAGGGGATCCGGGTCATAGTGACGCAGTAAGTGTGTGGGGATCAGGGTGATAGTGACACAGTGAGTGTGATTGGATGAGGGTGACAGTGGCGCAGTAAGTGTCAGGGTATCAGGTTGATAGTGACGCAATAAGTGTGATAGGATCAGGGAGATAGTGACACAGTGAGTGTGAGAGGGTCAGGGTAATATTGACGCATAGGTGTGAGGGGATCAGTTCGATTGTGAAGCTGTATTTCTGGGGTGATCAGGGTGATAGTGACGCAGTAAGTGTAATGGGATCAGGGTGATAGTGACGCAGTAAGTGTGAGGGTATCAGGGAGATTGTGACGCAGTAAGTGTGATGGGATCAGGGTGATAGTGGCGCAGAAAGTGTGAGGGGATCAGTGTGATAGTGACGCAGTAAATGTGAGGGTATCAGGGAGATAGTGACACAGTGAGTGTGAGTGGGTCAGTGTGATAGTGCCACAGTAACTGTGATGGGATCAGGGTGATAGTGACACAGTGAGTGTGATTGGATTAGGGTGATAGCGACGCAGTAATTGTGAGGGTATCAGGGAGATAGTGACGCAGTAAGTGTAATGGGATCAGCGTGATAGTGACGCAGTAAGTGTGAGGGGGTCAGCGTGATATTGACACAGTAAGTGTGGGTGGGTCAGGGTGATAATGACACAGTAAGTGTGATAGGATCAGGGTGATAGTGACACAGTAAGTGTGAGGGGATCAGGGTGATTCTGACGCAGTAAGTGTGAGGGGATCAGGGTGATGGTGACACAGTGAGTGTGATTGGATTAGGGTAATAGTGACGCAGTAAGTGTGAGGGGACCAATTCGACTGTGAAGCAGTAAGTGTGAGGGAATCAGGGTGATAGTGACGCAGGAAGTGTGAGGGGATCAGCGTGATGGTGACACAGTGAGTGTGATTGGATTAGAGTGCTAGTGACGCAGTAAGTGTGAGGGTATCAGTGAGATTGTGACGCAGTAAGTGTGATGGGAAGAGGGTGATAGAGGCGCAGTAAGTGTGAGGGGATCAGTGTGATAGTGACGCAGTAAGTGTGAGGGGATCAGGGTGATAGTGACGCAGTAAGTGTGTGGGGATCCGGGTTATAGTGACACAGTAAGTGTGATGAGATCAGGGTGATAGTGACACAGTGAGTTTGATTGGATTAGGGTGACAGTGACGCAGTAACTGTGAGGGTATCAGGGTGATAGTGATGCAGTAAGTTTGATGGGATCAGGGAGATAGTGACACAGTGAGTGTGAGTGTGTCAGGGTAATAGTGACGTAGTAAGTGTGAGGGGATCAGTGCGATTGTGAAGCAGTAAGTGTGATGGGATCAGGGTGATAGTGATTCAGTAAGTGTGATGGGATCAGTGTGATAGTGATGCAGTAAGTGTGAGGGTTTCAGGGTGATAGTGACGCAGTAAGTGTGAGGGGAACATGGAGATAGTGACACAGTGAGTGTGAATGGGTCAGTGTAATAGTGACCCAGTAAGTGTGAGGGGATCAGTTCGATTGTGAAGCAGTAAGTGTGAGGGGATCAGGGTGATAGTGACGCAGTAAGTGTGAGGGGATCTGAGTTATTCTGACGCAGTAAGTGTGAGGGGATCAGGGTGATGGTGACACAGTGAGTGTGATTGGATTAGGGTAATAGTGACGCAGTCAGTGTGAGGGGATCAGGGTGATTCTGACGCAGTAAGTGTGTGGGGATCAGGGTGATGGTGACACAGTGAGTGTGATTGGATTCGGGTAATAGTGACGCAGTAAGTGTGAGGGTATCAGGGAGATTGTGACGCAGTAAGTGTGATGGGATCAGGGCGATAGTGACGCAGTAAATGTGAGGGTATCAGTGTGATAGTGACGCAGTAAGTGTGAGGGGATCAGGGTGATAGTGATGCAGTAAGTGTGAGGGGATCCGGGTGATAGTGACGCAGTAAATGTAAGGGGATCAGGGAGAGAGTGACACAGTGAGTGTGAGTGGGTCAGGGTAATAGTGACGCAGTAAGTGTGAGGGGAACAGTTCGATTGTGAAGCAGTAAGTGTGAGGGGATCAGGGTGATAGTGACGCAGTAAGTGTGAGGGGTCAGTGTGATAGTGACGCAGTAAGTGTGAGGGGATCAGGGTGATAGTGACGCAGTAAGTGTGAGGGGATCAGTGTGATTCTGACGCAGTAAGTGTGAGGGGATCAGGGTGATGGTGACACAGTGAGTGTGATTGGATTAGGGTGATAGTGACGCAGTAAGCCTGAGGGTATCAGGGAGATTGTGACGCAGTAAGTGTGATGGGATCAGGGTGATAGTGGCGCAGTAAGTGTGAGGGGATCAGGGAGATAGTGACACTGTGAATGTGAGTGGGTCAGTGTAATAGTGACGCAGTAAGTGTGAGGGAATCAGTTCGATTGTGAAGCAGTAAGTGTGAGGGGATCAGGGTGATAGTGACGCAGTAAGTGAAATTGGATCCGGGTGATAGTGATGCAGTAAGTGTGAGGGGGTCAGCGTGATATTGACACAGTAAGTGTGGGCGTGTCAGGGTGATAGTGACACAGTAAGTGTGATGGGATGAGGGTGATAGTGACGCAGTAAGTGTGAGGGGATCAGGGTGATTCTGACGCAGTAAGTGTGAGGGGATCAGGGTGATGGTGGCACAGTGAGTGTGATTAGATTAGCGTAATAGTGACGCAGTAAGTGTGAGGGTATCTGGGAGATTGTGACGTAGTAAGTGTGATGGGATCAGGGTGATAGTGACGCAGTAAGTGTGAGGGGATCAGGGAGATCGTGACACAGTGAGTGTGAGTGGGTCAGGGTAATAGTGACGCAGGAAGTGTGAGGGGACCAGTTCGACTGTGAAGCAGTAAGTTGGAGGGGATCAGTGTAATAGTGATGCAGTAAGTGTAATGGGATCAGGGTGATAGTGAGGCAGTAAGTGTGATGAGATCAGGGAGATAGTGACACAGTAAGTGTGAGGGTGTCAGGGTGATAGTGGCGCACTAAGTGTAAGGGGATCAGTGTGATTGTGACGCATAAGTGTGAGGGTGTCAGGGTGATCATGGTGCGGTATGTGTGACAGTATCAGGGTGATACTGATGCTGTAAGCGTGAGTGATTCAGGGCAATATTGGCACAGTAAGTATGGGGGGTCAGGGTGATAGTGACACAGTAAGTGTAACGGGATAAGGGTGATAGTGACGCAGTAAGTGTGAGGGGATCAGGGTGACAGTAACGCAGTATGTGTGAGGGGATCCGAGTGATAGTGACACAGTAAGTGTGATGGGATCAGGGTGATAGTGACACAGTGAGTGTGATTGGATTAGGGTGACAGGGTGACGCAGTAAGTGTGAGGGGATCAGGGTGATAGTGATGCAGTAAGTGTAATGGGATGGGGTGATCGTGACACAGTAATTGTGATGGGATCAGGGAGATAGTGATGCATTCAGTGTGATGTGATCAGGATGATAGTGACGCAGTAAGTGTGAGGGATTAGGGTGATAGTGATGCAGTAAGAGTGATGGGATTAGGGAGATAGTGACACAGTAAGTATGAGTGTGTCAGGGTGATAGTGACGCAGTAAGTGTGTGGGGATCAGGGAGATAGTGACACAGTGAGTGTGAGTGGGTCAGGGTAATAGTGACGCCATAAGTGTGAGGGGATAAGTTCGATTGTGAAGCAGTATTTCTGGGGTGGTCAGGGTCATAGTGACGCAATAAGTGTAATGGGATCAGGGTGATAGTGACGTAGTAAGTGTGATGGGATCAGTGTGATAATAACGCAGTAAGTGTGAGGGGATCAAGGAGATAGTGACACAGTGAGTGTGAGTGGGTCAGGGTAATAGTGACGCCATAAGTGTGAGGGGACCAGTTCGATTGTGAAGCAGTAAGTGGGAGGGGATCAGTGTAAGAGTGATGCAGTAAGTGTAATGGGATCAGGGTGATAGTGACGCAGTAAGTGTGATGAGATCAGGGTAATAGTGACGCAGTAAGTGTGCGGGGGCCAGCGTGATATTGACACAGTAAGTGTGGGCGGGTCAGGGTGATTTTGACGCAGTAAGTGTGAGGGGATCAGGGTGATAGTGACGCAGTAAGTGTGAGGGGATCTGGGTGATTCTGACGCAGTAAGTGTGAGGGGATCAGGGTGATGGTGACACAATGAGTGTGATTGGATTAGGGTAATAGTGACGCAGTAAGTGTGAGGGTATCAGGGAGATTGTGACGCAGTAAGTGTGATGGGACCAGGGTGATAGTGACTCAGTAAGTGTGAGGGGATCAGTGTGATAGTGACGCTGTAAGTGTGAGGGGATCAGGGAGATAGTGACACAGTGAGTGTGAGTGGGTCAGGGTAATAGTGACGCCGTAAGTGTGAGGGGACCAGTTCGATTGTGAAGCAGTAAGTGGGAGGGGATCAGTGTAAGAGTGATGCAGTAAGTGTAATGGGTTCAGGGTGATAGTGACGCAGTAAGTGTGATGAGATCAGGGAGATAGTGACACAGTAAGTGTGAGGGTGTCACGGTGATAGTGGAGCACTAAGTGTAAGGGGATCAGTGTGATTGTGACGCATAAATGTGAGGGTGTCAGGGTGATCGTGGTGCGGTCTGTGTGACGGTATCAGGGTGATACTGATGCAGTAAGTGTGAGGGATTCAGGGCGATATTGACACAATAAGTGTGGGAGTGGTCAGGGTGATAGTGACACAGCAAGTGTGATGGGATCAGGGTGATAGTGATGCAGTAAGTGTGAGGGGATCCGGGTGATAGTGACGCAGTAAGTGTGTGAGGATCACGGTGATAGTGACACAGTGAGTGTGATTGGATGAGGGTGACAGTGACGCAGTAAGTGTCAGGGTATCAGGTTGATAGTGACGCAATAAGTGTGATAGGATCAGGGAGATAGTGACACAGTGAGTGTGAGAGGGTCAGGGTAATATTGACGCAGTAGGTGTGAGGGGATCAGTTCGATTGTGAAACTGTATTTCTGGGGTGATCAGGGTGATAATGACACAGTAAGTGTAATGGGATCAGGGTGATAGTGAGGCAATAAGTGTGAGGGTATCAGGGAGATTGTGACGCAGTAAGTGTGATGGGATCAGGGTGATAGTGGCGCAGAAAGTGTGAGGGGATCAGTGTGATAGTGACGCAGTAAGTGTGAGGGGATCAGGTAGATAGTGACATAGTGAGTGTGAGTGGGTCAGTGTGATAGTGCCACAGTAACTGTGATGGGATCAGGGTGATAGTGACACAGTGAGTGTGATTGGATTAGGGTGATAGCGACGCAGTAATTGTGAGGGGATCAGGGTGATAGTGACGCAGTAAGTGTAATGGGATCAGGGTGATAGTGATGCAGTAAGTGTGAGGGGGTCAGCGTGATATTGACACAGTAAGTGTGGGTGGGTCAGGGTGAGAATGACACAGTAAGTGTGATAGGATCAGGGTGATAGTGACGCAGTAAGTGTGAGGGGATCAGGGTGATTCTGACGCAGTAAGTGTGAGGGGATCAGGGTGATGGTGTCACAGTGAGTGTGATTGGATTAGGGTGATAGTGACGCAGTAAGCCTGAGGGTATCAGGGAGATTGTGACGCAGTAAGTGTGATGGGATCAGGGTGATAGTGGCGCAGTAAGTGTGAGGGGATCAGGGAGATAGTGACACAGTGAGTGTGAGTGGGTCAGTGTAATAGTGACGCATTAAGTGTGAGGGGTTCAGTTCGATTGTGAAGCAGTAAGTGTGAGAGGATCAGGGTGATAGTGACGCAGTAAATGAAATTGGATCAGGGTGATAGTGACGCAGTAAGTGTGAGGGGGTCAGCGTGATATTGACGCCGTAAGTGTGGGCGTGTCAGGGTGATAGTGACACAGTAAGTGTGATGGGATGAGGGTGATAGTGACGCAGTAAGTGTGAGGGGATCAGGGTGATTCTGACGCAGTAAGTGTGAGGGGATCAGGTTGATGGTGGCACAGTGAGTGTGATTAGATTAGCGTAATAGTGACGCAGTAAGTGTGAGGGTATCTGGGAGATTGTGACGCAGTAAGTGTGATGGGATCAGGGTGATACTGACGCAGTAAGTGTGAGGGGATCAGGGAGATAGTGACACAGTGAGTGTGAGTGGGTCAGGGTAATAGTGACGCAGGAAGTGTGAGGGGACCAGTTCGACTGTGAAGCAGTAAGTTGGAGGGGATCAGTGTAATAGTGATGCAGTAAGTGTGAGGGGATCAGGGTGATAGTGACGCAGTAAGTGTGAGGGGATCAGTGTGATAGTGACGCAGTAAGTGTGAGGGGATCAGGGAGATAGTAACACAGTGAGTGTGAGTGGGTCAGGGTAATAGTGACGCAGTAAGTGTGAGGGGACCAATTCGCCTGTGAAGCAGTAAGTGTGAGGGAATCAGGGTGATAGTGACGCAGGAAGTGTGAGGGGATCAGGGTGATGGTGACACAGTGAGTGTGATTGGATTAGAGTGCTAGTGACGCAGTAAGTGTGAGGGTATCAGTGAGATTGTGACGCAGTAAGTGTGATGGGACGAGGGTGATAGAGGCGCAGTAAGTGTGAGGGGATCAGTGTGATAGTGACGCAGTAAGTGTGAGGGGATCTGAGTGATTCTGACGCAGTAAGTGTGTGGGGATCCGGGTTATAGTGACACAGTAAGTGTGATGAGATCAGGGTGATAGTGACACAGTGAGTTTGATTGGATTAGGGTGACAGTGACGCAGTAACTGGGAGGGTATCAGGGTGATAGTGATGCAGTAAGTTTGATGGGATCAGGGAGATAGTGACACAGTGAGTGTGAGTTTGTCAGGGTAATAGTGACGTAGTAAGTATGAGGGTATCAGGTTGATAGTGACATAGTGAGTGTGAGTGGGTCAGTGTGATAGTGCCACAGTAACTGTGATGGGATCAGGGTGATGGTGACACAGTAAGTGTGATTGGATTAGAGTGCTAGTGACGCAGTAAGTGTGAGGGGATCAGGTAGATAGTGACATATGAGTGTGAGTGGGTCAGTGTGATAGTGCCACAGTAACTGTGATGGGATCAGGGTGATGCTGACACAGTGAGTGTGATTGGATTAGAGTGCTAGTGACGCAGTAAGTGTGAGGGTATCAGTGACATTGTGACGCAGTAAGTGTGATGGGACGAGGGTGATAGAGGCGCAGTAAGTGTGAGGGGATCAGTGTGATAGTGACGCAGTAAGTGTGAGGGGATCTGAGTGATTCTGACGCAGTAAGTGTGAGGGGATCAGGGTGATGGTGACACAGTGAGTGTGATTGGATTAGGGTAATAGTGACGCAGTAAGTGTGAGGGTATCAGGGAGATTGTGACGCAGTAAGTGTGATGGGACCACGGTGATAGTGACTCAGTAAGTGTGAGGGGATCAGTGTGATAGTGACGCTGTAAGTGTGAGGGGATCAGGGAGATAGTGACACAGTGAGTGTGAGTGGGTCAGGGTAATAGTGACGCCGTAAGTGTGAGGGGACCAGTTCGATTGTGAAGCAGTAAGTGGGAGGGGATCAGTGTAAGAGTGATGCAGTAAGTGTAATGGGTTCAGGGTGATAGTGACGCAGTAAGTGTGATGAGATCAGGGAGATAGTGACACAGTAAGTGTGAGGGTGTCACGGTGATAGTGGAGCACTAAGTGTAAGGGGATCAGTGTGATTGTGACGCATAAATGTGAGGGTGTCAGGGTGATCGTGGTACGGTAAGTGTGACGGTATCAGGGTGATAATGATGCTGTAAGTGTGAGGGATTCAGGGCGATATTGACACAGTAAGTGTGGGGGGGTCAGGGTGATAGTGACACAGTAAGTGTGAGGGTGTCAGGGTGATCGTGGTGCGGTCTGTGTGACGGTATCAGGGTGATACTAATGCAGTAAGTGTGAGGGATTCAGGGCGATATTGACACAGTAAGTGTGGGAGTGGTCAGGGTGATAGTGACACAGCAAGTGTGATGGGATCAGGGTGATAGTGATGCAGTAAGTGTGAGGGATCCGGGTGATAGTGACGCAGTAAGTGTGTGAGGATCACGGTGATAGTGACACAGTGAGTGTGATTGGATGAGGGTGACAGTGACGCAGTAAGTGTCAGGCTATCAGGTTGATAGTGACGCAATAAGTGTGATAGGATCAGGGAGATAGTGACACAGTGAGTGTGAGAGGGCCAGGGTAATATTGACGCAGTAGGTTTGAGGGGATCAGTTCGATTGTGAAGCTGTATTTCTGGGGTGATCAGGGTGATAATGACGCAGTAAGTGTAATGGTATCAGGGAGATTGTGACGCAGTAAGTGTGATGGGATCAGGGTGATAGTGGCGCAGAAAGTGTGAGGGGATCAGTGTGATAGTGACGCAGTAAGTGTGAGGGGATCAGGTAGATAGTGACATAGTGAGTGTGAGTGGGTCAGTGTGATAGTGCCACAGTAACTGTGATGGGATCCGGGTGATAGTGACACAGTGAGTGTGATTGGATTAGGGTGATAGCGACGCAGTGATTGTGAGGGGATCAGGGTGATAGTGACGCAGTAAGTGTAATGGGATCAGGGTGATAGTGACGCAGTAAGTGTGAGGGGGTCAGCGTGATATTGACACAGTAAGTGTGGGTGAGTCAGGGTGATAATGACACAGTAAGTGTGATAGGATCAGGGTGATAGTGACGCAGTAAGTGTGAGGGGATCAGTGTGATAGTGACACAGTAAGTGTGAGGGCATCAGGGTGATGGTGTCACAGTGAGTGTGATTGGATTAGGGTAATAGTGACGCAGTAAGTGTGAGGGTATTAGGGAGACTGAGACGCAATAAGTGTGATGGGATCAGGGTAATAGTGACTCAGTAAGTGTGAGGGGATCAGTGTGATAGTGACGCTGTAAGTGTGAGGGGATCAGGGAGATAGTGACACAGTGAGTGTGAGTGGGTCAGGGTAATAGTGACGCCGTAAGTGTGAGGGGACCAGTTCGATTGTGAAGCAGTAAGTGGGAGGGGATCAGTGTAAGAGTGATGCAGTAAGTGTAATGGGTTCAGGGTGATAGTGACGCAGTAAGTGTGATGAGATCAGGGAGATAGTGACACAGTAAGTGTGAGGGTGTCACGGTGATAGTGGAGCACTAAGTGTAAGGGGATCAGTGTGATTGTGACGCATAAATGTGAGGGTGTCAGGGTGATCGTGGTGCGGTCTGTGTGACGGTATCAGGGTGATACTGATGCAGTAAGTGTGAGGGATTCAGGGCGATATTGACACAATAAGTGTGGGAGTGGTCAGGGTGATAGTGACACAGCAAGTGTGATGGGATCAGGGTGATAGTGATGCAGTAAGTGTGAGGGGATCCGGGTGATAGTGACGCAGTAAGTGTGTGAGGATCACGGTGATAGTGACACAGTGAGTGTGATTGGATGAGGGTGACAGTGACGCAGTAAGTGTCAGGGTATCAGGTTGATAGTGACGCAATAAGTGTGATAGGATCAGGGACATAGTGACACAGTGAGTGTGAGAGGGTCAGGGTAATATTGACGCAGTAGGTGTGAGGGGATCAGTTCGATTGTGAAACTGTATTTCTGGGGTGATCAGGGTGATAATGACACAGTAAGTGTAATGGGATCAGGGTGATAGTGACGCAATAAGTGTGAGGGTATCAGGGAGATTGTGACGCAGTAAGTGTGATGGGATCAGGGTGATAGTGGCGCAGAAAGTGTGAGGGGATCAGTGTGATAGTGACGCAGTAAGTGTGAGGGGATCAGGTAGATAGTGACATAGTGAGTGTGAGTGGGTCAGTGTGATAGTGCCACAGTAACTGTGATGGGATCAGGGTGATAGTGACACAGTGAGTGTGATTGGATTAGGGTGATAGCGACGCAGTAATTGTGAGGGGATCAGGGTGATAGTGACGCAGTAAGTGTAATGGGATCAGGGTGATAGTGATGCAGTAAGTGTGAGGGGGTCAGCGTGATATTGACACAGTAAGTGTGGGTGGGTCAGGGTGAGAATGACACAGTAAGTGTGATAGGATCAGGGTGATAGTGACGCAGTAAGTGTGAGGGGATCAGGGTGATTCTGACGCAGTAAGTGTGAGGGGATCAGGGTGATGGTGTCACAGTGAGTGTGATTGGATTAGGGTGATAGTGACGCAGTAAGCCTGAGGGTATCAGGGAGATTGTGACGCAGTAAGTGTGATGGGATCAGGGTGATAGTGGCGCAGTAAGTGTGAGGGGATCAGGGAGATAGTGACACAGTGAGTGTGAGTTGGTCAGTGTAATAGTGACGCAGTAAGTGTGAGGGGATCAGGGAGATAGTAACACAGTGAGTGTGAGTGGGTCAGGGTAATAGTGACGCAGTAAGTGTGAGGGGACCAATTCGACTGTGAAGCAGTAAGTGTGAGGGAATCAGGGTGATAGTGACGCAAGAAGTGTGAGGGGATCAGGGTGATGGTGACACAGTGAGTGTGATTGGATTAGAGTGCTAGTGACGCAGTAAGTGTGAGGGTATCAGTGAGATTGTGACGCAGTAAGTGTGATGGGAGGAGGGTGATAGAGGCGCAGTAAGTGTGAGGGGATCAGTGTGATAGTGACGCAGTAAGTGTGAGGGGATCAGGGTGATAGTGACGCAGTAAGTGTGTGGGGATCCGGGTTATAGTGACACAGTAAGTGTGATGAGATCAGGGTGATAGTGACACAGTGAGTTTGATTGGATTAGGGTGACAGTGACGCAGTAACTGGGAGGGTATCAGGGTGATAGTGATGCAGTAACTGTGAGTGTGTCAGGGTGATAATGATGCAGTAAGTGTGAGGGGATCCGGGTGATAGTGACGCAGTAAGTGTGTGAGGATCACGGTGATAGTGACACAGTGAGTGTGATTGGATGAGGGTGACAGTGACGCAGTAAGTGTCAGGGTATCAGGGAGATTGTGACGCAGTAAGTGTGATGGGATCAGGGTGATAATAACGCAGTAAGTGTGAGTGGATCAGGGAGATAGTGACACAGTGAGTGTGAGTGGGTCAGGGTAATAGTGACGCCGTAAGTGTGAGGGGACCAGTTCGATTGTGAAGCAGTAAGTGGGAGGGGATCAGTGTAAGAGTGATGCAGTAAGTGTAATGGGATCAGGGTGATAGTGACGCAGTAAGTGTGATGAGATCAGGGTGATAGTGATGCAGTAAGTGTGCGGGGGCCAGCGTGATATTGACACAGTTAGTGTGGGCGTGTCAGGGTGATTTTGACGCAGTAAGTGTGAGGGGATCAGGGTGATAGTGACGCAGTAAGTGTGAGGGGATCTGGGTGATTCTGACGCAGTAAGTGTGAGGGGATCAGGGTGATGGTGACACAGTGAGTGTGATTGGATTAGGGTAATAGTGACGCAGTAACTGTGAGGGTATCAGGGATATTGTGACGCAGTAAGTGTGATGGGACCAGGGTGATATTGACTCAGTAAGTGTGAGGGGATCAGTGTGATAGTGACGCTGTAAGTGTGAGGGGATCAGGGAGATCGTGACACAGTGAGTGTGAGTGGGTCAGGGTAATAGTGACGCCATAAGTGTGAGGGGACCAGTTCGATTGTGAAGCAGTAAGTGGGAGG
Source organism: Chiloscyllium punctatum (assembly GCF_047496795.1). Classification (NCBI taxonomy): domain Eukaryota; kingdom Metazoa; phylum Chordata; class Chondrichthyes; order Orectolobiformes; family Hemiscylliidae; genus Chiloscyllium; species Chiloscyllium punctatum. The sequence goes on from NC_092769.1 coordinate 7,966,522, forward strand.
GGATCAGTGTAAGAGTGATGCAGTAAGTGTAATGGGATCAGGGTGATAGTGACGCAGTAAGTGTGAGGGGATCAGGGTGATTCTGACGCAGTAAGTGTGAGTGGATCAGGGTGATGGTGTCACAGTGAGTGTGATTGGATTAGGGTAATAGTGACGCAGTAAGTGTGAGGTTATTAGGGAGACTGAGACGCAGTAAGTGTGATGGGATCAGGGTAATAGTGACGCAGTAAGTGTGAGGGGATCAGTGTGATAGTGACGCAGTAAGTGTGAGGGGATCAGGGAGATAGTAACACAGTGAGTGTGAGTGGGTCAGGGTAATAGTGACGCAGTAAGTTTGAGGGGACCAATTCGACTGTGAAGCAGTAAGTGTGAGGGAATCAGGGTGATAGTGACGCAGGAAGTGTGAGGGGATCAGGGTGATGGTGACACAGTGAGTGTGATTGGATTAGAGTGCTAGTGACGCAGTAAGTGTGAGGGTATCAGTGAGATTGTGACGCAGTAAGTGTGATGGGAGGAGGGTGATAGAGGCGCAGTAAGTGTGAGGGGATCAGTGTGATAGTGACGCAGTAAGTGTGAGGGGATCAGGGTGATAGTGACGCAGTAAGTGTGTGGGGATCCGGGTTATAGTGACACAGTAAGTGTGATGAGAACAGCGTGATAGTGACAGAGTGAGTTTGATTGGATTAGGGTGACAGTGACGCAGTAACTGGGAGGGTATCAGGGTGATAGTGATGCAGTAACTGTGAGTGTGTCAGGGTAATAGTGACGTAGTTAGTGTGAGGGGATCAGTGCGATTGTGAAGCAGTAAGTGTGACGGGATCAGGGTGAGAGTGATGCAGTAAGTGTGATGGGATCAGTGTGATAGTGATGCAGTAAGTGTGAGGGGTTCAGGGTGATAGTGACGAAGTAAGTGTGACGGGATCATGGAGATAGTGACACAGTGAGTGTGAATTGTTCAGTGTAATAGTGACCCAGTAAGTGTGAGGGGATCAGTTCGATTGTGAAGCAGTAAGTGTGAGGGGATCAGGGTGATTCTGACGCAGTAAGTGTGTGGGGATCAGGGTGATGGTGACACAGTGAGTGTGATTGGATTCGGGTAATAGTGACGCAGTAACTGTGAGGGTATCAGGGAGATTGTGACGCAGTAAGTGTGATGGGATCAGGGTGATAGTGACGCAGTAAATGTGACTGGATCAGTGTGATAGTGACGCAGTAAGTGTGAGGGGATCAGGGTGATAGTGATGCAGTAAGTGTGAGGGGATCCGGGTGATATTGACGCAGTAATTGTGAGGGGATCAGGGAGAGAGTGACACAGTGAGTGTGAGTGGGTCAGGGTAATAGTGACGCAGTAAGTGTGAGGGGATCAGTTCGATTGTGAAGCTGTATTTCTGGGGTGATCAGGGTGATAGTAATGCAGTAAGTGTGAGGGGATCAGGGTGATTCTGACGCAGTAAGTGTGATGGGATCAGGGTGATAGTGGCGCAGAAAGTGTGAGGGGATCAGTGTGATAGTGACGCAGTAAGTGTGAGGGGATCAGGTAGATAGTGACATAGTGAGTGTGAGTGGGTCAGTGTGATAGTGCCACAGTAACTGTGATGGGATCCGGGTGATAGTGACACAGTGAGTGTGATTGGATTAGGGTGATAGCGACGCAGTGATTGTGTGGGGATCAGGGTGATAGTGACGCAGTAAGTGTAATGGGATCAGGGTGATAGTGACGCAGTAAGTGTGAGGGGGTCAGCGTGATATTGACACAGTAAGTGTGGGTGGGTCAGGGTGATAATGACACAGTAAGTGTGATAGGATCAGGGTGATAGTGACGCAGTAAGTGTGAGGGGATCAGTGTGATAGTGACACAGTAAGTGTGAGGGCATCAGGGTGATGGTGTCATAGTGAGTGTGATTGGATTAGGGTAATAGTGACGCAGTAAGTGTGAGGGTATTAGGGAGACTGAGACGCAATAAGTGTGATGGGATCAGGGTAATAGTGACACAGTAAGTGTGAGGGGATCAGTGTGATAGTGACGCAGTAAGTGTGAGGGGATCAGGGAGATAGTAACACAGTGAGTGTGAGTGGGTCAGGGTAATAGTGACGCAGTAAGTGTGAGGGGACCAATTCGACTGTGAAGCAGTAAGTGTGAGGGAATCAGGGTGATAGTGACGCAAGAAGTGTGAGGGGATCAGGGTGATGGTGACACAGTGAGTGTGATTGGATTAGAGTGCTAGTGACGCAGTAAGTGTGAGGGTATCAGTGAGATTGTGACGCAGTAAGTGTGATGGGAGGAGGGTGATAGAGGCGCAGTAAGTGTGAGGGGATCAGTGTGATAGTGACGCAGTAAGTGTGAGGGGATCAGGGTGATAGTGACGCAGTAAGTGTGTGGGGATCCGGGTTATAGTGACACAGTAAGTGTGATGAGATCAGGGTGATAGTGACACAGTGAGTTTGATTGGATTAGGGTGACAGTGACGCAGTAACTGGGAGGGTATCAGGGTGATAGTGATGCAGTAACTGTGAGTGTGTCAGGGTGATAATGATGCAGTAAGTGTGAGGGGATCCGGGTGATAGTGACGCAGTAAGTGTGTGAGGATCACGGTGATAGTGACACAGTGAGTGTGATTGGATGAGGGTGACAGTGACGCAGTAAGTGTCAGGGTATCAGGGAGATTGTGACGCAGTAAGTGTGATGGGATCAGGGTGATAATAACGCAGTAAGTGTGAGTGGATCAGGGAGATAGTGACACAGTGAGTGTGAGTGGGTCAGGGTAATAGTGACGCCGTAAGTGTGAGGGGACCAGTTCGATTGTGAAGCAGTAAGTGGGAGGGGATCAGTGTAAGAGTGATGCAGTAAGTGTAATGGGATCAGGGTGATAGTGACGCAGTAAGTGTGATGAGATCAGGGTGATAGTGATGCAGTAAGTGTGCGGGGGCCAGCGTGATATTGACACAGTTAGTGTGGGCGTGTCAGGGTGATTTTGACGCAGTAAGTGTGAGGGGATCAGGGTGATAGTGACGCAGTAAGTGTGAGGGGATCTGGGTGATTCTGACGCAGTAAGTGTGAGGGGATCAGGGTGATGGTGACACAGTGAGTGTGATTGGATTAGGGTAATAGTGACGCAGTAACTGTGAGGGTATCAGGGATATTGTGACGCAGTAAGTGTGATGGGACCAGGGTGATATTGACTCAGTAAGTGTGAGGGGATCAGTGTGATAGTGACGCTGTAAGTGTGAGGGGATCAGGGAGATCGTGACACAGTGAGTGTGAGTGGGTCAGGGTAATAGTGACGCCATAAGTGTGAGGGGACCAGTTCGATTGTGAAGCAGTAAGTGGGAGGGGATCAGTGTAAGAGTGATGCAGTAAGTGTAATGGGATCAGGGTGATAGTGACGCAGTAAGTGTGAGGGGATCAGGGTGATTCTGACGCAGTAAGTGTGAGTGGATCAGGGTGATGGTGTCACAGTGAGTGTGATTGGATTAGGGTAATAGTGACGCAGTAAGTGTGAGGTTATTAGGGAGACTGAGACGCAGTAAGTGTGATGGGATCAGGGTAATAGTGACGCAGTAAGTGTGAGGGGATCAGTGTGATAGTGACGCAGTAAGTGTGAGGGGATCAGGGAGATAGTAACACAGTGAGTGTGAGTGGGTCAGGGTAATAGTGACGCAGTAAGTTTGAGGGGACCAATTCGACTGTGAAGCAGTAAGTGTGAGGGAATCAGGGTGATAGTGACGCAGGAAGTGTGAGGGGATCAGGGTGATGGTGACACAGTGAGTGTGATTGGATTAGAGTGCTAGTGACGCAGTAAGTGTGAGGGTATCAGTGAGATTGTGACGCAGTAAGTGTGATGGGAGGAGGGTGATAGAGGCGCAGTAAGTGTGAGGGGATCAGTGTGATAGTGACGCAGTAAGTGTGAGGGGATCAGGGTGATAGTGACGCAGTAAGTGTGTGGGGATCCGGGTTATAGTGACACAGTAAGTGTGATGAGAACAGCGTGATAGTGACAGAGTGAGTTTGATTGGATTAGGGTGACAGTGACGCAGTAACTGGGAGGGTATCAGGGTGATAGTGATGCAGTAACTGTGAGTGTGTCAGGGTAATAGTGACGTAGTTAGTGTGAGGGGATCAGTGCGATTGTGAAGCAGTAAGTGTGACGGGATCAGGGTGAGAGTGATGCAGTAAGTGTGATGGGATCAGTGTGATAGTGATGCAGTAAGTGTGAGGGGTTCAGGGTGATAGTGACGAAGTAAGTGTGACGGGATCATGGAGATAGTGACACAGTGAGTGTGAATTGTTCAGTGTAATAGTGACCCAGTAAGTGTGAGGGGATCAGTTCGATTGTGAAGCAGTAAGTGTGAGGGGATCAGGGTGATTCTGACGCAGTAAGTGTGTGGGGATCAGGGTGATGGTGACACAGTGAGTGTGATTGGATTCGGGTAATAGTGACGCAGTAACTGTGAGGGTATCAGGGAGATTGTGACGCAGTAAGTGTGATGGGATCAGGGTGATAGTGACGCAGTAAATGTGACTGGATCAGTGTGATAGTGACGCAGTAAGTGTGAGGGGATCAGGGTGATAGTGATGCAGTAAGTGTGAGGGGATCCGGGTGATATTGACGCAGTAATTGTGAGGGGATCAGGGAGAGAGTGACACAGTGAGTGTGAGTGGGTCAGGGTAATAGTGACGCAGTAAGTGTGAGGGGATCAGTTCGATTGTGAAGCTGTATTTCTGGGGTGATCAGGGTGATAGTAATGCAGTAAGTGTGAGGGGATCAGGGTGATTCTGACGCAGTAAGTGTGATGGGATCAGGGTGATAGTGGCGCAGAAAGTGTGAGGGGATCAGTGTGATAGTGACGCAGTAAGTGTGAGGGGATCAGGTAGATAGTGACATAGTGAGTGTGAGTGGGTCAGTGTGATAGTGCCACAGTAACTGTGATGGGATCCGGGTGATAGTGACACAGTGAGTGTGATTGGATTAGGGTGATAGCGACGCAGTGATTGTGTGGGGATCAGGGTGATAGTGACGCAGTAAGTGTAATGGGATCAGGGTGATAGTGACGCAGTAAGTGTGAGGGGGTCAGCGTGATATTGACACAGTAAGTGTGGGTGGGTCAGGGTGATAATGACACAGTAAGTGTGATAGGATCAGGGTGATAGTGACGCAGTAAGTGTGAGGGGATCAGTGTGATAGTGACACAGTAAGTGTGAGGGCATCAGGGTGATGGTGTCACAGTGAGTGTGATTGGATTAGGGTAGTAGTGACGCAGTAAGTGTGAGGGTATTAGGGAGACTGAGACGCAATAAGTGTGATGGGATCAGGGTAATAGTGACACAGTAAGTGTGAGGGGATCAGTGTGATAGTGACGCAGTAAGTGTGAGGGGATCAGGGAGATAGTAACACAGTGAGTGTGAGTGGGTCAGGGTAATAGTGACGCAGTAAGTGTGAGGGGACCAATTCGACTGTGAAGCAGTAAGTGTGAGGGAATCAGGGTGATAGTGACGCAAGAAGTGTGAGGGGATCAGGGTGATGGTGACACAGTGAGTGTGATTGGATTAGAGTGCTAGTGACGCAGTAAGTGTGAGGGTATCAGTGAGATTGTGACGCAGTAAGTGTGATGGGAGGAGGGTGATAGAGGCGCAGTAAGTGTGAGGGGATCAGTGTGATAGTGACGCAGTAAGTGTGAGGGGATCAGGGTGATAGTGACGCAGTAAGTGTGTGGGGATCCGGGTTATAGTGACACAGTAAGTGTGATGAGAACAGCGTGATAGTGACAGAGTGAGTTTGATTGGATTAGGGTGACAGTGACGCAGTAACTGGGAGGGTATCAGGGTGATAGTGATGCAGTAACTGTGAGTGTGTCAGGGTAATAGTGACGTAGTTAGTGTGAGGGGATCAGTGCGATTGTGAAGCAGTAAGTGTGACGGGATCAGGGTGAGAGTGATGCAGTAAGTGTGATGGGATCAGTGTGATAGTGATGCAGTAAGTGTGAGGGGTTCAGGGTGATAGTGACGAAGTAAGTGTGACGGGATCATGGAGATAGTGACACAGTGAGTGTGAATTGTTCAGTGTAATAGTGACCCAGTAAGTGTGAGGGGATCAGTTCGATTGTGAAGCAGTAAGTGTGAGGGGATCAGGGTGATTCTGACGCAGTAAGTGTGTGGGGATCAGGGTGATGGTGACACAGTGAGTGTGATTGGATTCGGGTAATAGTGACGCAGTAACTGTGAGGGTATCAGGGAGATTGTGACGCAGTAAGTGTGATGGGATCAGGGTGATAGTGACGCAGTAAATGTGACTGGATCAGTGTGATAGTGACGCAGTAAGTGTGAGGGGATCAGGGTGATAGTGATGCAGTAAGTGTGAGGGGATCCGGGTGATATTGACGCAGTAATTGTGAGGGGATCAGGGAGAGAGTGACACAGTGAGTGTGAGTGGGTCAGGGTAATAGTGACGCAGTAAGTGTGAGGGGATCAGTTCGATTGTGAAGCTGTATTTCTGGGGTGATCAGGGTGATAGTAATGCAGTAAGTGTGAGGGGATCAGGGTGATTCTGACGCAGTAAGTGTGATGGGATCAGGGTGATAGTGGCGCAGAAAGTGTGAGGGGATCAGTGTGATAGTGACGCAGTAAGTGTGAGGGGATCAGGTAGATAGTGACATAGTGAGTGTGAGTGGGTCAGTGTGATAGTGCCACAGTAACTGTGATGGGATCCGGGTGATAGTGACACAGTGAGTGTGATTGGATTAGGGTGATAGCGACGCAGTGATTGTGTGGGGATCAGGGTGATAGTGACGCAGTAAGTGTAATGGGATCAGGGTGATAGTGACGCAGTAAGTGTGAGGGGGTCAGCGTGATATTGACACAGTAAGTGTGGGTGGGTCAGGGTGATAATGACACAGTAAGTGTGATAGGATCAGGGTGATAGTGACGCAGTAAGTGTGAGGGGATCAGTGTGATAGTGACACAGTAAGTGTGAGGGCATCAGGGTGATGGTGTCATAGTGAGTGTGATTGGATTAGGGTAATAGTGACGCAGTAAGTGTGAGGGTATTAGGGAGACTGAGACGCAATAAGTGTGATGGGATCAGGGTAATAGTGACACAGTAAGTGTGAGGGGATCAGTGTGATAGTGACGCAGTAAGTGTGAGGGGATCAGGGAGATAGTAACACAGTGAGTGTGAGTGGGTCAGGGTAATAGTGACGCAGTAAGTGTGAGGGGACCAATTCGACTGTGAAGCAGTAAGTGTGAGGGAATCAGGGTGATAGTGACGCAAGAAGTGTGAGGGGATCAGGGTGATGGTGACACAGTGAGTGTGATTGGATTAGAGTGCTAGTGACGCAGTAAGTGTGAGGGTATCAGTGAGATTGTGACGCAGTAAGTGTGATGGGAGGAGGGTGATAGAGGCGCAGTAAGTGTGAGGGGATCAGTGTGATAGTGACGCAGTAAGTGTGAGGGGATCAGGGTGATAGTGACGCAGTAAGTGTGTGGGGATCCGGGTTATAGTGACACAGTAAGTGTGATGAGATCAGGGTGATAGTGACACAGTGAGTTTGATTGGATTAGGGTGACAGTGACGCAGTAACTGGGAGGGTATCAGGGTGATAGTGATGCAGTAACTGTGAGTGTGTCAGGGTGATAATGATGCAGTAAGTGTGAGGGGATCCGGGTGATAGTGACGCAGTAAGTGTGTGAGGATCACGGTGATAGTGACACAGTGAGTGTGATTGGATGAGGGTGACAGTGACGCAGTAAGTGTCAGGGTATCAGGGAGATTGTGACGCAGTAAGTGTGATGGGATCAGGGTGATAATAACGCAGTAAGTGTGAGTGGATCAGGGAGATAGTGACACAGTGAGTGTGAGTGGGTCAGGGTAATAGTGACGCCGTAAGTGTGAGGGGACCAGTTCGATTGTGAAGCAGTAAGTGGGAGGGGATCAGTGTAAGAGTGATGCAGTAAGTGTAATGGGATCAGGGTGATAGTGACGCAGTAAGTGTGATGAGATCAGGGTGATAGTGATGCAGTAAGTGTGCGGGGGCCAGCGTGATATTGACACAGTTAGTGTGGGCGTGTCAGGGTGATTTTGACGCAGTAAGTGTGAGGGGATCAGGGTGATAGTGACGCAGTAAGTGTGAGGGGATCTGGGTGATTCTGACGCAGTAAGTGTGAGGGGATCAGGGTGATGGTGACACAGTGAGTGTGATTGGATTAGGGTAATAGTGACGCAGTAACTGTGAGGGTATCAGGGATATTGTGACGCAGTAAGTGTGATGGGACCAGGGTGATAGTGACTCAGTAAGTGTGAGGGGATCAGTGTGATAGTGACGCTGTAAGTGTGAGGGGATCAGGGAGATCGTGACACAGTGAGTGTGAGTGGGTCAGGGTAATAGTGCCGCCATAAGTGTGAGGGGACCAGTTCGATTGTGAAGCAGTAAGTGGGAGGGGATCAGTGTAAGAGTGATGCAGTAAGTGTAATGGGATCAGGGTGATAGTGACGCAGTAAGTGTGAGGGGATCAGGGTGATTCTGACGCAGTAAGTGTGAGTGGATCAGGGTGATGGTGTCACAGTGAGTGTGATTGGATTAGGGTAATAGTGACGCAGTAAGTGTGAGGTTATTAGGGAGACTGAGACGCAGTAAGTGTGATGGGATCAGGGTAATAGTGACGCAGTAAGTGTGAGGGGATCAGTGTGATAGTGACGCAGTAAGTGTGAGGGGATCAGGGAGATAGTAACACAGTGAGTGTGAGTGGGTCAGGGTAATAGTGACGCAGTAAGTTTGAGGGGACCAATTCGACTGTGAAGCAGTAAGTGTGAGGGAATCAGGGTGATAGTGACGCAGGAAGTGTGAGGGGATCAGGGTGATGGTGACACAGTGAGTGTGATTGGATTAGAGTGCTAGCGACGCAGTAAGTGTGAGGGTATCAGTGAGATTGTGACGCAGTAAGTGTGATGGGAGGAGGGTGATAGAGGCGCAGTAAGTGTGAGGGGATCAGTGTGATAGTGACGCAGTAAGTGTGAGGGGATCAGGGTGATAGTGACGCAGTAAGTGTGTGGGGATCCGCGTTATAGTGACACAGTAAGTGTGATGAGAACAGCGTGATAGTGACACAGTGAGTTTGATTGGATTAGGGTGACAGTGACGCAGTAACTGGGAGGGTATCAGGGTGATAGTGATGCAGTAACTGTGAGTGTGTCAGGGTAATAGTGACGTAGTTAGTGTGAGGGGATCAGTGCGATTGTGAAGCAGTAAGTGTGACGGGATCAGGGTGAGAGTGATGCAGTAAGTGTGATGGGATCAGTGTGATAGTGATGCAGTAAGTGTGAGGGGTTCAGGGTGATAGTGACGAAGTAAGTGTGACGGGATCATGGAGATAGTGACACAGTGCGTGTGAATTGTTCAGTGTAATAGTGACCCAGTAAGTGTGAGGGGATCAGTTCGATTGTGAAGCAGTAAGTGTGAGGGGATCAGGGTGATTCTGACGCAGTAAGTGTGTGGGGATCAGGGTGATGGTGACACAGTGAGTGTGATTGGATTCAGGTAATAGTGACGCAGTAACTGTGAGGGTATCAGGGAGATTGTGACGCAGTAAGTGTGATGGGATCAGGGTGATAGTGACGCAGTAAATGTGAGTGGATCAGTGTGATAGTGACGCAGTAAGTGTGAGGGGATCAGGGTGATAGTGATGCAGTAAGTGTGAGGGGATCCGGGTGATATTGACGCAGTAAATGTGAGGGGATCAGGGAGAGAGTGACACAGTGAGTGTGAGTGGGTCAGGGTAATAGTGACGCAGTAAGTGTGAGGGGATCAGTTCGATTGTGAAGCTGTATTTCTGGGGTGATCAGGGTGATAATGACGCAGTAAGTGTAATGGTATCAGGGAGATTGTGACGCAGTAAGTGTGATGGGATCAGGGTGATAGTGGCGCAGAAAGTGTGAGGGGATCAGTGTGATAGTGACGCAGTAAGTGTGAGGGGATCAGGTAGACAGTGACATAGTGAGTGTGAGTGGGTCAGTGTGATAGTGCCACAGTAACTGTGATGGGATCCGGGTGATAGTGACACAGTGAGTGTGATTGGATTAGGGTGATAGCGACGCAGTGATTGTGAGGGGATCAGGGTGATAGTGACGCAGTAAGTGTAATGGGATCAGGGTGATAGTGACGCAGTAAGTGTGAGGGGGTCAGCGTGATATTGACACAGTAAGTGTGGGTGGGTCAGGGTGATAATGACACAGTAAGTGTGATAGGATCAGGGTGATAGTGACGCAGTAAGTGTGAGGGGATCAGTGTGATAGTGACACAGTAAGTGTGATGGCATCAGGGTGATGGTGTCACAGTGAGTGTGATTGGATTAGGGTAATAGTGACGCAGTAAGTGTGAGGGTATTAGGGAGACTGAGACGCAATAAGTGTGATGGGATCAGGGTAATAGTGACACAGTAAGTGTGAGGGGATCAGTGTGATAGTGACGCAGTAAGTGTGAGGGGATCAGGGAGATAGTAACACAGTGAGTGTGAGTGGGTCAGGGTAATAGTGACGCAGTAAGTGTGAGGGGACCAATTCGACTGTGAAGCAGTAAGTGTGAGGGAATCAGGGTGATAGTGACGCAAGAAGTGTGAGGGGATCAGGGTGATGGTGACACAGTGAGTGTGATTGGATTAGAGTGCTAGTGACGCAGTAAGTGTGAGGGTATCAGTGAGATTGTGACGCAGTAAGTGTGATGGGAGGAGGGTGATAGAGGCGCAGTAAGTGTGAGGGGATCAGTGTGATAGTGACGCAGTAAGTGTGAGGGGATCAGGGTGATAGTGACGCAGTAAGTGTGTGGGGATCCGGGTTATAGTGACACAGTAAGTGTGATGAGATCAGGGTGATAGTGACACAGTGAGTTTGATTGGATTAGGGTGACAGTGACGCAGTAACTGGGAGGGTATCAGGGTGATAGTGATGCAGTAACTGTGAGTGTGTCAGGGTGATAATGATGCAGTAAGTGTGAGGGGATCCGGGTGATAGTAACGCAGTAAGTGTGTGAGGATCACGGTGATAGTGACACAGTGAGTGTGATTGGATGAGGGTGACAGTGACGCAGTAAGTGTCAGGGTATCAGGGAGATTGTGATGCAGTAAGTGTGATGGGATCAGGGTGATAATAACGCAGTAAGTGTGAGTGGATCAGGGAGATAGTGACACAGTGAGTGTGAGTGGGTCAGGGTAATAGTGACGCCGTAAGTGTGAGGGGACCAGTTCGATTGTGAACCAGTAAGTGGGAGGGGATCAGTGTAAGAGTGATGCAGTAAGTGTAATGGGATCAGGGTGATAGTGACGCAGTAAGTGTGATGAGATCAGGGTGATAGTGATGCAGTAAGTGTGCGGGGGCCAGCGTGATATTGACACAGTTAGTGTGGGCGTGTCAGGGTGATAGTGACGCAGTAAGTGTGAGGGGATCTGGGTGATTCTGACGCAGTAAGTGTGAGGGGATCAGGGTGATGGTGACACAGTGAGTGTGATTGGATTAGGGTAATAGTGACGCAGTAACTGTGAGGGTATCAGGGATATTGTGACGCAGTAAGTGTGATGGGACCAGGGTGATAGTGACTCAGTAAGTGTGAGGGGATCAGTGTGATAGTGACGCTGTAAGTGTGAGGGGATCAGGGAGATCGTGACACAGTGAGTGTGAGTGGGTCAGGGTAATAGTGACGCCATAAGTGTGAGGGGACCAATTCGATTGTGAAGCAGTAAGTGGGAGGGGATCAGTGTAAGAGTGATGCAGTAAGTGTAATGGGATCAGGGTGATAGTGACGCAGTAAGTGTGAGGGGATCAGGGTGATTCTGACGCAGTAAGTGTGAGGGGATCAGGGTGATGGTGTCACAGTGAGTGTGATTGGATTAGGGTAATAGTGACGCAGTAAGTGTGAGGTTATTAGGGAGACTGAGACGCAGTAAGTGTGATGGGATCAGGGTAATAGTGACGCAGTAAGTGTGAGGGGATCAGTGTGATAGTGACGCAGTAAGTGTGAGGGGATCAGGGAGATAGTAACACAGTGAGTGTGAGTGGGTCAGGGTAATAGTGACGCAGTAAGTTTGAGGGGACCAATTCGACTGTGAAGCAGTAAGTGTGAGGGAATCAGGGTGATAGTGACGCAGGAAGTGTGAGGGGATCAGGGTGATGGTGACACAGTGAGTGTGATTGGATTAGAGTGCTAGTGACGCAGTAAGTGTGAGGGTATCAGTGAGATTGTGACGCAGTAAGTGTGATGGGAGGAGGGTGATAGAGGCGCAGTAAGTGTGAGGGGATCAGTGTGATAGTGACGCAGTAAGTGTGAGGGGATCAGGGTGATAGTGACGCAGTAAGTGTGTGGGGATCCGGGTTATAGTGACACAGTAAGTGTGATGAGAACAGCGTGATAGTGACACAGTGAGTTTGATTGGATTAGGGTGACAGTGACGCAGTAACTGGGAGGGTATCAGGGTGATAGTGATGCAGTAACTGTGAGTGTGTCAGGGTAATAGTGACGTAGTTAGTGTGAGGGGATCAGTGCGATTGTGAAGCAGTAAGTGTGACGGGATCAGGGTGAGAGTGATGCAGTAAGTGTGATGGGATCAGTGTGATAGTGATGCAGTAAGTGTGAGGGGTTCAGGGTGATAGTGACGAAGTAAGTGTGACGGGATCATGGAGATAGTGACACAGTGAGTGTGAATTGTTCAGTGTAATAGTGACCCAGTAAGTGTGAGGGGATCAGTTCGATTGTGAAGCAGTAAGTGTGAGGGGATCAGGGTGATTCTGACGCAGTAAGTGTGTGGGGATCAGGGTGATGGTGACACAGTGAGTGTGATTGGATTCGGGTAATAGTGACGCAGTAACTGTGAGGGTATCAGGGAGATTGTGACGCAGTAAGTGTGATGGGATCAGGGTGATAGTAACGCAGTAAGTGTGAGGGGATCAGGGAGATAGTGACACAGTGAGTGTGAGTGGGTCAGGGTAATAGTGACGCAGGAAGTGTGAGGGGACCAGTTCGACTGTGAAGCAGTAAGTTGGAGGGGATCAGTGTAATAGTGATGCAGTAAGTGTGAGGGGATCAGGGTGATAGTGACGCAGTAAGTGTGAGGGGATCAGTGTGATAGTGACGCAGTAAGTGTGAGGGGATCAGGGAGATAGTAACACAGTGAGTGTGAGTGGGTCAGGGTAATAGTGACGCAGTAAGTGTGAGGGGACCAATTCGCCTGTGAAGCAGTAAGTGTGAGGGAATCAGGGTGATAGTGACGCAGGAAGTGTGAGGGGATCAGGGTGATGGTGACAAAGTGAGTGTGATTGGATTAGAGTGCTAGTGACGCAGTAAGTGTGAGGGTATCAGTGAGATTGTGACGCAGTAAGTGTGATGGGACGAGGGTGATAGAGGCGCAGTAAGTGTGAGGGGATCAGTGTGATAGTGACGCAGTAAGTGTGAGGGGATCTGAGTGATTCTGACGCAGTAAGTGTGTGGGGATCCGGGTTATAGTGACACAGTAAGTGTGATGAGATCAGGGATATAGTGACACAGTAAGTGTGAGGGTGTCACGGTGATAGTGGAGCACTAAGTGTAAGGGGATCAGTGTGATTGTGACGCATAAATGTGAGGGTGTCAGGGTGATCGTGGTACGGTAAGTGTGACGGTATCAGGGTGATAATGATGCTGTAAGTGTGAGGGATTCAGGGCGATATTGACACAGTAAGTGTGGGGTGTCAGGGTGATAGTGACACAGTAAGTGTGAGGGTGTCAGGGTGTTCGTGGTGCGGTCTGTGTGACGGTATCAGGGTGATACTAATGCAGTAAGTGTGAGGGATTCAGGGCGATATTGACACAGTAAGTGTGGGAGTGGTCAGGGTGATAGTGACACAGCAAGTGTGATGGGATCAGGGTGATAGTGACACAGTGAGTGTGAGAGGGTCAGGGTAATATTGACGCAGTAGGTGTGAGGGGATCAGTTCGATTGTGAAGCTGTATTTCTGGGGTGATCAGGGTGATAATGACGCAGTAAGTGTAATGGTATCAGGGAGATTGTGACGCAGTAAGTGTGATGGGATCAGGGTGATAGTGGCGCAGAAAGTGTGAGGGGATCAGTGTGATAGTGACGCAGTAAGTGTGAGGGGATCAGGTAGATAGTGACATAGTGAGTGTGAGTGGGTCAGTGTGATAGTGCCACAGTAACTGTGATGGGATCCGGGTGATAGTGACACAGTGAGTGTGATTGGATTAGGGTGATAGCGACGCAGTGATTGTGAGGGGATCAGGGTGATAGTGACGCAGTAAGTGTAATGGGATCAGGGTGATAGTGACGCAGTAAGTGTGAGGGGGTCAGCGTGATATTGACACAGTAAGTGTGGGTGGGTCAGGGTGATAATGACACAGTAAGTGTGATAGGATCAGGGTGATAGTGACGCAGTAAGTGTGAGGGGATCAGTGTGATAGTGACACAGTAAGTGTGAGGGCATCAGGGTGATGGTGTCACAGTGAGTCTGATTGGATTAGGGTAATAGTGACGCAGTAAGTGTGAGGGTATTAGGGAGACTGAGACGCAATAAGTGTGATGGGATCAGGGTAATAGTGACACAGTAAGTGTGAGGGGATCAGTGTGATAGTGACGCAGTAAGTGTGAGGGGATCAGGGAGATAGTAACACAGTGAGTGTGAGTGGGTCAGGGTAATAGTGACGCAGTAAGTGTGAGGGGACCAATTCGACTGTGAAGCAGTAAGTGTGAGGGAATCAGGGTGATAGTGACGCAAGAAGTGTGAGGGGATCAGGGTGATGGTGACACAGTGAGTGTGATTGGATTAGAGTGCTAGTGACGCAGTAAGTGTGAGGGTATCAGTGAGATTGTGACGCAGTAAGTGTGATGGGAGGAGGGTGATAGAGGCGCAGTAAGTGTGAGGGGATCAGTGTGATAGTGACGCAGTAAGTGTGAGGGGATCAGGGTGATAGTGACGCAGTAAGTGTGTGGGGATCCGGGTTATAGTGACACAGTAAGTGTGATGAGATCAGGGTGATAGTGACACAGTGAGTTTGATTGGATTAGGGTGACAGTGACGCAGTAACTGGGAGGGTATCAGGGTGATAGTGATGCAGTAACTGTGAGTGTGTCAGGGTGATAATGATGCAGTAAGTGTGAGGGGATCCGGGTGATAGTGACGCAGTAAGTGTGTGAGGATCACGGTGATAGTGACACAGTGAGTGTGATTGGATGAGGGTGACAGTGACGCAGTAAGTGTCAGGGTATCAGGGAGATTGTGACGCAGTAAGTGTGATGGGATCAGGGTGATAATAACGCAGTAAGTGTGAGTGGATCAGGGAGATAGTGACACAGTGAGTGTGAGTGGGTCAGGGTATTAGTGACGCCGTAAGTGTGAGGGGACCAGTTCGATTGTGAAGCAGTAAGTGGGAGGGGATCAGTGTAAGAGTGATGCAGTAAGTGTAATGGGATCAGGGTGATAGTGACGCAGTAAGTGTGAGGGGATCAGGGTGATAGTGACGCAGTAAGTGTGAGGGGATCTGGGTGATTCTGACGCAGTAAGTGTGAGGGGATCAGGGTGATGGTGACACAGTGAGTGTGATTGGATTAGGGTAATAGTGACGCAGTAACTGTGAGGGTATCAGGGATATTGTGACGCAGTAAGTGTGATGGGACCAGGGTGATAGTGACTCAGTAAGTGTGAGGGGATCAGTGTGATAGTGACGCTGTAAGTGTGAGGGGATCAGGGAGATCGTGACACAGTGAGTGTGAGTGGGTCAGGGTAATAGTGACGCCATAAGTGTGAGGGGACCAGTTCGATTGTGAAGCAGTAAGTGGGAGGGGATCAGTGTAAGAGTGATGCAGTAAGTGTAATGGGATCAGGGTGATAGTGACGCAGTAAGTGTGAGGGGATCAGGGTGATTCTGACGCAGTAAGTGTGAGGGGATCAGGGTGATGGTGTCACAGTGAGTGTGATTGGATTAGGGTAATAGTGACGCAGTAAGTGTGAGGTTATTAGGGAGACTGAGACGCAGTAAGTGTGATGGGATCAGGGTAATAGTGACGCAGTAAGTGTGAGGGGATCAGTGTGATAGTGACGCAGTAAGTGTGAGGGGATCAGGGAGATAGTAACACAGTGAGTGTGAGTGGGTCAGGGTAATAGTGACGCAGTAAGTTTGAGGGGACCAATTCGACTGTGAAGCAGTAAGTGTGAGGGAATCAGGGTGATAGTGACGCAGGAAGTGTGAGGGGATCAGGGTGATGGTGACACAGTGAGTGTGATTGGATTAGAGTGCTAGTGACGCAGTAAGTGTGAGGGTATCAGTGAGATTGTGACGCAGTAAGTGTGATGGGAGGAGGGTGATAGAGGCGCAGTAAGTGTGAGGGGATCAGTGTGATAGTGACGCAGTAAGTGTGAGGGGATCAGGGTGATAGTGACGCAGTAAGTGTGTGGGGATCCGGGTTATAGTGACACAGTAAGTGTGATGAGAACAGCGTGATAGTGACACAGTGAGTTTGATTTGATTAGGGTGACAGTGACGCAGTAACTGGGAGGGTATCAGGGTGATAGTGATGCAGTAACTGTGAGTGTGTCAGGGTGATAATGATGCAGTAAGTGTGAGGGGATCAGTGCGATTGTGAAGCAGTAAGTGTGACGGGATCAGGGTGAGAGTGATGCAGTAAGTGTGATGGGATCAGTGTGATAGTGATGCAGTAAGTGTGAGGGGTTCAGGGTGATAGTGACGAAGTAAGTGTGACGGGATCATGGAGATAGTGACACAGTGAGTGTGAATTGTTCAGTGTAATAGTGACCCAGTAAGTGTGAGGGGATCAGTTCGATTGTGAAGCAGTAAGTGTGAGGGGATCAGGGTGATTCTGACGCAGTAAGTGTGTGGGGATCAGGGTGATGGTGACACAGTGAGTGTGATTGGATTCGGGTAATAGTGACGCAGTAACTGTGAGGGTATAAGGGAGATTGTGACGCAGTAAGTGTGATGGGATCAGGGTGATAGTGACGCAGTAAATGTGAGTGGATCAGTGTGATAGTGACGCAGTAAGTGTGAGGGGATCAGGGTGATAGTGATGCAGTAAGTGTGAGGGGATCCGGGTGATATTGACGCAGTAAATGTGAGGGGATCAGGGAGAGAGTGACACAGTGAGTGTGAGTGGGTCAGGGTAATAGTGACGCAGTAAGTGTGAGGGGAACAGTTCGATTGTGAAGCAGTAACTGTGAGGGGTCAGGGTGATAGTGACGCAGTAAGTGTGGCCGGTTCAGTGTGATAGTGACACAGTAAGTGTGAGGGGATCAGGGTGATAGTGACGCAGTAAGTGGAATGGGATCAGGGTGACAGTGACGCAGTGAGTGTGGCCGGGTCAGTGTGATAGTGACACAGTATGTGTGAGGGGATCAGGGTGATAGTAATGCAGTAAGTGTGAGGGGATCAGGGTGATTCTGACGCAGTAAGTGTGAGGTTATTAGGGAGACTGAGACGCAGTAAGTGTGATGGGATCAGGGTAATAGTGACGCAGTAAGTGTGAGGGGATCAGTGTGATAGTGACGCAGTAAGTGTGAGGGGATCAGGGAGATAGTAACACAGTGAGTGTGAGTGGGTCAGGGTAATAGTGACGCAGTAAGTTTGAGGGGACCAATTCGACTGTGAAGCAGTAAGTGTGAGGGAATCAGGGTGATAGTGACGCAGGAAGTGTGAGGGGATCAGCGTGATGGTGACACAGTGAGTGTGATTGGATTAGAGTGCTAGTGACGCAGTAAGTGTGAGGGTATCAGTGAGATTGTGACGCAGTAAGTGTGATGGGAGGAGGGTGATAGAGGCGCAGTAAGTGTGAGGGGATCAGTGTGATAGTGACGCAGTAAGTGTGAGGGGATCAGGGTGATAGTGACGCAGTAAGTGTGTGGGGATCCGGGTTATAGTGACACAGTAAGTGTGATGAGAACAGCGTGATAGTGACACAGTGAGTTTGATTGGATTAGGGTGACAGTGACGCAGTAACTGGGAGGGTATCAGGGTGATAGTGATGCAGTAACTGTGAGTGTGTCAGGGTGATAATGATGCAGTAAGTGTGAGGGGATCAGTGCGATTGTGAAGCAGTAAGTGTGACGGGATCAGGGTGAGAGTGATGCAGTAAGTGTGATGGGATCAGTGTGATAGTGATGCAGTAAGTGTGAGGGGTTCAGGGTGATAGTGACGAAGTAAGTGTGACGGGATCATGGAGATAGTGACACAGTGAGTGTGAATTGTTCAGTGTAATAGTGACCCAGTAAGTGTGAGGGGATCAGTTCGATTGTGAAGCAGTAAGTGTGAGGGGATCAGGGTGATTCTGACGCAGTAAGTGTGTGGGGATCAGGGTGATGGTGACACAGTGAGTGTGATTGGATTCGGGTAATAGTGACGCAGTAACTGTGAGGGTATAAGGGAGATTGTGACGCAGTAAGTGTGATGGGATCAGGGTGATAGTGACGCAGTAAATGTGAGTGGATCAGTGTGATAGTGACGCAGTAAGTGTGAGGGGATCAGGGTGATAGTGATGCAGTAAGTGTGAGGGGATCCGGGTGATATTGACGCAGTAAATGTGAGGGGATCAGGGAGAGAGTGACACAGTGAGTGTGAGTGGGTCAGGGTAATAGTGACGCCGTAAGTGTGAGGGGACCAGTTCGATTGTGAAGCAGTATGTGGGAGGGGATCAGGGTGATAGTGACGCAGTAAGTGTGATGAGATCAGGGTGATAGTGACGCAGTAAGTGTGCGGGGGCCAGCGTGATATTGACACAGTTAGTGTGGGCGGGTCAAGGTTAGTTTGACGCAGTAAGTGTGAGGGGATCAGGGTGATAGTGACGCAGTAAGTGTGAGGGGATCTGGGTGATTCTGACGCAGTAAGTGTGAGGGGATCAGGGTGATGGTGACACAGTGAGTGTGATTGGATTAGGGTAATAGTGACGCAGTAAGTGTGAGGGTATCAGGGAGATTGTGACGCAGTAAGTGTGATGGGATAAAGATGATAGTGACTCATTAAGTGTGAGGGGATCAGTGTGATAGTGACGCAGTAAGTGTGAGGGGATCAGGGAGATAGTAACACAGTGAGTGTGAGTGTGTCAGGGTAATAGTGACGCACTAAGTGTGAGGGTATCAGGGAGATTTTGACGCAGATACTGTGAGGGGATCAGGGTGATAGTGACGCAGTAAGTGTGAGGGGATCAGTGTGATAGTGACGCAGTAAGTGTGAGGGGAGCAGGGAGATAGTGACACAGTGAGTGTGAGTGTTTCAGGGTAATAGTGTCGCAGTAAGTGTGAGTGGACCAGTTCGACTGTGAAGCAGTAAGTGGGAAGGGATCAGTGCAATAGTGATGCAGAAGTGTAATGGGATCGGGTGATCGTGACGCAGTAATTGTGATGGGATCAGGGAGATAGTGATGCATTAAGTGTGATGTGATCAGGGTGATAGTGACGCAGTAAGTGTGAGGGGGTCAGGGTGATAGTGATGCAGTAAGTGTGATGGGATCAGTTCGATTGTGAAGCATCAAGTGTGAGGGGATCAGGGCGATAGTGACGCAGTAAGTGTAATGGGATCAGGGCGATAGTGACGCAGAAAGCGTGAGGGGGCCAGGGTGATAGTGATGCAGTGAGTGTGATGGGATCAGGGAGATAGTGACACATTAAGTGTGAGGGTGTCAGTTTGATAGTGACGCAGTAAGTGTGTGGGGATCAGGGAGATAGTGACACAGTGAGTGTGAGTGGGTCAGGGTAATAGTGACGCAGTAAGTGTGAGGGGATCAGTTCGGTTGTGAAGCAGTATTTCTGGGGTGATCAGGGTGATAGTGATGCAGTAGGTTTAATGGGATCAGGGTGATAGTGACGAGGTAAGTGTGAGGGGGTCAGGGTTATAGTGACACAGTGAGTGTGGTTGGATGAGGGTGACAGTGACGCAGTAAGTGTTAGGGTATCAGGTTGATAGTGACGCAGTAAGTGTGATGTGATCAGGGAGATAGTGACACAGTGAGTGTGAGTGTGTCAGGGTAATTGTGACGCAGTAGGTGTGAGGGGATCAGTTCGATTGTGAAGCAGTAAGTGTGAGGGGTTCAGGGTGATAGTGACGCAGTAAGTGTGAGTGGGTCAGGGTGATAGTGGCACAGTAAGTGTGGAGGGGTCAGGGTGATAGTGACACAGTAAGTGTGAGGGGGTCAGGTTGATAGTGACACAGTAAGTGTGATGGGATCAGTTCGATTGTGAAGCAAGAAGTGTGAGAGAATCAGGGTGATAGTGATGCACTAAGTGTATTGGGGTCAGGGTGATAGTGGCGCAGTAAGTGTGAGGGGGCAAGGGTAATAGTGATGCAGTAAGTGTGATGGGATCAGGGAGATAGTGACACAGTATGTGTGAGGGTGACAGGATGATAGTGACGCAATAAGTGTAAGGGGATCAGGGTGATTGTAATGCATAAGTGTGAGGTTGTCAGGGTGATCGTGGTGCGGTCTGTGTGACGGTATCAGGGTGATACTGATGCAGTAAGTGTGAGGGATTCAGGGCGATATTGAATCAGTAAGTGTGGGAGTGGTCAGGGTGATAGTGACACAGCAAGTGTGATGGGATCAGGGTGATAGTGATGCAGTAAGTGTGAGGGGATCCGGGTGATAGTGACGCAGTAAGTGTGTGGGGATCAGGGTGATAGTGACACAGTGAGTGTGATTGGATGAGGGTGACAGTGACGCAGTAAGTGTCAGGGTATCAGGTTGATAGTGACGCAATAAGTGTGATAGGATCAGGGAGATAGTGACACAGTGAGTGTGAGAGGGTCAGGGTAATATTGACGCAGTAGGTGTGAGGGGATCAGTTCGATTGTGAAGGTGTATTTCTGGGGTGATCAGGGTGATAGTGACGCAGTAAGTGTAATGGGATCAGGGTGATAGTGACGCAGAAAGTGTGAGGGGATCAGTGTGATAGTGATGCAGTAAGTGTGAGGGGATCCGTGTGATAGTGACGCAGTAAATGTGAGGGGATCAGGGAGAGAGTGACACAGTGAGTGTGAGTGGGTCAGGGTAATAGTGACGCAGTAAATGTGAGGGGAACAGTTCGATTGTAAAGCAGTAAGTGTGAGGGGATCAGGGTGATAGTGACGCAGTAACTGTGAGGGGTCAGGGTGATAGTGACGCAGTAAGTGTGGCCGGGTCAGTGTGATAGTGACACAGTAAGTGTGAGGGGATCAGGGTGATAGTGACGCAGTAAGTGTGAGGGGATCAGGGTGATAGTGACCCAATAAGTGGAATGGGATCAGGGTGACAGTGACGCAGTAAGTGTGGCCGGGTCAGTGTGATAGTGACACAGTATGTGTGAGGGGATCAGGGGGATAGTGACGCAGTAAGTGTGAGGGGATCATGGTGATTCTGACGCAGTAAGTGTGAGGGGATCAGGGTGATGGTGACACAGTGAGTGTGATTGGATTAGGGTGATAGTGACGCAGTAAGCCTGAGGGTATCAGGGAGATTGTGACGCAGTAAGTGTGATGGGATCAGGGTGATAGTGGCGCAGTAAGTGTGAGGGGATCAGGGAGATAGTGACACAGTGAGTGTGAGTGGGTCAGGGTAATAGTGATGCAGTAAGTGTGAGGGGATCAGTTCGATTGTGAAGCAGTAACTGTGAGAGGATCAGGGTGATAGTGACGCAGTAAGTGAAATTGGATCAGGGTGATAGTGATGCAGTAAGTGTGAGGGGGTCAGCGTGATATTGACGCAGTAAGTGTGGGCGTGTCAGGGTGATAGTGACACAGTAAGTGTGATGGGATGAGGCTGATAGTGACGCAGTAAGTGTGAGGGGATCAGGGTGATTCTGACGCAGTAAGTGTGAGGGGATCAGGGTGATGGTGGCACAGTGAGTGTGATTAGATTAGCGTAATAGTGACGCAGTAAGTGTGAGCGTATCTGGGAGATTGTGACGCAGTAAGTGTGATGGGATCAGGGTGATAGTGACGCAGTAAGTGTGAGGGGATCAGGGAGATAGTGACACAGTGAGTGTGAGTGGGTCAGGGTAATAGTGACGCAGGAAGTGTGAGGGGACCAGTTCGACTGTGAAGCAGTAAGTTGGAGGGGATCAGTGTAATAGTGATGCAGTAAGTGTAATGGGATCAGGGTGATAGTGACGCAGTAAGTGTGATGAGATCAGGGAGATAGTGACACAGTAAGTGTGAGGGTGTCAGGGTATTAGTGGCGCACTAAGTGTAAGGGGATCAGTGTGATTGTGACGCATAAGTGTGAGGGTGTCAGGGTGATCGTGGTGCGGTATGTGTGACGGTATCAGGGTGATACTGATGCAGTAAGTGTGAGTGATTCAGGGCAATATTGGCACAGTAAGTATGGGGGGTCAGGGTGATAGTGACACAGTAAGTGTAACGGGATAAGGGTGATAGTGACGCAGTAAGTGTGAGGGGATCAGGGTGACAGTAACGCAGTAAGTGTGAGGGGATCCGGGTGATTGTGACACAGTAAGTGTGATGGGATCAGGGTGATAGTGACACAGTGAGTGTGATTGGATTAGGGTGACAGGGTGACGCAGTAAGTGTTAGGGTGTCAGGGTGATATTGACGCAGTAAGTGTGGGGGAGTCAGGGTGACAGTGACACTGTGAGTGAGATTAGGTCAGGGTGATAGTGATGCAGTAAGTGTGAAGGGATCAGGCTGATAGTGATGCAGTAAATGTGAGGGGGTCAGGGTGATAGTCACACAGTATGTGTGAGGGGATCAGGGTGACAGTGACACAGTAAGTGTGAGGGGATCAGCGTGATAGTGATGCAGTGAGTGTAATTGGATCAGGATGATAGTGATGCAGTAATTGTGAGGGTGACAGGGTGATAGTGATGCAGTTAGTGTGATGGGATCATGGTGATAGTGACGAAGTAAGTGTGAGTGGATGAGGGTGATAGTCACACAGTAATTGTGAGGGGGTCAGGTTCATCGTGACGCAGTAAGTGTGAGGGCGTCAGTGTGATAGTCACACAGTGTGATGGTGACAGGCTGGTAGTGATGCAGTAGTGAGAGGCCGTCAGTCTGATAGTGACACCGTAAGTGCGAGGGGATGAGGCTTCGTGCCACAGTCAGTCTGAGGCCATCAGGATGATAGTATTGCAGTACGTGTGAGGTGACATACTGATAGTGATGCATTCAGTGTGAGGGCATCAGGCTGATCTTGACACAGTATGTGTGAGGCAGTCAGGTTGGCAGTGACACAGTAAGTGTGAGTAAGTCACGGTGATCTTGATAACGTAAGCGTGAAGGCAGCGGCCTGATAGTGAAGCAGTAAGTGTGAGGGGTCAGGCTGACAGTGACGCGGTAAGTGTGAGGGTGTCAGGGTGATAGTGTCGCCGTAAGTGTGAGGCGTTCAGGGAGATAGTGACGCAGTAAATGTGAGGGAGACAGGGTGATAGTGATGCAGTAAATGTGAGGGAAACAGGGTGATAGTGACACAGTAAGTGTGACGGGGTCAGGTTGATAGTGACGCAGTAAGTGTGAGGGGATCAGACAGTGATTGGATCAGGAGATTGTGATACAGTAAATGTTAGGGGACAGTGTGACAGTGACGCAGTAAGTGTGAGGGTGTCAGGGTGATAGTGTCGCCGTAAGTGTGAGGCGTTCAGGGAGATAGTGACGCAGTAAATGTGAGGGAGACAGGGTGATAGTGATGCAGTAAATGTGAGGGAAACAGGGTGATAGTGACACAGTAAGTGTGACGGGGTCAGGTTGATAGTGACGCAGTAAGTGTGAGGGGATCAGGGAGTGATGGGATCAGGAGATTGTGATACAGTAAATGTTAGGGGACAGTGTGACAGTGATGCAGTACGTGTGAGGGGGTCAGGGTGATAGTGATGCAGTGAGTTTGAGGGGATCAGGGTGACAGTGACGCAGTAAGTGTGAGGGTGTCAGGGAGATAGTGACGCAGTAAGTGTAGATGGGGTCAGGGTGATAGTGATACAGAAAGTGTGAGTGGGACAGTGTGATAGTGATGCAGTGAGTGTGAGGGTGTCAGGGTGATAGTGACGCAGTAAGTGTGAGGGTGTCAGGGTGATAGTGATGCAGTACGTGTGATGCGATCAGGGGGATAGTGATCCAGTAATTGTGAGGGGGTAAGGGTGATAGTGACGCAGTAAGTGTGTTGGGGTCAGGATGATGGTGATGCAGTAAGTGTGAGGGGACCAGGGAGATAGTGATGCAGTAAGTGTGAGGGGATCAGTGAGATAGTGACACAGTAAGTGTGCGTGGGTCAGGAAGATAGTGACGCAGTAAGTGTGAAGTGGTTGGGGAGATCGTGATGCAGTAAGTGTTGGGGAGTCAGGGTGATAGTGACGCAGAACGTGTGAGTGGGTCAGGGTGATAGTGACACAGTAAGTGTGAGGGGATCAGGGAGTTAGTACACGGAGAGTGTGAGGGGGTCAGGATGATAGTGATGCAGTAAGTGTGAGGGTATCAGGGAGATAGTGACGCAGTAAGTGTGAAGTGGTTGGGGAGATCATGATGCAGTAAGTGTGATGGGATCAGGGTGACAGTGACGCACTAAGTGTGAGGGGATCAGGGAGATAGTGACACAGTGAGTGTGAGGGGGTCAGGGTGATATTGACACAGTAAGTGTGATGAGATCAGGGTGATAGTGATGCAGTAATTGTGATGGGATTAGGGGGATAGTGATGCAGTAAGTGTGAGGGGGTCAGGGAGATAGTGATGCAGTCAGTGTGGTGGGATCAGGGTGATAGTGATGCAGTAAGTTAGATGGGATTAGCGGGATAGTGACGCAGTAAGTGTGAGGGGGTCAGGGTAATAGTGATGCAGTAAGTGTGAGGGGATCACAGAGATGATGACACAGTCAGTGTGAGGGGGTCAGGGTGACAGTGATGCAATAAGTGTGAAGGACTCATGGTGATAGTGACGCAGTGAGTGTGATGGGATCAGGAGATTGTGATACAGTAAATGTTAGAGGACAGTGTGACAGTGATGCAGTACATGTGAGGGGGTCAGGGTGATATTGATGCAGTGAGTGTGAGTGTTTCAGGGTAATAGTGTCGCAGTAAGTGTGAGTGGACCAGTTCGACTGTGAAGCAGTAAGTGGGAAGGGATCAGTGCAATAGTGATGCAGAAGTGTAATGGGATCGGGTGATCGTGACGCAGTAATTGTGATGGGATCAGGGAGATAGTGATGCATTAAGTGTGATGTGATCAGGGTGATAGTGACGCAGTAAGTGTGAGGGGGTCAGGGTGATAGTGATGCAGTAAGTGTGATGGGATCAGTTCGATTGTGAAGCATCAAGTGTGAGGGGATCAGGGCGATAGTGACGCAGTAAGTGTAATGGGATCAGGGCGATAGTGACGCAGAAAGCGTGAGGGGGCCAGGGTGATAGTGATGCAGTGAGTGTGATGGGATCAGGGAGATAGTGACACATTAAGTGTGAGGGTGTCAGTTTGATAGTGACGCAGTAAGTGTGTGGGGATCAGGGAGATAGTGACACAGTGAGTGTGAGTGGGTCAGGGTAATAGTGACGCAGTAAGTGTGAGGGGATCAGTTCGGTTGTGAAGCAGTATTTCTGGGGTGATCAGGGTGATAGTGATGCAGTAGGTTTAATGGGATCAGGGTGATAGTGACGAGGTAAGTGTGAGGGGGTCAGGGTTATAGTGACACAGTGAGTATGGTTGGATGAGGGTGACAGTGACGCAGTCAGTGTTAGGGTATCAGGTTGATAGTGACGCAGTAAGTGTGATGTGATCAGGGAGATAGTGACACAGTGAGTGTGAGTGTGTCAGGGTAATTGTGACGCAGTAGGTGTGAGGGGATCAGTTCGATTGTGAAGCAGTAAGTGTGAGGGGTTCAGGGTGATAGTGACGCAGTAAGTGTGAGTGGGTCAGGGTGATAGTGGCACAGTAAGTGTGGAGGGGTCAGGGTGATAGTGACACAGTAAGTGTGAGGGGGTCAGGTTGATAGTGACACAGTAAGTGTGATGGGATCAGTTCGATTGTGAAGCAAGAAGTGTGAGAGAATCAGGGTGATAGTGATGCACTAAGTGTATTGGGGTCAGGGTGATAGTGGCGCAGTAAGTGTGAGGGGGCAAGGGTAATAGTGATGCAGTAAGTGTGATGGGATCAGGGAGATAGTGACACAGTATGTGTGAGGGTGACAGGATGATAGTGACGCAATAAGTGTAAGGGGATCAGGGTGATTGTAATGCATAAGTGTGAGGTTGTCAGGGTGATCGTGGTGCGGTCTGTGTGACGGTATCAGGGTGATAGTGATGCAGTAAGTGTGAGGGATTCAGGGCGATATTGAATCAGTAAGTGTGGGAGTGGTCAGGGTGATAGTGACACAGCAAGTGTGATGGGATCAGGGTGATAGTGATGCAGTAAGTGTGAGGGGATCCGGGTGATAGTGACGCAGTAAGTGTGTGGGGATCAGGGTGATAGTGACACAGTAAGTGTGATTGGATGAGGGTGACAGTGACGCAGTAAGTGTCAGGGTATCAGGTTGATAGTGACGCAATAAGTGTGATAGGATCAGGGAGATAGTGACACAGTGAGTGTGAGAGGGTCAGGGTAATATTGACGCAGTAGGTGTGAGGGGATCAGTTCGATTGTGAAGGTGTATTTCTGGGGTGATCAGGGTGATAGTGACGCAGTAAGTGTAATGGGATCAGGGTGATAGTGACGCAGAAAGTGTGAGGGAATCAGTGTGATAGTGACGCAGTAAGTGTGAGGGGATCCGTGTGATAGTGACGCAGTAAATGTGAGGGGATCAGGGAGAGAGACACAGTGAGTGTGAGTGGGTCAGGGTAATAGTGACGCAGTAAATGTGAGGGGAACAGTTCGATTGTGAAGCAGTAAGTGTGAGGGGATCAGGGTGACAGTGACGCAGTAAGTGTCAGGGTATCAGGTTGATAGTGATGCAATAAGTGTGATAGGATCAGGGAGATAGTGACACAGTGAGTGTGAGAGGGTCAGGGTAATATTGACGCAGTAGGTGTGAGGGGATCAGTTCGATTGTGAAGGTGTATTTCTGGGGTGATCAGGGTGATGGTGACGCAGTAAGTGTATTGGGATCAGGGTGATAGTGACGCAGAAAGTGTGAGGGGATCAGTGTGATAGTGACGCAGTAAGTGTGAGGGGATCCGTGTGATAGTGACGCAGTAAATGTGAGGGGATCAGGGAGAGAGTGACACAGTGAGTGTGAGTGGGTCAGGGTAATAGTGACGCAGTAAATGTGAGGGGAACAGTTCGATTGTGAAGCAGTAAGTGTGAGGGGATCAGGGTGATAGTGACGCAGTAACTGTGAGGGGTCAGGTTGATAGTGACGCAGTAAGTGTGGCCGGGTCAGTGTGATAGTGACACAGTAAGTGTGAGGGGATCAGGGTGATAGTGACGCAGTAAGTGTGAGGGGATCAGGGTGATAGTGACGCAATAAGTGGAATGGGATCAGGGTGACAGTGACGCAGTGAGTGTGGCCGGGTCAGTGTGATAGTGACACAGTATGTGTGAGGGGATCAGGGTGATAGTGACGCAGTAAGTGTGAGGGGATCATGGTGATTCTGACGCAGTAAGTGTGAGGGGATCAGGGTGATGGTGACACAGTGAGTGTGATTGGATTAGGGTGATAGTGACGCAGTAAGCCTGAGGGTATCAGGGAGATTGTGACGCAGTAAGTGTGATGGGATCAGGGTGATAGTGGCGCAGTAAGTGTGAGGGGATCAGGGAGATAGTGACACAGTGAGTGTGAGTGGGTCAGGGTAATAGTGACGCAGTAAGTGTGAGGGGATCAGTTCGATTGTGAAGCAGTAACTGTGAGAGGATCAGGGTGATAGTGACGCAGTAAGTGAAATTGGATCAGGGTGATAGTGATGCAGTAAGTGTGAGGGGGTCAGCGTGATATTGACGCAGTAAGTGTGGGCGTGTCAGGGTGATAGTGACACAGTAAGTGTGATGGGATGAGGCTGATAGTGACGCAGTAAGTGTGAGGGTATCTGGGAGATTGTTACGCAGTAAGTGTAATGGGATCAGGGTGATAGTGACGCAGTAAGTGTGATGAGATCAGGGAGATAGTGACACAGTAAGTGTGAGGGTGTCAGGGTGATAGTGGCGCACTAAGTGTAAGGGGATCAGTGTGATTGTGACGCATAAGTGTGAGGGTGTCAGGGTGATCGTGGTGCGGTATGTGTGACGGTATCAGGGTGATACTGATGCAGTAAGTGTGAGTGATTCAGGGCAATATTGGCACAGTAAGTATGGGGGGTCAGGGTGATAGTGACACAGTAAGTGTAACGGGATAAGGGTGATAGTGACGCAGTGAGTGTGATTGGATTAGGGTGACAGGGTGACGCAGTAAGTGTTAGGGTGTCAGGGTGATATTGACGCAGTAAGTGTGGGGGAGTCAGGGTGACAGTGACACTGTGAGTGAGATTAGGTCAGGGTGATAGTGATGCAGTAAGTGTGAAGGGATCAGGCTGATAGTGATGCAGTAAATGTGAGGGGGTCAGGGTGATAGTCACACAGTATGTGTGAGGGGATCAGGGAGACAGTGACACAGTAAGTGTGAGGGGATCAGGCTGGTAGTGATGCAGTAGTGAGAGGCCGTCAGTCTGATAGTGACACAGTAAGTGCGAGGGGGTGAGGCTTCGTGCCACAGTCAGTCTGAGGCCATCAGGATGATAGTATTGCAGTACGTGTGAGGTGACATACTGATAGTGATGCATTCAGTGTGAGGGCATCAGGCTGATCTTGACACAGTATGTGTGAGGCAGTCAGGTTGGCAGTGACACAGTAAGTGTGAGTAAGTCACGGTGATCTTGATAACGTAAGCGTGAAGGCAGCGGCCTGATAGTGAAGCAGTAAGTGTGAGGGGTCAGGCTGACAGTGACGCGGTAAGTGTGAGGGTGTCAGGGTGATAGTGTCGCCGTAAGTGTGAGGCGTTCAGGGAGATAGTGACGCAGTAAATGTGAGGGAGACAGGGTGATAGTGATGCAGTAAATGTGAGGGAAACAGGATGATAGTGACACAGTAAGTGTGACGGGGTCAGGGTGATAGTGACGCAGTAAGTGTGAGGGGATCAGAGAGTGATTGGATCAGGAGATTGTGATACAGTAAATGTTAGGGGACAGTGTGACAGTGACGCAGTAAGTGTGAGGGGATCAGAGAGTGATTGGATCAGGAGATTGTGATACAGTAAATGTTAGGGGACAGTGTGACAGTGATGCAGTACGTGTGAGGGGGTCAGGGTGATAGTGATGCAGTGAGTTTGAGGGGATCAGGGTGACAGTGACGCAGTAAGTGTGAGGGTGTCAGGGAGATAGTGACGCAGTAAGTGTAGATGGGGTCAGGGTGATAGTGATACAGAAAGTGTGAGTGGGACAGTGTGATAGTGATGCAGTGAGTGTGAGGGTGTCAGAGTGATAGTGACGCAGTAAGTGTGAGGGTGTCAGGGTGATAGTGATGCAGTACGTGTGATGCGATCAGGGGGATAGTGATGCAGTAATTGTGAGGGGGTAAGGGTGATAGTGACGCAGTAAGTGTGTTGGGGTCAGGATGATGGTGATGCAGTAAGTGTGAGGGGACCAGGGAGATAGTGATGCAGTAAGTGTGAGGGGATCAGTGAGATAGTGACACAGTAAGTGTGCGTGGGTCAGGAAGATAGTGACGCAGTAAGTGTGAAATGGTTGGGGAGATCGTGATGCAGTAAGTGTTGGGGAGTCAGGGTGATAGTGACGCAGAACGTGTGAGTGGGTCAGGGTGATAGTGACACAGTAAGTGTGAGGGGATCAGGGAGTTAGTACACGGAGAGTGTGAGGGGGTCAGGATGATAGTGATGCAGTAAGTGTGAGGGTATCAGGGAGATAGTGACGCAGTAAGTGTGAAGTGGTTGGGGAGATCATGATGCAGTAAGTGTGATGGGATCAGGGTGACAGTGACGCAGTAAGTGTGTGGGGATCAGGGAGATAGTGACACAGTGAGTGTGAGGGGGTCAGGGTGATATTGACACAGTAAGTGTGATGAGATCAGGGTGATAGTGATGCAGTAATTGTGATGGGATTAGGGGGATAGTGATGCAGTAAGTGTGAGGGGGTCAGGGAGATAGTGATGCAGTCAGTGTGGTGGGATCAGGGTGATAGTGATGCAGTAAGTTAGATGGGATTAGCGGGATAGTGACGCAGTAAGTGTGAGGGGGTCAGGGTAATAGTGATGCAGTAAGTGTGAGGGGATCACAGAGATGATGACACAGTCAGTGTGAGGGGGTCAGGGTGACAGTGATGCAATAAGTGTGAAGGACTCATGGTGATAGTGACGCAGTGAGTGTGATGGGATCAGGAGATTGTGATACAGTAAATGTTAGAGGACAGTGTGACAGTGATGCAGTACATGTGAGGGGGTCAGGGTGATAGTGATGCAGTGAGTGTGAGTGTTTCAGGGTAATAGTGTCGCAGTAAGTGTGAGTGGACCAGTTCGACTGTGAAGCAGTAAGTGGGAAGGGATCAGTGCAATAGTGATGCAGAAGTGTAATGGGATCGGGTGATCGTGACGCAGTAATTGTGATGGGATCAGGGAGATAGTGATGCATTAAGTGTGATGTGATCAGGGTGATAGTGACGCAGTAAGTGTGAGGGGGTCAGGGTGATAGTGATGCAGTAAGTGAGATGGGATCAGTTCGATTGTGAAGCATCAAGTGTGAGGGGATCAGGGCGATAGTGACGCAGTAAGTGTAATGGGATCAGGGCGATAGTGACGCAGAAAGCGTGAGGGGGCCAGGGTGATAGTGATGCAGTGAGTGTGATGGGATCAGGGAGATAGTGACACATTAAGTGTGAGGGTGTCAGTTTGATAGTGACGCAGTAAGTGTGAGGGGATCAGTTCGATTGTGAAGCAGTATTTCTGGGGTGATCAGGGTGATAGTGATGCAGTAGGTTTAATGGGATCAGGGTGATAGTGACGAGGTAAGTGTGAGGGGGTCAGGGTTATAGTGACACAGTGAGTGTGGTTGGATGAGGGTGACAGTGACGCAGTAAGTGTTAGGGTATCAGGTTGATAGTGATGCAGTAAGTGTGATGTGATCAGGGAGATAGTGACACAGTGAGTGTGAGTGGGTCAGGGTAATAGTGACGCAGTAGGTGTGAGGGGATCAGTTCGATTGTGAAGCAGTAAGTGTGAGGGGTTCAGGGTGATAGTGACGCAGTAAGTGTGAGTGGGTCAGGGTGATAGTGGCACAGTAAGTGTGGAGGGGTCAGGGTGATAGTGACACAGTAAGTGTGAGGGGGTCAGGTTGATAGTGACACAGTAAGTGTGATGGGATCAGTTCGATTGTGAAGCACGAAGTGTGAGAGAATCAGGGTGATAGTGATGCACTAAGTGTATTGGGGTCAGGGTGATAGTGGCGCAGTAAGTGTGAGGGGGCAAGGGTAATAGTGATGCAGTAAGTGTGATGGGATCAGGGAGATAGTGACACAGTATGTGTGAGGGTGACAGGATGATAGTGACGCAATAAGTGTAAGGGGATCAGGGTGATTGTAATGCATAAGTGTGAGGTTGTCAGGGTGATCGTGGTGCGGTCTGTGTGACGGTATCAGGGTGATAGTGATGCAGTAAGTGTGAGGGATTCAGGGCGATATTGAATCAGTAAGTGTGGGAGTGGTCAGGGTGATAGTGACACAGCAAGTGTGATGGGATCAGGGTGATAGTGACGCAGTAAGTGTGTGGGGATGAGGGTGATAGTGACACAGTGTGATTGGATGAGGGTGACAGTGACGCAGTAAGTGTCAGGGTATCAGGTTGATAGTGACGCAATAAGTGTGATAGGATCAGGGAGATAGTGACACAGTGAGTGTGAGAGGGTCAGGGTAATATTGACGCAGTAGGTGTGAGGGGATCAGTTCGATTGTGAAGGTGTATTTCTGGGGTGATCAGGGTGATGGTGACGCAGTAAGTGTAATGGGATCAGGGTGATAGTGACGCAGAAAGTGTGAGGGGATCAGTGTGATAGTGACGCAGTAAGTGTGAGGGGATCCGTGTGATAGTGACGCTGTAAATGTGAGGGGATCAGGGAGAGAGTGACACAGTGAGTGTGAGTGGGTCAGGGTAATAGTGACGCAGTAAATGTGAGGGGAACAGTTCGATTGTGAAGCAGTAAGTGTGAGGGGATCAGGGTGATAGTGACGCAGTAAGTGTGGCCGGGTCAGTGTGATAGTGACACAGTAAGTGTGAGGGGATCAGGGTGATAGTGACGCAGTAAGTGTGAGGGGATCAGGGTGATAGTGACGCAATAAGTGGAATGGGATCAGGGTGACAGTGACGCAGTAAGTGTGGCCGGGTCAGTGTGATAGTGACACAGTATGTTTGAGGGGATCAGGGTGATAGTGACGCAGTAAGTGTGAGGGGATCATGGTGATTCTGACGCAGTAAGTGTGAGGGGATCAGGGTGATGGTGACACAGTGAGTGTGATTGGATTAGGGTGATAGTGACGCAGTAAGCCTGAGGGTATCAGGGAGATTGTGACGCAGTAAGTGTGATGGGATCAGGGTGATAGTGGCGCAGTAAGTGTGAGGGGATCAGGGAGATAGTGACACAGTGAGTGTGAGTGGGTCAGGGTAATAGTGACGCAGTAAGTGTGAGGGGATCAGTTCGATTGTGAAGCAGTAACTGTGAGAGGATCAGGGTGATAGTGACGCAGTAAGTGAAATTGGATCAGGGTGATAGTGATGCAGTAAGTGTGAGGGGGTCAGCGTGATATTGACGCAGTAAGTGTGGGCGTGTCAGGGTGATAGTGACACAGTAAGTGTGATGGGATGAGGCTGATAGTGACGCAGTAAGTGTGAGGGGATCAGGGTGATTCTGACGCAGTAAGTGTGAGGGGATCAGGTTGATGGTGGCACAGTGAGTGTGATTTGATTAGCGTAATAGTGACGCAGTAAGTGTGAGGGTATCTGGGAGATTGTGACGCAGTAAGTGTGATGGGATCAGGGTGATAGTGACGCAGTAAGTGTGAGGGGATCAGGGGGATAGTGACACAGTGAGTGTGAGTGGGTCAGGGTAATAGTGACGCAGGAAGTGTGAGGGGACCAGTTCGACTGTGAAGCAGTAAGTTGGAGGGGATCAGTGTAATAGTGATGCAGTAAGTGTAATGGGATCAGGGTGATAGTGACGCAGTAAGTGTGATGAGATCAGGGAGATAGTGACACAGTAAGTGTGAGGGTGTCAGGGTATTAGTGGCGCACTAAGTGTAAGGGGATCAGTGTGATTGTGACGCATAAGTGTGAGGGTGTCAGGGTGATCGTGGTGCGGTATGTGTGACGGTATCAGGGTGATACTGATGCAGTAAGTGTGAGTGATTCAGGGCAATATTGGCACAGTAAGTATGGGGGGTCAGGGTGATAGTGACACAGTAAGTGTAACGGGATAAGGGTGATAGTGACGCAGTAAGTGTGAGGGGATCAGGGTGACAGTAACGCAGTAAGTGTGAGGGGATCCGGGTGATTGTGACACAGTAAGTGTGATGGGATCAGGGTGATAGTGACACAGTGAGTGTGATTGGATTAGGGTGACAGGGTGACGCAGTAAGTGTTAGGGTGTCAGGGTGATATTGACGCAGTAAGTGTGGGGGAGTCAGGGTGACAGTGACACTGTGAGTGAGATTAGGTCAGGGTGATAGTGATGCAGTAAGTGCGAAGGGATCAGGCTGATAGTGATGCAGTAAATGTGAGGGGGTCAGGGTGATAGTCACACAGTATGTGTGAGGGGATCAGGGTGACAGTGACACAGTAAGTGTGAGGGGATCAGGGTGATAGTGATGCAGTGAGTGTAATTGGATCAGGATGATAGTGATGCAGTAATTGTGAGGGTGAAAGGGTGATAGTGATGCAGTTAGTGTGATGGGATCGTGGTGATAGTGACGAAGTAAGTGTGAGTGGATGAGGGTGATAGTCACACAGTAATTGTGAGGGGGTCAGGTTCATCGTGACGCAGTAAGTGTGAGGGCGTCAGTGTGATAGTCACACAGTGTGATGGTGACAGGCTGGTAGTGATGCAGTAGTGAGAGGCCGTCAGTCTGATAGTGACACAGTAAGTGCGAGGGGGTGAGGCTTCGTGCCACAGTCAGTCTGAGGCCATCAGGATGATAGTATTGCAGTACGTGTGAGGTGACATACTGATAGTGATGCATTCAGTGTGAGGACATCAGGCTGATCTTGACACAGTATGTGTGAGGCAGTCAGGTTGGCAGTGACACAGTAAGTGTGAGTAAGTCACGGTGATCTTGATAACGTAAGCGTGAAGGCAGCGGCCTGATAGTGAAGCAGTAAGTGTGAGGGGTCAGGCTGACAGTGACGCGGTAAGTGTGAGGGTGTCAGGGTGATAGTGTCGCCGTAAGTGTGAGGCGTTCAGGGAGATAGTGACGCAGTAAATGTGAGGGAGACAGGGTGACAGTGATGCAGTAAATGTGAGGGAAACAGGGTGATAGTGACACAGTAAGTGTGACGGGGTCAGGTTGATAGTGACGCAGTAAGTGTGAGGGGATCAGAGAGTGATGGGATCAGGAGATTGTGATACAGTAAATGTTAGGGGACAGTGTGACAGTGATGCAGTACGTGTGAGGGGGTCAGGGTGATAGCGATGCAGTGAGTTTGAGGGGATCAGGGTGACAGTGACGCAGTAAGTGTGAGGGTGTCAGGGAGATAGTGACGCAGTAAGTGTAGATGGGGTCAGGGTGATAGTGATACAGAAAGTGTGAGTGGGACAGTGTGATAGTGACGCAGTAAGTGTGAGGGTGTCAGGGTGATAGTGATGCAGTACGTGTGATGCGATCAGGGGGATAGTGATGCAGTAATTGTGAGGGGGTAAGGGTGATAGTGACGCAGTAAGTGTGTTGGGGTCAGGATGATGGTGTTGCAGTAAGTGTGAGGGGACCAGGGAGATAGTGATGCAGTAAGTGTGAGGGGATCAGTGAGATAGTGACACAGTAAGTGTGCGTGGGTCAGGAAGATAGTGACGCAGTAAGTGTGAAGTGGTTGGGGAGATCGTGATGCAGTAAGTGTTGGGGAGTCAGGGTGATAGTGACGCAGAACGTGTGAGTGGGTCAGGGTGATAGTGACACAGTAAGTGTGAGGGGATCAGGGAGTTAGTACACGGTGAGTGTGAGGGGGTCAGGATGATAGTGATGCAGTAAGTGTGAGGGTATCAGGGATATAGTGACGCAGTAAGTGTGAAGTGGTTGGGGAGATCATGATGCAGTAAGTGTGATGGGATCAGGGTGACAGTGACGCACTAAGTGTGAGGGGATCAGGGAGATAGTGACACAGTGAGTGTGAGGGGGTCAGGGTGATATTGACACAGTAAGTGTGATGAGATCAGGGTGATAGTGATGCAGTAATTGTGATGGGATTAGGGGGATAGTGATGCAGTAAGTGTGAGGGGGTCAGGGAGATAGTGATGCAGTCAGTGTGGTGGGATCAGGGTGATAGTGATGCAGTAAGTTAGATGGGATTAGCGGGATAGTGACGCAGTAAGTGTGAGGGGGTCAGGTTGATAGTGACACAGTAAGTGTGATGGGATCAGTTCGATTGTGAAGCACGAAGTGTGAGAGAATCAGGGTGATAGTGATGCACTAAGTGTATTGGGGTCAGGGTGATAGTGGCGCAGTAAGTGTGAGGGGGCAAGGGTAATAGTGATGCAGTAAGTGTGATGGGATCAGGGAGATAGTGACACAGTATGTGTGAGGGTGACAGGATGATAGTGACGCAATAAGTGTAAGGGGATCAGGGTGATTGTAATGCATAAGTGTGAGGTTGTCAGGGTGATCGTGGTGCGGTCTGTGTGACGGTATCAGGGTGATAGTGATGCAGTAAGTGTGAGGGATTCAGGGCGATATTGAATCAGTAAGTGTGGGAGTGGTCAGGGTGATAGTGACACAGCAAGTGTGATGGGATCAGGGTGATAGTGACGCAGTAAGTGTGTGGGGATGAGGGTGATAGTGACACAGTGTGATTGGATGAGGGTGACAGTGACGCAGTAAGTGTCAGGGTATCAGGTTGATAGTGACGCAATAAGTGTGATAGGATCAGGGAGATAGTGACACAGTGAGTGTGAGAGGGTCAGGGTAATATTGACGCAGTAGGTGTGAGGGGATCAGTTCGATTGTGAAGGTGTATTTCTGGGGTGATCAGGGTGATGGTGACGCAGTAAGTGTAATGGGATCAGGGTGATAGTGACGCAGAAAGTGTGAGGGGATCAGTGTGATAGTGACGCAGTAAGTGTGAGGGGATCCGTGTGATAGTGACGCTGTAAATGTGAGGGGATCAGGGAGAGAGTGACACAGTGAGTGTGAGTGGGTCAGGGTAATAGTGACGCAGTAAATGTGAGGGGAACAGTTCGATTGTGAAGCAGTAAGTGTGAGGGGATCAGGGTGATAGTGACGCAGTAACTGTGAGGGGTCAGGTTGATAGTGACGCAGTAAGTGTGGCCGGGTCAGTGTGATAGTGACACAGTAAGTGTGAGGGGATCAGGGTGATAGTGACGCAGTAAGTGTGAGGGGATCAGGGTGATAGTGACGCAATAAGTGGAATGGGATCAGGGTGACAGTGACGCAGTAAGTGTGGCCGGGTCAGTGTGATAGTGACACAGTATGTTTGAGGGGATCAGGGTGATAGTGACGCAGTAAGTGTGAGGGGATCATGGTGATTCTGACGCAGTAAGTGTGAGGGGATCAGGGTGATGGTGACACAGTGAGTGTGATTGGATTAGGGTGATAGTGACGCAGTAAGCCTGAGGGTATCAGGGAGATTGTGACGCAGTAAGTGTGATGGGATCAGGGTGATAGTGGCGCAGTAAGTGTGAGGGGATCAGGGAGATAGTGACACAGTGAGTGTGAGTGGGTCAGGGTAATAGTGACGCAGTAAGTGTGAGGGGATCAGTTCGATTGTGAAGCAGTAACTGTGAGAGGATCAGGGTGATAGTGACGCAGTAAGTGAAATTGGATCAGGGTGATAGTGATGCAGTAAGTGTGAGGGGGTCAGCGTGATATTGACGCAGTAAGTGTGGGCGTGTCAGGGTGATAGTGACACAGTAAGTGTGATGGGATGAGGCTGATAGTGACGCAGTAAGTGTGAGGGGATCAGGGTGATTCTGACGCAGTAAGTGTGAGGGGATCAGGTTGATGGTGGCACAGTGAGTGTGATTTGATTAGCGTAATAGTGACGCAGTAAGTGTGAGGTTATCTGGGAGATTGTGACGCAGTAAGTGTGATGGGATCAGGGTGATAGTGACGCAGTAAGTGTGAGGGGATCAGGGAGATAGTGACACAGTGAGTGTGAGTGGGTCAGGGTAATAGTGACGCAGGAAGTGTGAGGGGACCAGTTCGACTGTGAAGCAGTAAGTTGGAGGGGATCAGTGTAATAGTGATGCAGTAAGTGTAATGGGATCAGGGTGATAGTGACGCAGTAAGTGTGATGAGATCAGGGAGATAGTGACACAGTAAGTGTGAGGGTGTCAGGGTATTAGTGGCGCACTATGTGTAAGGGGATCAGTGTGATTGTGACGCATAAGTGTGAGGGTGTCAGGGTGATCGTGGTGCGGTATGTGTGACGGTATCAGGGTGATACTGATGCAGTAAGTGTGAGTGATTCAGGGCAATATTGGCACAGTAAGTATGGGGGGTCAGGGTGATAGTGACACAGTAAGTGTAACGGGATAAGGGTGATAGTGACGCAGTAAGTGTGAGGGGATCAGGGTGACAGTAACGCAGTAAGTGTGAGGGGATCCGGGTGATTGTGACACAGTAAGTGTGATGGGATCAGGGTGATAGTGACACAGTGAGTGTGATTGGATTAGGGTGACAGGGTGACGCAGTAAGTGTTAGGGTGTCAGGGTGATATTGACGCAGTAAGTGTGGGGGAGTCAGGGTGACAGTGACACTGTGAGTGAGATTAGGTCAGGGTGATAGTGATGCAGTAAGTGTGAAGGGATCAGGCTGATAGTGATGCAGTAAATGTGAGGGGGTCAGGGTGATAGTCACACAGTATGTGTGAGGGGATCAGGGTGACAGTGACACAGTAAGTGTGAGGGGATCAGGGTGATAGTGATGCAGTGAGTGTAATTGGATCAGGATGATAGTGATGCAGTAATTGTGAGGGTGAAAGGGTGATAGTGATGCAGTTAGTGTGATGGGATCGTGGTGATAGTGACGAAGTAAGTGTGAGTGGATGAGGGTGATAGTCACACAGTAATTGTGAGGGGGTCAGGTTCATCGTGACGCAGTAAGTGTGAGGGCGTCAGTGTGATAGTCACACAGTGTGATGGTGACAGGCTGGTAGTGATGCAGTAGTGAGAGGCCGTCAGTCTGATAGTGACACAGTAAGTGCGAGGGGGTGAGGCTTCGTGCCACAGTCAGTCTGAGGCCATCAGGATGATAGTATTGCAGTACGTGTGAGGTGACATACTGATAGTGATGCATTCAGTGTGAGGACATCAGGCTGATCTTGACACAGTATGTGTGAGGCAGTCAGGTTGGCAGTGACACAGTAAGTGTGAGTAAGTCACGGTGATCTTGATAACGTAAGCGTGAAGGCAGCGGCCTGATAGTGAAGCAGTAAGTGTGAGGGGTCAGGCTGACAGTGACGCGGTAAGTGTGAGGGTGTCAGGGTGATAGTGTCGCCGTAAGTGTGAGGCGTTCAGGGAGATAGTGACGCAGTAAATGTGAGGGAGACAGGGTGACAGTGATGCAGTAAATGTGAGGGAAACAGGGTGATAGTGACACAGTAAGTGTGACGGGGTCAGGTTGATAGTGACGCAGTAAGTGTGAGGGGATCAGAGAGTGATGGGATCAGGAGATTGTGATACAGTAAATGTTAGGGGACAGTGTGACAGTGATGCAGTACGTGTGAGGGGGTCAGGGTGATAGCGATGCAGTGAGTTTGAGGGGATCAGGGTGACAGTGACGCAGTAAGTGTGAGGGTGTCAGGGAGATAGTGACGCAGTAAGTGTAGATGGGGTCAGGGTGATAGTGATACAGAAAGTGTGAGTGGGACAGTGTGATAGTGACGCAGTAAGTGTGAGGGTGTCAGGGTGATAGTGATGCAGTACGTGTGATGCGATCAGGGGGATAGTGATGCAGTAATTGTGAGGGGGTAAGGGTGATAGTGACGCAGTAAGTGTGTTGGGGTCAGGATGATGGTGATGCAGTAAGTGTGAGGGGACCAGGGAGATAGTGATGCAGTAAGTGTGAGGGGATCAGTGAGATAGTGACACAGTAAGTGTGCGTGGGTCAGGAAGATAGTGACGCAGTAAGTGTGAAGTGGTTGGGGAGATCTTGATGCAGTAAGTGTTGGGGAGTCAGGGTGATAGTGACGCAGAACGTGTGAGTGGGTCAGGGTGATAGTGACACAGTAAGTGTGAGGGGATCAGGGAGTTAGTACACGGTGAGTGTGAGGGGGTCAGGATGATAGTGATGCAGTAAGTGTGAGGGTATCAGGGATATAGTGACGCAGTAAGTGTGAAGTGGTTGGGGAGATCATGATGCAGTAAGTGTGATGGGATCAGGGTGACAGTGACGCACTAAGTGTGAGGGGATCAGGGAGATAGTGACACAGTGAGTGTGAGGGGGTCAGGGTGATATTGACACAGTAAGTGTGATGAGATCAGGGTGATAGTGATGCAGTAATTGTGATGGGATTAGGGGGATAGTGATGCAGTAAGTGTGAGGGGGTCAGGGAGATAGTGATGCAGTCAGTGTGGTGGGATCAGGGTGATAGTGATGCAGTAAGTTAGATGGGATTAGCGGGATAGTGACGCAGTAAGTGTGAGGGGGTCAGGGTAATAGTGATGCAGTAAGTGTGAGGGGATCACAGAGATGATGACACAGTCAGTGTGAGGGGGTCAGGGTGACAGTGATGCAATAAGTGTGAAGGACTCATGGTGATAGTGACGCAGTGAGTGTGATGGGATCAGGAGATTGTGATACAGTAAATGTTAGGGGACAGTGTGACAGTGATGCAGTACGTGTGTGGGGGTCAGGGTGATAGTGACGCAGTAAGTGTGAGGGTGTCAGGGAGATAGTGACGCAGTAAGTGTGATGGGGTCAGCGAGATAGTGATACAGTAAGTGTGAGTGGGACAGTTTGATCGTGACGCAGTAAGTGTAAAGGTGTCAGGGTGATAGTGACGCAGCAAGTGTGATGCGATCAGGGAGACAGTGATGCAATAAGTGTGAGGGGGTCAGGGTGATAGTGACGCAGTAAGTGTGCTGGGTTCAGGATGATTGTGACGCAGTAAGTGTGAGTGGATCAGGGAGATAGTGACACAGTGAGTGTGAGGGGGTCACGGTGATAGTGATGCAATAAGTGTGATGGTTTCAGGGTGATTGTGATACAGTAAGTGTGAGTGGGTCAGGGGATAGTGAAGCACTAAGTGTGAGGGTGTCAGGGTGATAGTGAAGCAGTAAGAGTGAGGGTGTCAGGGAGATAGTGACGCTGTAAGTGTGAAGTGACTGGGGAGATAGTGATGCAGTAAGTGTGATGGGATCAGGGTGATTGTTACACATTAAGTGTGAGTGGATCAGGGTGATAGTCACACAGTAAGTGTGAGGGGGTCAGGTTCATCATGACGCAGTAAGTGTGACGGTTCAGGCTGGTAGTGATGCAGTAGTGAGAGAACGTCAGTGTGATAGTGACACAGTAAGCGTGAGGGGGCCAGAGACATAGTGATGCACTAAGTGTGATGGGTTCAGGGTGACTGTGATACAGTAAGTGAGAGTGGGTCAGGGGGATAGTGAAGCAGTAAGTGTGAGGGTGTCA
Organism: Chiloscyllium punctatum; assembly: GCF_047496795.1. Taxonomy (NCBI): domain Eukaryota; kingdom Metazoa; phylum Chordata; class Chondrichthyes; order Orectolobiformes; family Hemiscylliidae; genus Chiloscyllium; species Chiloscyllium punctatum. The sequence continues at coordinate 8,007,282 of NC_092769.1, forward strand.
GGGTGATAGTGAAGCAGTCAGAGTGAGGGTATCAGAGATATAGTGACGCTGTAAGTGTGAAGTGGTTGGGGAGATAGTGATGCAGTAAGTGTGATGGGATCACGGTGATAGTGACACAGTAAGAGTGAGTGGTTCATGGAGATAGTGACGCAGTAAGTGTGAGGGTGTCAAGGGTGATAGTGACGCATTAGGTGTGATGGGATCAGGGTGATAGTGATGCAGTAAGTGCGATGGGGTCAGGGTGATAGAGACGCTGTGAGTGTGAGGGGATCAGGGTGACAGTGACGCAGTAAGTGTGAGGGTGTCTGGGTGATAGTGATGCAGTAAGTGTTATGGGGTCAGGGAGATAGTAACGCAGTAAGTGTGAGTGGATCAGGGTGATAGTGATGCAGTAAGTGGGAGGGGATCAGGGTGATAGCGATGGACAAAGTGTGAAGGGATCAGGGTGATAGTGACGCAGTAAGTCTGAGGGGGTCATGGTGATAGTGCCACAGTAACGATGATGGGATCAGAGTGATTGTGACGCAGCAAGTGTGATGGGGTTAGAGTGATAGCAATGCAGTAAGTGTGAGCAGGTCAGGGTTTTACTGGTGCAATACAATTATGGGGTCAGAGTGATAGTGACGCAGTAAGTGTGATGGGGTTAGGATGATTGTGAGGCAGGAAGTGTGAGGGGATCAGTGTGATGGTGACACAGTAAGTGTGATGGGGTCATGGTGATAATGACGCAGTAAGTGTGAGTGGCTTTGGGAGACGGTGATGCAGTAAGTGTGAGGGGTCAGGGAGATAGTGACGTAGGAATTGTGATGGGATCAGGGTTATAGTGACGCAGGAAGTGTGAGGGGCTCAGGGTGGTAGTGATGCAGTCAGTGTGCTGGAGTCAGAGTAATAGTGATGCAGTAAGTGTGATGGTATAAATGTGACAGTGATGCAGTAAGTGTGATGGGGTCAGGGTAATAGTGATGCAGTAAGTGTGATGGGATCAGGGTGGTAGTGACGCAGTAAGTGTGATGGGGTCATGGTGATAATGATGCAGAAAGTGTGATGGGGTCAGGGTGGGAGGGATACAGTAAGTGTGATGGGTTCAGGGTGATAGTGATGCAGTAAGTGTGATGGGGTCAGAGTGATAGTGATGCAGTAAGTGTGATGGGATCAGGGTGGTAGTGACGCAGTAAGTGTGATGGGGTCAGGGTGATAGTGATGCAGCAAGGGTGATGCGGTCAGGGAGATAGTGATGCAGTAAGTGTGAGGGGGTCAGTGTGATAGTGATGCAGCAAGTGTGATGCGGTCAGGGAGATAGTGATGCAGTAAGTGTTATGGGGTCAGGGAGATAGTAACGCAGTAAGTGTGAGTGGATCAGGGTGATACTGATGCAGTAAGTGTGGTGGAGTCAGAGTAATAGTGATGCAGTAAGTGTGATGGTATAAATGTGACAGTGATGCAGTAAGTGTGATGGGGTCAGGGTAATAGTGATGCAGTAAGTGTGATGGTGTCATGGTGATAATGATGCAGTAAGTGTGATGGGGTCAGGGTGGGAGGGATACAGTAAGTGTGATGGGGTCAGGGTGATAATGATGCAGTAAGTGTGATGGGGTCAGGGTGGGAGGGATACAGTAAGTGTGATGGGGTCAGGGTGATAGTGATGCAGTAAGTGTGATGGGGTCAGAGTGATAGTGATGCAGTAAGTGGGATGGGGTCAGGGTGATAGTGATGCAGCAAGTGTGAGAGGGTCAGGGAGATAGTGATGCAGCAAGTGTGATGGGGTCAGGGAGATAGTGATGCAGTAAGTGTGATGGGATTAGGGTGATAGTGATGCAGTAAGTGTGAGTGTGTCAGGATAATAGTGATGCAGTAAGTGTTATAGGGTCAGGGAGATATTAACGCAGTAAGTGTGAGTGGAACAAGGTGGTAGTGACGCAGTAAGTGTGATGGGGTTAGAGTGATAGTGATGCAGCCAGTGTGATGGGGGTCATGGTGATAGTGCCACATAAATGTGATGGTGTCAGAATGATAACGATGCAGTAAGTGTGAGCGGGTTTGGGTGATAGTGCTGCAGTAAGTGTGATGGGGTCATGGTGATATTAACACAGTAAGTGTGAGGGGGTCAGGCTGATAGTGACGCAGTAATTGTGATGGGGTCAGAGTGTTAGCAATGCAGTAAGTGAGAAGGGATCAGGGAGATAGTGAATCAGTGAGTGTGAGGGGATCAGGGTGATAGTGATGCAGTAAGTATGAGGCGATCAAGGTGATAGTGACACAGTAAGTGTGAGGGGATCAGGGTGATACTGATGCAGTAAGTGAGAGGGGATCAGGGAGATAGTGAATCAGTGAATGTGAGGGGATCAGGGTGATAGTGACGCAATACATGTGAGGGAGACAGGGTGATAGTGATTCAGTTAGTGTGATGGGATCAGGGAGATGGTGACGCAGCAAGTGTGAGTGGATCGGGGATAGTGACGCAGTACGTGTGTAGGACTCATGGTGATAGTGACGCAGTATGTGTGAGGGGATCAGGGTAATAGTGATACAGTAAGTGGGATAGGGTCAGGGAGCTAGTGACGTGGTAAGTGTGGGTGGATCAGGATGATAGTGATGCAGTAAGTGTGATGGGGTCATGGTGATAGTGCCACGGTAAGTATGATGGGATCAGAGTGATTGTGACGCAGCAAGTGTGATGGGGTTAGAGTGATAGCAATGCAGTAAGTGTGAGCAGGTCAGTGTGATAGTGATGAAGTAAATGTGATGGGGTCAGGGTGATACTGATGCAATAAGATGATGGGGTCAGAGTGATAGTGACGCAGTAAGTGTGATGGGGTTAGACAGATTGTGAGGCTGTAAGTGTGAGGGGATCAGTGTGATGGTGACACAGTAAGTGTGAGGGGGTCATGGTGATAATGACGCAGTAAGTGTGAGTGGCTTTGGGAGACGGTGATGCAGTAAGTGTGAGGGGTCAGGGAGATAGTGATATAGGAAGTGTGATGGGATCAGGGTTATAGTGACTCAGGAAGTGTGAGGGGATCAGGGTGGTAGTGACGCAGTAAGTGTGATGGTGTCAGGGTGATAGCGATGTAGTAAGTGTGATGGGGTCAGGGTGGGAGGTATGCAATAAGTGTGATGGGGTCAGGGTGATAGTGATGCAGTAAGTGTGATGGGGTCAGAGTGATAGTGATGCAGTAAGTGTGATGGGGTCAGGGTGATAGTGATGCAGCAAGTGTGATGGGGTCAGGGAGATAGTGATGCAGTAAGTGTGAGGGGGTCAGGGAGATAGTGATGCAGTAAGTGTGAGGGTGTCAGGGTGATAGTGATGCAGCAAGTGTGAGGGTGTCAGGGTGACAGTGATGCAGCAAGTGTGATGGGGTCAGGGAGATAGTGATGCAGTAAGTGTGAGGGTGTCAGGGTGATAGTGATGTAGTAAGTGTTATGGGGTCAGGGAGATAGTAACGCAGTAAGTGTGAGTGGATCAGGGTGGTAGTGACGCAGTAAGTGTGATGGGGTTAGAGTGGTGGTGATGCAACAAGTGTGATGGGGGACATGGTGATAGTGCCACATAAATGTGATGGTGTCAGAATGATAACGATGCAGTAAGTGTGAGCGGGTTTGGGTGATAGTGCTGCAGTAAGTGTGATGTGGTCATGGTGAAATTAACACAGTAAGTGTGAGGGGGTCAGGCTGATAGTGACGCAGTAAGTGTGATAGGGTCTGAGTGTTAGCAATGCAGTAAGTGAGAGGGGATCAAGGAGATAGTGAATCAGTGAGTGTGAGGGGATCAGAGTGATAGTGATGCAGTAAGTGTGAGGAGATCAAGGTGATAGTGACGCAGTAAGTGTGAGGGGATCAGGGTGTTAACGATGCAGTAAGTGAGAGGGGATCAGGGAGATAGAAAATCAGTGAGTGTGAGGGGATCAGGGTGATAGTGACGCAATACATGTGAGGGAGACAGCTGATAGTGATGCAGTTAGTGTGATGGGATCAGGGAGATGGTGACGCAGCAAGTGTGAGTGGATTGGGGGATAGTGACGCAGTAAGTGTGTAGGACTCATGGTGATAGTGACGCAGTGTGTGTGAGGGGATCAGGGTAATAGTGATGCAGTAAGTGGGATGGCGTCAGGGAGCAAGTGACGCTGTATGTGTGAAGGACTCATGGTGATAGTGACACCGTATGTGTGAGGGGATCAGGATGATAGTGATGCAGTAAGTGTGATGGCAGCAGCGTGATAGTGATGCAGCAAGTGTGGGGGCGTCAGGATGGTAGTGATGCAGCAAGTGTGATGGGGTCAGGGAGATATTGATGCAGGAAGTGTGATGGGGTCAGGGAGATAGTGACGCAGTAATTGTGAGGGGATCAGGGTGATAGTGACGCAGTAAGTGTGAGTGGATCAGGGGGATTTTGATGCAGTAAGTGTGATGGGATCAGGGTGATAGTGATGCAGTAAGTGTGAGTGGGTCAGGGGGATAGTTAAACAGTAAGTGTGAGGGGGTCAGGATGGTAGTGATGCAGCAAGTGTGAAGGACTCATGGTGATAGTGACGCTGCAAGTGTGAGGGGATCAGGGTGATAGTGACGCAGTACGTGTGAGTGGATCGGGGGATAGTGATGCAGTAAGTATGAGGGGATCAGGGTGAAAGTGACACAGATGGGATCAGGGTGATAGTGACGTGGTAAGTGTAAGTGGATCAGGTTTTTAGTGACGCGGTTAGTGTGAGTGGATAAGGGTGATAGTGACGCAGCAGGTTAGAGGGGATAAGGGAGATAGTGAAACAGTGTGTGAGGGGTGAGGGTGATAGTGACACAGTAAGTGTGATGGGATCAGGGTGATAGTGATGCACTAAGTTGTGAGGGGGTCAGCGTGATAGTGATGCAGTATGCGTGATGGGATCAGGGTGATAGTGATGCAGTAAGTGTGAGTGTGTCAGGATAATAGTGATGCAGTAAGTGTTATGGGGTCAGGGAGATATTAACGCAGTAGGTGTGAGTGGATCAAGGTGGTAGTGACGCAG